>NW_022900927.1:4739578-4744913 GCF_012274545.1 Fukomys damarensis | reverse complement strand
CTCCTCTTCCTCTTCCCCTCCCCTTCTCTCTAGACACGATCTCACTGTGTAGTTCAGGCTGGCCTTGAACTCACAATGTAGCCCAGACTGGCCTCAAACTCATGTCAATCCTTCTATTTCAGCCTCCTGAGTGCTGGAATTACAGGCTAGCCTGTACAGTCAGAAGATTCAGCTTTCGTGAGGAAAGAGAATCCTTTTGGAGGAGGTGGGCTAGTTGTCCAAAGAATTAATCAGGACCTCACAGCTAAAAGTTTGCCTTCAGTCTCAGAGAAAACTTTGGAGTTGGACTTTTCAGCAATGCTGGAACTATTAGAACTTTGGCAACTCAAAGAGTTGAACTAAATGCATCTGGCAGCCAGGCGTGGTGGTGCACGCCTGTAATCCCAGCACTTGGGAGGCAGAAGCAGGAAGATTGACTAGAGTTGGAGTCAGCCTGAGCTACATGATTTCAGGGACGGCCTGAACTATAAAGTGAGACGCTGTGTCAAAAAAACAAAAAAACAAACAAAAAAAAATGCATCTGGCACGAAGATACCCAAGAAGCCAGGTGTGGTGGTGCACGCCTATAATCCCAACACTGAGAAGGCTGAGGCAGGAGGGTCACTGCAAGTTTGAAGCCAGCCTGAGCTACATGGTGAGACCCTGTCTCAAAAAATCAAAACAAAAACAAGCAAAGAGATGCAGAAGAACCAAGAAATGGAGGGAGGGGAAGTGAAAAGGATAGAAAAAGAATTGAGATGTGTAATGTACATGTTCCAGCTCCCCACTATGAATGTGGTTGTTGTGCACTGCAAACATGTACTAATGAAAATAAAAAATAAAGAGTGGGGTAAAAAAGAACATCACTGTACGCCCAGGACCTAGAAGTATACCTGGCTTATAGTAGGCACTTACTAAACACTTGTTAGACCAATAAATGAATACACAAATGCAAATACATATACATAAAATTATTCTTTCTACTAAAACTTACCATTTAATACATAGGGAGTTAAATATTGTTGACTCATTCCTCAGCAGTGCTATGACCACTCAGTTACTTGTCACAGACACTATGTAGCCCAGTCTAGCCTCAGACTCCCAGCAGTCCTCCTGCCTCAGCCTCCCAAATGCTGGAACTACAGGCACGTGCCACCACACGAGCTAATAAAGCTGATTTTTAAAAACTGATGCCCAAAACTGCAGGGATGATGGGCAGACAGTGCGAGGGCCTAGTCAGGAGGATATCAGAGGGTATAAACTCTTCCTTCTTTCTTGGGTCGCTAGTCTTTTTTCATACCTTTGTCCCTTGGCTGGGTTCCTCCCAGTTAGTCCTTCTGAGCCCTTCTCCTATGGGCAGTTTAGTGGGCAGCTGCAACACCTTCACCAACACTAGGTGATCTCTAGCCCAGTAGAGATGTTTACAAACTTTTTCATATTTTTTCATTTTTATTTATTTAGTTAGTTTTTTACAACAGGGCTCACTATGTAGTTGAGACTGACCTGCTGGTCTCAAACTCACAGTGATCCTCCTGCCTCAGCCTCCCGAGTGCTGGGATTATAGGCATGTGCCACTATGCCCGGCTTTTTCATATTTTTAAAAACTTATTCAGTTGTTTATTTTGAGACAGGGTGTCACTATGTAGTTCAAGATGGCCTTGAACTCATTATGTAGCCCAGGCTGGCCTTGAATTTATGCTGATCCTTCTGTCTCAACCTCCCAAGTACTGGGATTGCAGGTGTGAGCCACCACATCCAGTTTACAAACTTTTTAAAAGCAGCCAATCCCTTTTTCCAGGCAAACCTTTATGCAGAACCTCATTGAAACAAATAAATGTAATACGGTATCATATTAGGATACATTTACATTTTAAGTTCAATTTCATGACATCTTTGTGTTATAAAATCCTTCAGAGTTAAGAAGCCTGGTTTGATGAATTTTATATGTAGAACCATACATGTATATTATTTTAAGTTGCTATTTAAAAATTGTTAACATTATAATTAAAGTTTCTGGGTAAAAGTGGTAGAATTGAATATATGCATTTAAATTTGTTCTATTGAAACCCCACTAAAACCATAGGAAAAGCTTTTCTTTTTGTACCAGGCATCGAACTCGGGACCTTGGGCTTGCTAGGCAGGCAGTGGAACCACTGAGCTAAATCCCCGGCCCTAGCAAAGACTTTTTAAAGGCATAAATCCACAAGGAAAAGGAAGCAGAAGAGGAGACAAAAGCAAAATGTTTTAGAAAGCTAGATGGATGAGCAGTTATTGACTCAGACCAGGGAAGGATGACTGCCAAGGCAATAGCAGGGCAACTGTGTGGCAAAAAGTACTGGTTCTGCTGACCAGAGATGGGGCAGCCTCCACCAAGGGAGACACCAGACGCTGATGCCAGAGGCTCACTGCCGGGTCACTGTGCAGAGGAGCTCAGGATGGAAAAGGCCACTCATATATCCTTCTCATCAGCTTTTTGGTGCCCTACCCTTAAGAAAACCGAAGATTATGAGAACTCCAAGAAGATAATTTAACATGGAAAGACAGAGACCATAACAATATAAAAAGAAATTTGGAGCAAACATTATGCTGAAAGAAGAAAAATTAAAACAAAACTTTCAGTGGTAGCTTCCAAGATAAAAAGCTAAAACAAACTGAAACAAAATAAGGTGCTATAAAGATAAATCAAGAGTAATACAATCTTTAAAATAGAATGAAAAAGCAAGGTTGAGGAAGTCTCCTAGAAAATAAGACAAAGGCCGGGGATTTAGCCCAGTGGTTCCAGCGCCTGCCTTGCAAGCATAAGGTCCTGAGTTCGATCCCTGGTACAAAAAAAAAAAAAAAAAAAAAAAAAAAAAAAAAAAAAGAAAGAAAAGAAAAGAAAATACAATATACCAAAACTTAAAAAAAAAAAACACACAAAAAGGTGGAAAGTTGGAGAGAAAAATAAGAAATCAGAAGTCCTAGTCCAGTAGGTCTATCATCCAAATTTTAGGAGTTCTAAAACAGAACAGAGAAAATGGGAGGAAGCAGCTCATCAATGGGATGATCCAAGATTACTTCCTGGAAGGGTGTATAAATCAGTGGTAGACCGCTTGTCTATCCTGGGTTTAACTCTAGCGAGACACACACACACACACTCGCACTATTATAGATTTAAATTTGGAAGATAGGAGTTAGAAACTATATACAAGTGGCGGGGAGGGGAAGAGCGAAAAGAACTAAATTCTCAAATCTGTCCCTATTATTTGTGGGGGCTGAGGCAAGTTTCCAAAAGATTCACATACTAAACACTTCAGTGTTATGAATTAAGCTAATGAATTATAAAACATGTTCTAAATTCCTAAGTTTACAAAAATCTACTTTCATAGGGACTTGGAAAGCTAGGTTCTAAATTAGACCTTTTGGACTCTAGAATTCTGTATTAGAAATGGCAGTCCCAGGATCCTGACTCTTGTTTGAACCCCTGCCCTTTTGCTCTCGGTCATTGTTCTGCATTGAGAGAGCCTCATACCGTGGCCTGTGGACACCCTACTTATGCCTGAGCCTCTCTCTCTAAACAGTTGCCCTGTGACTACTCCTCAAGCCCAGGGATGCCCACAACAGCAAGGTCTCCTTGGGGAGGAGCGATTCAAGCAGAAGCTGGTGCGGTCCCAGAAGCAAACTAGGCAGGGAATTCCAGGGTCCTAGTATGTAGAATATGGTCCAGAAGGGGGTGAGTAGGCTCTGGATGGAATAGTCCCTTGGGTCAGTCAGCCTGTGGAGTGGGGGACTGGAGGAGGTCTGGAGAAAACGAAAGTCAATGCCAAAAGAGGCAGCTGAAAGAGGTGAGAATGGTTCTCTTTGGGGAGGGGAAGTTAATGGGGACGGGTCTGCTGTTTATCTTAACATATCTCATATAATTATTTGATTTTAAAATATGTGTTTGAATACTTCACTCACACACAAAAGCCAAGAAATAGGGTTGGGGTATAGATCGTTGGTAAAGTGTGAGGACCCGGACACACACACCTCCTTAAAATGTAAATTGTAGAAGTTTATGGATATCCTGTGTGGTGGCCCTCACTAACAGTCCTAGCTACTCTGGAGGCTGAGGCAGGATTGAGCCTATTTTGAGGCCAGTTTGGGCAACATAAACCCTGTTTCAAACAACAGAGGACACTTTATGTCTCCTCTGAACTACTGCTATGTCTAGAATTCTCAGTAGTAAAGTTTGTAAACCACAGAATTAGGCTCTCATTTGAGGCTATCTAGATATTTTTATGATTTAAAACCACATAGAAGTTTCTGTGGTGACCTCTAAAAGTTAATCCCACTTCCTTTTCCTCCCACTTGTCACCTTTAATTCAGGACTTCTACTTCGGGTTGGTTTTCTTACCTCTCCTCTGCTAGACTCTAAATTCCTGGCAATCAGGGACCTGCCTCAGAGTTTTCTGGGACTAAGGAACCTGGCAAAGAGTACAGCCTGAGGTTAAGTGTTCATAAATAAAAGAAACAGGCTTTGAAGCAAAGGAGCTCAATTCCTTTCTGTATCACTTATTTGAAGCCTTGTCAGTTGCTAGCCAGAGACCTTCCGCTTTATTCGTTAAATGGTTTTGGGTTACAAACTATCTTGTCCCTCACCTGCATGACATAATTTATCTCACTTTTTAAAAATTCCTATAAAAGACCAGGTGCTCCGTCTTCAGTTAACTGCTTGGTGGGTGCCAGATTTAAAAAATAACTTCAGAGTTAAGTGAGAAGCACCTGTATAACCTGAGGGCAGGGATTTTTGGAGGGGGTGAGGGGGTTAATGTCTCGTGCCTGGAACCGGTGCTCAATGTTAGAGTTAAATTTTAAAGATTTTTTTTTTTTTTGAGACAGGGCCTCATTATGTAGTTCAGACTGACCTGGAACTCACTATGTAGACCGGGCTGGTCTCGAACTCGCAGCGATTCTCCTGCCTCAGCCTCCCGAATGCTGAGATTACAGATGTGTGCCACCACACCCGGCTTAGAGTGGTAAATTTCAAAATGCTTTGCGAAGAGCAAACAGGACGAATGCCTCTTCCCATCCCCGATCCTTGTCTGGGACTCTGGCGGCCTTAGGTGTAGCGTGGGCAGCTGGCTGGGGAACGGGCGCCGCGGAATCAGAGACGCGCGGGCGGCGAGGACCGGGGACAGCGCTCCGCTAGGCGCAGCTCATGCTTTGCGAAGAGAACAGGACGAATGCCTCTTCCCATCCCCGATCCTTGTCTGGGACTCTGGCGGCCTTAGGTGTAGCGTGGGCAGCTGGCTGGGGAACGGGCGCCGCGGAATCAGAGACGCGCGGGCGGCGAGGACCGGGGAGAGAGCTCCGCTAGGCGCAGCTCAGCCCAGCA
>NW_022900927.1:4725423-4738286 GCF_012274545.1 Fukomys damarensis | reverse complement strand
TACTGGGGTGTGAGGCCAGAGGCTGACGGGGACAGGAGTTGCTGGGACTGGGTGAGTCGAGGGGAGGGACGAAGCAATGAAGGGTGGGTTTATGGAGAAAGGTCGAGAAAGAAGAGAGGCAGGAGGAGAGACTATCGCGGGACAAGGGGGGAGGTGGGAACCACTTTTCCCATCAGGGGTATTTGCCGTGCCCCGTGCCCGACCCCCTGATCCGGTGCTTGTTGTCTTTGGAAGCTCTGGGTGCCCCTCTGTACCACTAGGGGACTCCCTCCTTTTCCTCGCGTTTGCGAGACCTTGTCTCCTGAGGGGAGGAAGGGGCTTCTCAGGAAAGGGTTCCTGGCCCTCACCCCAGTGCCCAGGAGCCCGAGAAGTAGAAGACTAGTCCTCTAGGTTCCAACCTTGGCTCAGCCATCAACGAACTACCAACTCTGTGACCTTGGACAAGTCACTACCTTCGTAGGGCCTTGGATTTCATATGGACTTAAATTTGAAAAAGGAAAATTGATGCAAATGATATTCTAGGTGTCTTCCAGCCTCAAAATGGGGCGTTTTTTGAAGAGAAAATTATGGCGAATGGTTCCACGATCTTGGGAAGCCTGAAGATGCAAGGCCTTTAGCCGGGCTGGAGAGAATCCCCAGGGATGTGGGGGAGGGGAGGCAGCCTGCATTGCCGAGGCCAGCTCTCAGCATCCTGTGGGAGGGACGGGAGAAGTCTGTAAGTAGACGTGAGCCTTGACTCAAGAAAGATGAGGACCAGAAGTAACGTTCTGCCCCTTAGAGAGCAAAGAAGTGATGGGCGGTGGAAGATCCTAGAAGCAATGGGAAGATACTTTCTGAAAAGTCCCCAGGCCCTTTGGGAATAAGAGGACTAGTGGCGCCTGGTATAGGAGCATGGGGACTAGGAAGATTTGGGGAACGGGAAGGGAGAGGCAGGTGGTTGGGGGGCAGCTGAAGAGCGTTAGCAGGTAGATAGGCCTCATAGTAGTCAGCTGTTCTCTCTCGGTGCTTGGAAAGGAATCCAGGGCCTTGTGCGTGCTAGGCAAGCAATTCATCACAGCCTTGTCCCTCAGCTGTGCCTTTTTGATGATGGCTACCTCCTGAGAGGTGTGCTTTCTGGCCTTTGTTTCCCAGCATATCCCTTCAGGGAATGGGAGTGAGGCAGAGCGGGCCAACCTTGGGATCTTATGGCTCCCTGAGCATTTCAAGACTCTGTGAGGCTTAGGGGTGAAAACAAAACGGGAATGCAGCTAAGTGTAAGAAGTACCATCTGTGGCTTCCTTGCTGGCAGGCAGCTTTGTGGAGTGGTTGAAAGCCCAGGCTCTGGGGTCAGACTGCTTGGACTCCAAACCTGCCTCTGCCATTTAATCTCTTGGAACCTTGGTCAAGTAAGTAACTTAATCTCTCAGACCTCCAGCTTCTTTGTCTATAAAATGGGCATAATAACCTCTAAGATGGTTGCTAGGATTAAATGAGTATTTGGCACGGCACTTGGCTCCTAGTAGTGCTCCGTAAACATTACCTATTAACTGTTGTTGTTCTGTCTTTGCATTCTCTTCCTTTTATCTCTCCATTATTGTCTTTTTCTCCTTTTGTCCTTTATCTGAATGCTCAGTTCTGAGAGGCCCCTTAGATGTAAAGGCCTAGAATTGATTTTATCTTTGTGGTGGTGTTAGGGCCTTTCCAGGGCCCAGGTGAACTCATGATGATCAAGTGCCCTTTCATTGTATCTCCCCAGCCCTAAATGTGTTTTTGTTCCAGGGAGACATGGATTCTGCTTCTTTTTCAGTTCCCATCCCTCTTACCCTCTCTTGAATTAGTTATTTCTTCATATTCTCGCCCAGAATTGTAAGGAGACCCATAGTTCTATTGGCATTGCAGCAGGTGACAAAGGGACAGGCGTTTCAGGAAAGAAAGGACACACATAGCATAGAGGAAGCTCCAGGAAGAGAAGCCTTTGGAAGTTCCATAGAAATTTACATTCATTCCATTGCTTTATTCTTTGTGGCGAACTGACCGAAACAGACCAGTGTCTAAATCCTGACAAGAAGTCTCCCTCCCAAATTGAAGGTGGTTTTCCCATGTCAGTACTTGATTTCAGTTCCCTTTCCCCAAGCAAGAAAGACCTCTGCCAAGCTGCCTTTTTCTGTCTTAGCCTGTATTCAGAGAATTTAAACAAAGATACAGGGGGCATACATGCATGTGGTCTTTTAGGGTATTTCATTATGCAAAAATCTAATAAAGTTAGAGATGAGACTGCATTTTATCACAGTACTTTGTGTGCAGACCCTGTCTAGGGACTCAGTCTATTGAACCAAGATTGCAAGATAGGCTTTATTAAAAAACTTTGTTGGGCCGGGCATTTAGCTCACTGGTGCTGCCACCTGCCTTGCAAGCACAAGGTCCAACTTTGATCTCCAGAACTAAAAAAAAAGACTGTTAGTTGACAGATTTTGTAGGGTAGCAATAGGGAACCACCCTTGGTTTTCAACCAAGAAAGTGTGAGATCCTTGCTGATTTGACCACTTGGGTTGTAAGGGAGGTGAGTGTGAAAAACAGACCTTCTTGTAGGAGGAACTGTGTTTTTAAGGGACTCGGGCTAGAGGGCAGATTGGGTCCAATCCTGGCTTTGTCCCTAACCAGCTGTGGGACCTTGGACATTATTATTATCTTTGTCATATTAAGAGAGGGAACTACCTTGGTTGCCAGACTCCCCTGCAGCTCTGACATTGTGTTCCCTGAGTACTGCTGGGCCTTCCCAGTGATCCTCTGCTGTCAACAGGTTTTGGGGTTATTTTTTAAAGGGGCCCTTAGAGCTTTCAGTTTAGTGGGGGCTACAGACGTTATATTTCCTTAATTTTAACAATACTGAAGTCAGGCATCTTAAAATCAATGGGCTATTATAATTTAATGAGGAGCGTTTGTTTTTTATTAGTGCCACATAAGATACTAGTACAATTACACTTCCACAGATAACTAAAATTCTAATGGGTAATGGCTGAAAAGAAGGTATAGGTGTTACACGCACGTAAAGGAGGGGTCTGATGCACACAGTGGGTTGGAAGAGGCTTTCCAGGGTAGTGCCCTGGTGATTGAGAAGTGTGTGTGTAGGGCAGGTAGCAGGGTTGTCCCAGCACAGGTGGATACTTGAGGTGGGAGAGCTGAGATGAGTGTGGCTGGAGCCCAGACTAGGAGCTGGTCCTGGGTGAGGCTGGCAGGGTGGTTGGCAGCAGACTTCCATAGCCTTCAGGTCCTGGGCAAGGGTTTGGTGTTTACTGTAAGAACAGTGGGGAGTCATTGAAGAGCTTTGAGCAGTGGAATAATGGTCTGAGGTACACTTTGAGGAGCTTGTTTGGCTGCGGTTTGGAGTGGATACAGTTAGGGGGTCACTGCAGTAGATCAGATGAGAAAATGTTGTGGCTTGGGACAAGGGGGGTGGTGGAATAGAAGAGAAAATGGAAAGAAGTAGATTCAAGAAGTCTTTTGGAGGTACAGTTAAACAGATTCTGATATATTACTGAAGGAGGTGTAGAAAGTGACTCGGAGGTGTCTGTCATGGACAGATGGTATGGAGATGGTAATCCTGGGCCCAGTTAGACCCAAAGATGACTCTCTGGAATGTTAGAGGTACTCATAAGGCAGCATGAGGTGAGAGAATATGACATAGAAAACTGGATCCCCCCAATGTAGATGGCTTTTTGACATCCCATGCCTAGGAAAGTTTAGGATAGGAGCAGGTCTGAATAAAGGGCTATGTGAGGTGAACACTGAGAAAAGGGTGAGGCAGATCTGACTAGTGTAGCTCTTATGACAAGGTGAAAAATAGATATTACTAACAAAGCTAGGAAACTTTTTTGAGACAGGGTCTCACTATGTAGTTCAGGCTGGCCTTGAACTCACTATGTAGTCCACGCTGGCCTTGAACTTGCTGTGATCCTCCTACCTCAGCCTCCCAAGTGCTGGGATTACAGGTATGCACCATGCCTGGCTAGGAAACATATGTATGTATGTATTTGTGTGTGTGTGTGTGTGTGTGTGTGTGTGACACACTCACACACACACAACCAGGAATCGAACTTGGACCCTTGTGCTTGCGAGGCAGGCAGTGGAACCACTGAGCCAAATCCCTAGTTTAGGAAATTGGACAGTGGTGAGGGTTTCTGTCTAGCCAGCACCACCTTTCCCCAGATCGCCTCTGCCACACCAACTTTTAGTCAAAGAGAAAGAACAAGGCCCTTTAGTTGTACTTCGAAGCTTCAGTGCACTAATTTTTCTTTTAACAGATAGTCTATAGTTGCACAGTCAAAAGCTGCAAAAGGGCATACAATGAATACTGTTCCACTTTTTCCCTTTCTTATTGTTTTTCTTTGGGGGGGTTACTGGGGATCAAACTCCGGACCTTGTGCTTGCGATGCAGGCAGCAGCGCCACTGAGCTAAATCCATGGCCCTGTTTGTCATCTTTGGTTGCTGATGTTTATACAAGTGATAAACCTTTGCTGCTGGTCCATATCAAGACTGAACTTCTTCATTCTTCTTTATGCTCACATAGCATTCCATTTATGTTTGTGAATAGTTCCTTATAGGTGGATACTTAGGCTGATTCTAACGTTTTCATAAACAATTATGAAATGAAAACCTACACACATTGTTTTGGACATGGGCTGTGTCCACAGGATCATTTAATAGAGTTGTAAGGTCCTATATAGAAATTTGTTCCTTCATTTGTTCTTTCATTGATTCAGTATTTATTGGGTACCTATTATGTGCCAGGAACCATGCAGGTACCAGGAATCTGACTTTCAACAATTCAGATAATGATCCCTGCTGTCAGGGAATGTTACGGTATTCTGATGGGGGAAAACACATATCCAGGAAATATAACAACAAACGTGTACACGAGAAAACGAAAGGGGGTCATATAAATTGGAAAGAGCTCCTTTAAATGGGCTCAGGAAGCCTTCTTAAAGGATGAGATATGATCAGCCATAACTGTGGGACAAGGATACTTAGGCTGTTCAAAGCCTACATTCAAAAGGATAGAAAGGATTTGAGAAGTGGCCACCAAAAAGGGGTTGGAAGTAGTGTAGACAGATGAAACTGGTGATTGAGAGTGGATGATATCAGAGAAATTAGGTGGCTAAAGGTGAGGCTAGTTAGGGGAGGGACCTGGTAGTGACAAAAGTTAGGGAGGTGTAAAGGGCTAGCAACTATTTGTGTTCAGGGAGCTTTAGATCCAGTTTATATAATTGAGTTAAATCAAAATAGGGAAATAGGAAAAGAGGCAACTTCTAACTGGCTTGTGAGAGGCATAGCCTTCCCACAGGCAGGAAAATGAGTTAAAATCTGGGAAGAGTTGGTCTTTGGTTGTAAGTAGAGCCTTCTGTATCTTTTCTGTGGCAAAATGGAAGCTTCCAAAACAGAGATGACATTGAAGGTCTCAGCCAGCCAGCTTTGGGCTGGCACACAGAGGACTCAGAGCTTGGGGTGGGAAGGAAAACTGGGCTCGGAGACCCACTCTCAACTTTGTGCTCCTTTTTCATCCTTACCCTTTCTGCTTCCCTTCCACAAAGGCCCATCTCTGTGTCCATCCTGGGTCCTATGACTTTTCTCTCCCTCAACAGTCGGTTCCCGATTCTGGTCCCCGGCCCCCAGCAGCGCCTGCCCCCTTCCCACCGGGGCCCCCCATGATGCCACCACCCTTCGTAAGTTTTGTGTGTTTCCCTGGGCTTGGCTTTTCCAGCCTGCACCCCCAACTCCCCAGCCCTTGCCACTGCTGCCTTGCCAGCATGGTGATGCCCCTTGGAAGAGGGGTGGTTTTGTTTGGGCGTTGGGATGGGGAGAGATGTTGTTAAGCTCTAGTTCATAAAGCTGCCAGTTTCCCCTTTGTCTTTTTTGTTCTTGGGACACGTTGGGACTGGAGGTAGAAGTGGAAGGAAAAAGACCCCATTAGAGTGAGAGCAGGGTGGGGCTATCTTTCTCTTTCACTACTCCTTACCTGTGCTCTTTTACAAAGCCACAGAATTTGGGCTGGAATAGCATTGGTGATCATGAGTTGGAGAGAAAGGGATGGGAGGCAGAGGACTAGGGGACGCCTGCCTTCTGCCCCTTGACCTGAGAGGCCTCTTGGGCAGGAGTGCCAAAGGGCACAGCCTCCCCGCAGTCTGGTGCTGTTTCACTTCCCTTTCCCTCGCCCTCCCCACCTTTTAAGTGGTTTGCTTGCCTGTTAGGCCCAGAGAATGCCCTGTTGTCTGTCTTTCTCAGTGCCAAGGAGGAAGGCAGTTTCGTGTCTTTGCTTCTCAAATGAAATCCTTGGAATTGCCTCTAAGCCAGGGTGGAGGGCTGGGTGTGCAACAAGTGGCTGTTTCCTGACAGGTCTTCTCTGCCCCCACCTAATAAGGCAGTATCTTTTCTGTTCAATCTCTTCCTTTCCTCACTTCCAGATGCCCCCTCCAGGGATCCCCCCACCCTTTCCTCCGATGGGGCTCCCCCCAATGAGTCAGAGACCACCAGCCATCCCCCCCATGCCGCCTGGCATCCTGCCCCCAATGCTTCCACCAATGGGGGCGCCACCACCACTCACACAGGTAATTGTCTCCCCCACGGGGCCTTAGGAAACCTTGTCAGGTTTTGCTGAGGGTGGAGGTGAGAGTGGGAATCTGGGCTTTACAAACTGGGGAGGAAAGAGAGTTTTGGGCCAGGCTCATGGATTTGTCTGCTAAGTGACCAAGACAACTCAGTCAAAGCGAGAGCCCAGAGCCAGGGACGCTTCTGAGGAGGTGCCCAGGTGGTAGTCACGGCTCCAGCAGGATCTCTCAGGACTCTCAGGGGACCCTGACTGACAGGGCTCTGCCTTCATTTCAGTGACTGGTTTTTATATCCACAGATCCCAGGAATGGTACCGCCGATGATGCCAGGAATGCTGATGCCAGCAGTGCCTGTTACAGCAGCGGTAAGCACTGGGAGCTGGCAAGAAGCAGGCTCTGCCCTGCAGTCTTGTGGGTATGACTTGGAGTACAGGAATATGGACTTCATTCTTTACCTCTTCTTATATCCACCCTGTTTCCCACAGCACCCCCCACACTTGAACCTTTCTCACTGTCATCTACTCATCGGTTCATTTCCTGCTCCTCCCCAAATGCATATGTGTTCTTTCTTATTATTCCCCCTGCTGCATCCAGCACCATTACAGAGCACACACATGCCAGACACTCCTTCCCTTCAAAAGCCCATGCACTGTAGACACAATAATATGGTCCCTTCTTCCCATCCTCTTTGCCTCCTGAGGTGGCAATGGCACCCAGGCATCTTGCTGTGCTTTCTTATGCGGCCGCTCAGTATAGTAGACTCTGAGTGGATGTTCAGTCTACCATGCACTGTGAAGAGATGGGCTTCAGGATTGACTCTACAACATATTCTGACTTGTGGAAAATGAAGAAAGGAGCTACAGTATGAGTTCCCTGGGATCTGAGAGCCATGGCCCTGGCAGGGGGGAGGTGGCCTATTAGGGAGCAAAGATTCTTGGGAGCAGGATACATGGATCCTGGCCTGGCCTGCTTCTCCATCCCCCATGGCCTGGGTCTTGGGGGCCACTGGGCTTGGCCCCAACCCTTCCCCCTCCTCTTTCTTCGGCAGACGGCTCCGGGTGCGGACACCGCCAGCTGTGAGTCTTCTGGGGGGTCTGCTTCCCCCAGGCTCGGAGGTTGGGGGGTACAGGGGAGAGGGGACCATGGACTAGAGCCCACTCTGGATCATGCCTGTTGGGATGCCAGGGAGCCTGGGATGTTGATGGGACCAGGGGGATATTTATTGGGACTGGAAAAAGGGAGGACTAGGTGGGAATAAATTGGGGATTGGAACAAGGACTTCATATGTTTTCTTTGGCTTCTTTCCTAGCTGCTGTGGCTGGGACAGGTCCTCCGGTGAGTCTTTTAGCTCGGGTCTGTGGGCAGAAAGGCTGAAAGTTGGGGGGCTGATGGTAGAATCTTTGGGGGTGAGGAGAGACTTTGGGAAAGGACCTTGACCACCGGTTCTGTGCACCCCCCCTCCCAGAGGGCCCTATGGAGTGAGCATGTGGCCCCTGATGGGCGCATCTACTACTACAATGCTGACGACAAGCAGTCCGTGTGGGAGAAGCCCAGCGTGCTCAAGTCCAAGGCGGAGGTCCTGAGTGGGGCTTTCTGGCCCTTCCTTTCAGCTGTCCTGACCCTTCCAAGTTCTTGGCCTCCCCCGAGTCTCTTAACTATGCTCACTGTGGTTCCTCCGATCCCACGATCCCTGATCCCACCCCTATACTACCTGGAAGTGTTTTCTTAGGACCTCAGGAAGTCCACCTTTCCCCATTCAAGCCCAGCAAGGTGGTAGCTAAAGGCTACTGTGTCCTCTAATCACTGGGTCCCCTTTGCTCCTCTGATTATGGCTGGAGAGCTCTGCAGCCTACTGATGTCCTTTGACCCATCCTCTTGCAGCTGCTGCTTTCCCAAAGTCCCTGGAAAGAGTACAAGTCAGACACAGGCAAACCTTACTACTATAACAACCAGAATCAGGAATCCCGCTGGACCCGGCCACAGGATCTGGATGACCTGGAGGGTGAGGATCCCTGGGAGGAGGGGGAAGGGAGAATCGGGCCCAGGCCCAGGTAAGGGGGTTCTTTGCTACCCTGTGACTGTCTTGTCTTTTCCCATTGCAGCTGTAGTCAAACAAGAGGCTGCAGGGTGAGTGACTTACCCACCTATCTGCATCCATACTTGAGGGGTGGGAATGGATGATCTCTGCATTATCCTCACTCTGTAGGGGAAAAGTCAGCTCTCCCCGGGGTCATCTGCTCTGGCTAGAGAAACTAGCCATCCCTTGCCTTTCTCTGTCCTCGCTCTTACTCTAACACTATCCTCTGGCTTGCCTGCAGGAAACAGCAGCCTCAGGCACTACAGCCACAGCCTCCTCAGCCACAGCCTGATCCTCCACCTGTACCTCCTGGCCCTACCCCAGGAACCACAGGCCTCCTGGAACCTGAGCTAGATGGAAGTGAAGATTGTGATGTGTCAGAGGCTGCCCAGCCTCTAGAGCAGGGTTTCCTGCAGCAGGTGGAGGAGGGCCCCAGCAGGTGAGGGCTGCCTCCGTGACATTCTGAAACATGGGCTTTAGGTTCTTAGCCTGACTTGTCCCTCATCCTCTGCCAGCGTCTTAGAATGGGGCATGTAGATCTTGGCATGACCTTTGGAGGGCAGGAAGAGGCCACCCTGGGAAGCAAGGAGGGGATGATGTGTTGCTGAGCACTGAAAAGCAGTGCTGGCTGGGAGTCCTGTGGCTGAATCCCATCTGTCCCCAGTTCTGCTGGACAACATCAGCTACCACAGCAGGAGGAGGAGGAATCCAAGCCAGAACCAGAGAGGTCTGGTCTCAGCTGGAGCAACCGAGAGAAGGCCAAGCAGGCATTCAAGGAGCTGCTGAGGGACAAGGTGCTGAGGGTTGGACTCCCAACCAAATGTGGAGGGGGCTAGAGGTAGACAGGCCTCGTGACCCCTGCCTGCTACATTCCAGGCTGTCCCCTCCAATGCCTCATGGGAACAGGCCATGAAGATGGTGGTCACCGACCCTCGTTACAGGTAGGCCTGGGCAGAGGCAGCCAGGCCTTGTTCATGAGCGCACCTGTGCCACCCTGAGAAATCCCAGCTCAACACTCAGGCTCATGGGGGCTGAAAGTAGTAGACTGTCATGGGATACAGGGGAGGAGGAGCTGAAAAGCCTCCAGGATAAGAAATGGAAGGTATCTGACATGAGAGTTCAATAAATGTTTTTTGGATTGAATTGAATTAATTGGGGGAAAGGCCTGATGATAGGGCAGAGATCTGATGGCAACTTGAGACCCCAAAGCAAGAGGACCCAGTGTTAGCAGAGTCTGGGGGCTACATCTCTTCCCTGCACTGCCTCTCCCATCTACGTTGCATACATCTGTGTGCAGAGCCCGTGAATGGACCCTCCACTCGGTCCTGTGGAGACCCTTCCCAGTGTCCTGTGACCCTCCTTTGTGAGCTGTGCAGGTGGGTTAGGCTGACTCCTATTCCTCCCACACCTATCCTTTCTACCCTAGTGCCTTGCCCAAACTCAGTGAGAAAAAGCAAGCATTCAATGCCTACAAGGCACAGCGGGAGAAGGAGGAGAAGGAGGAGGCCCGGCTGAGGGCCAAGGAAGCCAAGCAGACCCTGCAGCATTTCCTGGAGCAGCATGAACGCATGACCTCCACCACCCGCTACCGGTCAGGGGGCTGGGCTGGGCTGGGGCCTGGGAATCCTGAGGACACAGAAGCTCAGGGGCCTGTTCTCTGCCTGCCTACTTACAGCCCATATGCTCCACAGGCGGGCAGAACAGACCTTTGGGGAGCTGGAGGTCTGGGCTGTGGTCCCAGAGAGGGACCGAAAAGAGGTTTATGATGATGTCCTCTTCTTCCTGGCCAAGAAGGAGAAGGTAATGGTCAGTGGGCCAGACCCTTTAGCCCCCATCTTTTCCCCGACTGTCTTTACTTCCTAATGGACCCTGGCCATTCATTGCTGCACTCCCCAGTGTCCAAGCTCCTAACTTGGAACCTGGTGTGGCACTTGTACATCTCCCCATTTCTGCCCTGGGCTTGTGGCCCCAGGAGGAATCTTGAGAGGCTAGTGTGTGATTATGCTTCCTCTCCTTTCCTGGGACAGGAAAATCTTGAATCTGGCCCTCCTCCTAGCATTCTCTAGCTATCTCCTTTCCCCGTATCCTCTCTGCCGGGCCCACTTGGGTAGCTCTGGCCTGCCCCGCCTCACCCTGATCCCCCATGGCTTCCCAGGAACAGGCCAAGCAGCTTCGGCGCCGTAATATCCAGGCCCTGAAGAGCATCCTGGATGGGATGAGTAGTGTTAACTTCCAAACTACATGGTCCCAGGCCCAGCAGTATCTCATGGATAACCCCAGCTTTGCTCAAGATCATCAGCTGCAGAGTAAGCCTGGATCCCTACTCCCACCTGCCTCCCTTTCCTTAAGTGGCCCCCCAAAGCCTACCTCATACCACTCTCCTGCACCTCCCGCCCATCCTAGAAGACCCCAACACTCAGTCACTGTACATCCATGGACTCTGGGGGTCCCAGAATGTTTCAGGACACCTTTCCCTCTGAGTTCCTCTGTTACCCTGGACATATGTGTTCTTGGGGGTAGACCTCTGGGATAAGAATCAGAAGTTCCAGAGATAATGGTGGTGATGTTTATAGTGCATGATTATGGTCTTAAATGGTTAAAGCACCGTGGGCTTTAACTGAGTTACATATGTTCACATTGCTGGCTTGTAGTCACTGGTAGGAGAAATTGACCTTCTGAAGTCACATCAAAATCTGATTGACTCCTAATTTCCTAAGATATGAAACCTCAGATCCTGAGATAGCTGGTTTCATGTGCTAGCTTTTAGTCACTGAATTTATCAGAGCTGAATACTTGCTGTTTTTTTCTAGTATAATTAATGACCCCCTACTCAGGAACCAGCATTGCAGGGCTGGGGATTTAGCTCAGTGGCAACATGCCTACCGCCCAAGCACAAGGTCCCAGAGTTCGATCCCCACTACCGAGGGAAAACAAACAAACAAAAAACAGCATTGCAGCAGCTGCTCCCTTTCTCCCCTAATGGGTGTCCCCAGCACCTACAGGGACAGCATCCCTCAGACAACAAAGGGTACTAGAATCTTAAGAGGGTGCCTTGTTCAAGGTACCTGCTGAACCCCCTCCCTACCATGCAGACATGGACAAGGAGGATGCTCTGATCTGCTTTGAGGAGCACATCCGAGCTTTGGAGAGGGAGGAGGAGGAAGAGCGAGAACGGGCCCGGCTTCGGGAGCGTCGTCAGCAACGCAAGAACCGGGAGGCCTTCCAGGTATCTTCACTATACTCGTGGATCAGAGCTTGGCCCTGCCCCACTCATAGTCTCCTCACCTGTGCCTTGCCTCTGGGTTTGCTGCCTGCCCTTTCCCTAGCCCAGTCCAAGCCCCACGAGGCCTCTCTGCCGCTGCTGTGTGTACTCAGCTCGGTCTGTTCTCCAGGCAGACCAGATGTGTAGGCGTGGTGTGTGGGCGGAGCCGTGTATATTTCCTTACCCCCAGTTTGGGAGTGACAATAGTGGGGCAGTGTGGGGTATCTCTGCTTATCATGGCAGCAAGCTGAAGCCAAGTCGTAGAGCAGGCTTCTGCCTTACTGCCTCCCAGACTGGCTCATTCTCAATTTTTGTTGTATTTGCATGTCCTCCCTTTGTAGTTTTCTCTTCCTCCACATCTCATCTCCCCGCTTGCCTGGATTTCCCGTCTGGATTATCCTTGCCTATCCTCCTGCCATTCCCTCTCTTCTGCCCCAGTCCCTAGCTCCACCTCCCTCTCTGTCTCACTCTCCTTATCACTTGCCTCTTCCTGCTCAGACCTTCCTGGATGAGCTCCATGAGACAGGGCAGCTGCACTCCATGTCCACCTGGATGGAGCTGTACCCAGCAGTCAGTACTGACGTCCGGTTTGCCAACATGCTGGGCCAGCCGGGTAAGGCAGCCAGGCTCCCTCTCTGGTCTGCTTCCTGCCCTGCCGACCTGTCTGCACCCCCACACCTTGGTCCTGTCCTCGATCCTACCCCAGGCCTTGGGAAGCTGCCACCCGCCAGGCCCCCCCCATGTCCACCTGGATGGAGCTGTACCCAGCAGTCAGTACTGACGTCCGGTTTGCCAACATGCTGGGCCAGCCGGGTAAGGCAGCCAGGCTCCCTCTCTGGTCTGCTTCCTGCCCTGCCGACCTGTCTGCACCCCCACACCTTGGTCCTGTCCTCGATCCTACCCCAGGCCTTGGGAAGCTGCCACCCGCCAGGCCCCCCCCCC
>NW_022900927.1:4704015-4725076 GCF_012274545.1 Fukomys damarensis | reverse complement strand
CCCCCTCCCTCCCTCCCTGCAGGCTCCACCCCTCTGGACTTGTTCAAGTTCTATGTGGAGGAGTTGAAGGCTCGATTCCATGATGAAAAGAAGATCATAAAGGACATTCTAAAGGTGAGGACGACCAGGGTTAGGGTTGGGTGGGAGCCATGCTTCCTGGACAAGACTCCCTAAGAAGTCCTGTTCCCATTTTGCAGGATCTGGCAGCTTGCTCAGCAGATACCAATTGTACTTTTGCCCTGCACTCCAGGGACTCAGTAATAAGGCACAATTTCTGCTCGTAGGAGTGCACGGCCCTGTAGGATTAAAAGGGCCAAGTGTTATTACAGGGAGGAATCTGAAGGATTAACATATTTGAACTACCTGTTTAGGAGTAGGGTAGGTGGGGAGGGGATGAAATGTTTTAGGCATAAGGGTGCCACAGAAGCAAACAGAAGTTGCAAGATACAAAGGTCAGGGCAAGTTTGAGGAGCAAGAAATACAGTGATTCGTGTAAGCGGATAGCCCAGAGATGTTCTTTGTAGCCTGTAGAGTTCTAGAAAAATTTGGAATTCATTGCTAATGTTTTAAAATCAGGAGTTTTCATATAAAAATCTGGTGTTTCAGCTTCTCCCGTCAATTTAGATTACCTGGCAGCTTTGGGCTGGTTTTGAAGTCATTCCCTGAACTCAGCCTGAGATGCCACTGCCCTCTGAAAGGATGTCATTTTTTCCTCAATACTTACTGCTTTTTTAGTATTAGTGTCAGCTGCCATTTACTATCCCATATGCGCTGTCACATTTTTGCACAGGAGAAATAGTTGTCAGTGTTCCTGTCTATCAAAGTAGAAAAGATAAGCTGGGTGTAGTGGCGCACACCTGTAATCCCAGTGCTTGGGAGGCCAAGGCAGGAGGACCTCAGTGAGTTTGAGGCCGGCCTGGGCTGCAGAGTAAGTTCAAGGCCAGCCTGAACAACACAGAGAGACCCTGTCTCAGAAAACTAAGAGTTAGAAAAGATTAGTAAGCAAGTAAAGGGAGCCTCGTGTTCCAAAAGGGGGAAAAAAAAAAAAAAAGAGTGAGAAAGTGCATTTCCTTATGGAAGTGAAGAACATTCTAATGTATTTGAGTAATTAGTCTAGTAAAGTGGTTAGGAGCAGGACTTGCAGAATGCATAGAGTAAACTTGCAGATTAACCCCTTACTAATTGTATGACCTCACACAGGCCACTTAACCTTTTTTGAACCTTTTTTGAGCCTCAGTTTCCTCATCCAAAAAATGTATTCCACCAAAGGACGCTTACAGAGGAACAGAACTTGCTGCCTATCTTACTAATTGTATGACCTCACACAGGCCACTTAACCTTTTTTGAACCTTTTTTGAGCCTGTTTCCTCATCCAAAAAATGTATTCCACCAAAGGACGCTTACAGAGGAACAGAACTTGCTGCCTGAATGGAGAGGGACCTGGGAATAAAGTTAGAAAAGTCCCACATACAGTGTTTCTTGGAGGGTGAATTGTATTTTGTTGTTGTTTTTTAGTGTGTTTTTTTTTTTCTTCTGGTATAAGGGATTGAATCGGGGACCTTGCACTTGCGAGATAGGCGAGGTGCCACTGACCTATATCTCCAGCCCTGAAGTTGGATTGTAATGCCATATCACCTGTATAACATGCATTTAACTTTTAACAAATTAGGAAAGATGTTTTCTGTTTCTCTGGAGCCGTATTATACTCGGTGAAGTAGTGCCTTTGAGTGCTAAATAAGAAACTTAGGCCAAGCATGGTGGCATGTGCCTACAGGCCCAGCACTAGAGAGGCTGAGTAGGAAGACTGCCATGAGTTTGAGGCCAGCCTGGACACATATTGAGACCCTGTCACAAAGAGAAATTTGGATTTTTTTTTTTTGGTACTGGGGAATGAACTTGAGACCTTGCGCTTATGAGGTAGGTGGTAGAACCACTGAGCTAAATCCCTGGCCCAAGAAATTTGGATTTTATAATGATAAGATCAGATGGCGTCTCTTTAGAAAAGCTACTACTAAAAAGAAAAAAAACTGGTCATAGCGTGGTAGCACCTTCCAGTTGGCAGTATTTATGTCTTTTGAGGAGGTTGTAGGTAGACAGTTCTTGAAACCTCAAAATAAAGTGACAGTGACAGGTAATTGAAATAAGCTTTGAGCTTTAAGTCATCTTCTGACTCATCCCTGGACCTCTCCCATTACCAGGGCTGTTTGGTACAAAAATGAGAGCAGCAGAGATCTAGAGGGCTGGAAGAGGCTAAACAAGGAGACCAGTCAGGTGGCTGCTGCAGTCGAGGCGACAGGGGCAGTAGGAATGGCAGGCAAGAGGGTGAGCTATGCTTGAGAAGTCACAGGTGCCTAGAGATAAGCACAGGGTAGGGGTTCAGATTGAGAAATTTTTTGATTCCTATTTTCAGGTGGAGGGGCCTGCATCTCTTGTGCACTGACATGCTAAGATTTTTACTGAAAATTTTTGTTAAAAAAAAAAAACAAAACCCAAAACTTTAAAACCAATGGGATGGTTACTAAGTAGTTGACAGATTGTTTTGTGAAGTTGAGGGAAAAAGGAGTGATGTGCAGGGGGCAGGGCAGTGGATGATGGGTACCACTGGTCAGCACTAAATAGGAGATACTAATTCCACTTGCACAGTTATTCTCAAAAGCAACCCTCCTAGGGCAGGGAGGAGTAAAGCAAATACCCTTTAAATAGGGTAACTATGAACTAGAAATACCTAACCCTAAGATAGCTAAATTTTATTGGATGGTTAACTTTTAGTCACAAAGTGGGCTATACCACCACTTTGCCTGCAGAATTCTATCCCCCTGGCACCACCTGAGAAAGTATCTCTGTGGGAGTTGCTTCCTGTTCCTCCATCTGGGCTTCTGCCTTAGCAGGACAGACGAGCCTGTAAGTCTATGGCTGTCCACAGCCAGGTAGACTTGGTGGTGCCTCATCTATAGGGTAATACAGGGCCCTGTGTGTGGGGCTTGTGAGAAATGTATCCTCTTGTGGTCTGTTGGAGTATGTGGGAGATAGCCAGTCTAGTGCAGATCTGGAAACCAGCAGAGGGGAATGATTAGATTACTGGGGAGAGTAGGGATCAGTAGGGGAAAATTACTGTTCTCAGGAACACGTACATACATGAAAAGTGACAGAAGAGGACCCAGAGAGGGCTGTGTGGAAGAATTAAACAGCAAAAGCACTAAGACCAGGGTGAGGACCGAGCAGGAGCCCTTGGATTTGGCTGTTAGAACATGAGCAAATTTGGGGAAAGGACCACCACAAAGGGAGTGGCTTTGGGGCAGCATCAGCATACATCTTAGAATCAAGTGACTCCTGGCTGTTTATTGGCTCTGAGACTTCTTCAAAGTATTGTATTTCTGAGCCTGTTTTCTCTTCTGCAAATTGGGAACAGTCCATTTGCAAGGTTGTTGGCTTTGGAAAGTGTTACCTTTGGTAAGTGTCATGCTTAAATTGCCTCTCAACACATATTTTTATTTTTCTTTATACTTCAAGAAATTTTAAAAGCAGCAGCAGCAGAGGTAGTTAGCTTGAGAAGGTGAGAGCAGGGTGCAAGGGGTATTTGCGATAGCACAAGGCTTGAAAGTACAGGCTTTGGAGTTAGACCTGGGGTAGAATTTTTCCCCAGGCATAGGTCTAGCTGCGATTTTGGGCAGGTATAAAACTAGAAGGCTAGGACCTGTCGTTTTCCTGTTTGAGACAGGGTCTCATTGTGTAACCCAGAATGGTCTCAAACTTGCAGCAATCCTCCTTCAGTCTCCCAATGCTGGGATTATAAGCGTGTGTCTCCTTGCCTGGTCAGCCTGCTCTTATGAGAACCAGGAGGGTTAAGCGTGTGTGGAGCATTCAGCAGGTTATCTGGTACCTAGTAAGCACTCAGTAGAGCGAGAGGGTAGGGACCAGATGTTGATACAGAATGCGACAGGAAAGCCCAGCTGGGTCCAGAGCTTTAAGCCAAAGGAACAAAGAGCTAACTGTGAGAAACTCAGACGTCAGTCAGCAGATGTGGGGACACCTCTCAACCCTTCAGCTGTGACATCCAGACCAGGGGCAGGCATGGGGCTTGTCAGAGGAGAACTTGGACAGCGTGGTTTCTGAGGTGTCAGTCCCGTGTCACTCCTCTGCCTGTCAGCCGTGGGCTTGCTTCAGGCCACACTGCTCCCTGCTTCATGCGCCACTGTACCTACAGGACCGGGGTTTCTGTGTGGAGGTGAACACAGCCTTTGAGGACTTCGCCCACGTTATAAGCTTTGACAAGAGGGCTGCTGCGCTGGACGCAGGCAACATCAAGCTGACCTTCAATAGTGTGAGGGGCTGGGTAGGGTGGGGCCGATTCTCTAACTTACCCCAGCGCCATATTCCTTTTCTGTTTACACTGCCCCATCGACTGACGGGCTTGGGAGATAATGGCTGTGTGGGCACGGGTCCTAGGCACCCACCCTCTTGGGTGATCCTGTCCTGTGTCCCTTCTGCCCTTAGCTGCTGGAGAAAGCAGAGGCACGGGAGAGGGAGCGAGAAAAGGAGGAGGCACGAAGGATGCGTCGCAGAGAAGCTGCCTTTCGAAGCATGCTGCGGCAGGCCGTGCCTGCTCTGGAGCTGGGCACTGCGTGGGAAGAGGTCAGGAGTGCAGCCTGGCGCCCGTCACCCTCAAGACTGAGGGCAGCGGAGCTTCACCACTGCGGGCCCACCCCAGTCACAGACTGCCCTGGCCCAGCTCCGGCTCCCTTCCTTCCACTGCCCCAGCCCTGCCCTGTGCTCGTGGCGGTGTCCAACCTAGGCCAGGTGGAACCTGGTCTCATCAGCAGTGCTCTCCCCGTTCAAGGTCCGTGAGCGCTTTGTGTGTGACTCAGCCTTTGAGCAGATCACCTTGGAGTCGGAGCGGATCCGGCTCTTCCGGGAGTTCCTGCAGGTGTTGGAGGTGAGCAAGCTTCCTGCCCTCAAGATCCATTCCAGGCACTTAAAACTTCTAGACTAGCTTAACACAGTGCTTAAAGGCTTCTCACCCCACGGCCCTCCTTTATCTAGGGAGGATACGCATGGGGCTCCAGCTTGAGGGAGGGAGATGGGACTGCCTGAGGCTAAAGCTGACTGCCCTCACCTCATCCTTGTCTCTAGCAGACCGAATGCCAGCACCTCCACACCAAAGGCCGAAGGCATGGCAGGAAGGGCAAGAAGCACCATCACAAGCGTTCCCACTCACCTTCAGTGAGTTGGCGGGTAGAAGAACTATGGGGGAAGCTATACTGTTCTGGGGAAATAAGCACTTTATTTCCCCCTTCTATTATTCCCCTTGGAGGGAGATTTGAGGATTTCTTTTGCCGTGGGTCTTCCTCTCTATCCCCTCTGTTGTGTCCCCACTTGCCAGACAAGGGGTCTGAAGGTCAGAGAACTTCTATTCTGACTGGTACGTGCTGACCTACCCAGGGCTCCGAGTCAGAAGAGGAGGAGCTGCCCCGACCATCCCTGCGGCCCCCTAAGCGAAAGAGGCGGAACCCCTCAGAGTCTGGCTCTGAGCCCTCATCTTCACTTGATTCAGTTGAAAGTGGGGGTGCTGCCCTTGGCGGACGGGGCTCTCCACCCTCCCACCTTCTTGCATCAGGTGAGCAGTTACTTGCTGGGAGTCTAGGAGCTGCCGCTCAGGGAGGACTGGATGGGGAAGGCTGACCTGGGAGAGCTGGAACTTCCTTTCATTGCCCAGACAAAAAACTGGGCAGAAGGGAAATGACTGAGCCTTTTTCAGACCATGAGCTCTTATCTGCAGAGAATGCACGGAGGGCTGTGGTAGGGAAAAGGATGAGTCCTCCTTTTTCCCTGTGAGAGTTAGTAGGGATTTTTCTATCTCCAGATCATGGCCTTCGGAAAGCCAAGAAACCAAAAAAGAAAACTAAGAAAAGAAGACACAAGTCGGTGAGTAGAAAACAAACTCTGCCCAAGGTCATGCTATTTTGTGGGCTCTGTTGCACCTCCCAGTTGTCCTGTAAAGGAGCTAAGGTGGGCTTTGGACTCTTACAGAACAGTCCTGAGAGTGAAACTGACCCTGAGGAGAGAGCTGCCAAGGAGAGTGAAGAGAAAGAACAAGAACAGGACAAGGAACATCGGCAGGTGGAGCTTCCTAACCGCTCCCCAGGCTTTGGAGGCAAGAAGGAGAAGGTGCGAGATGGGGCCCAGTGGTGGCCAGGCAGCGCTCTGACCTGGGAACTTGGGGTGAGCTGTGCCTTTGTTCAACAGACAGGCTGGGACACATCAGAAAGCGAGCTGAGTGAGGGAGAGCTGGAGAGGCGGCGGCGGACGCTTCTACAGCAGCTGGATGACCACCAGTGACCCAACAAGCTGTTCTCTGCCTTGGACCCGGCCTGTGTAAGGCAGCGGCTCCTGGGCCACCCTCACTGTGCCTCAGACTCCTTTCTTCATCTGGTCTGTGTCCACTTTTCCTAAAGTAACTTCACCCCCACACACCACTGTGGCACCTCTCAAGGTTTGCTTTGGTGTTCAAGGGTCCCTCACTTCCTGGACTAGTACAGTCCTTCCCTCAGCCCCAGACCACAGACGGGGGTCTGTGTCATGTGGGGTGACGCGATGCCAGTAGGTACAGTGTGAGTGCAGGGGTCTCCAGGGAAGAGACGGGCTAGGTGGTAGAGGGCAGGGTCCTCTTCCTCTAGCGTCAGTGCCTGCTCCTGCCTGCCCCAGGGCTCCACCACTGCTTCCTCCAGCCCTGGGACCCGATGTATGTGTTCTTTGTTTTATAAATAATATTTATAACACGGTCAGTGATTTTTGTTTTCATTTGCTACTTACTGGGGCAGGCTGGGGCCTGAACAGGCAGATGTCCAGGAGAGGGCGCTAGTGTCTCACGTAGGCCTGCCTCCCTTTGTGTCGTCAGAGACCACCCATCCAGCTCTTCCTTTCCCCAGGCTTCTGAGCTGCTTTTACCCCAAGGGGATGTGACCAACCAACCCCCACATCCCCCATATCCCCCCCACAACCAAGTCCAGAAAGAGGAGACAGCCTGGTGCTTCAAGCTTTTGTTGAGAGAGGGAAGGTCTGGGGTTTATATACAAGAGAAAGGGAAGCAGTACATGTACAAAGAGGAGGCCCCAGCATTCCCTTCCCAGGGACTGAGAAGAAACTGCAGTGAACTGGACAAATGGTCTGTGAGGATCATACTTCCTGCCCTCTGCCAAAAAAGCCCAGCAGAGGTGGTTGGCACACTCTTCTCTAGGGGTCACGGGGCCAGTGCAGAGACAGTCTGCTCTTCCGCCCACCACAGCATCCTAGACTGGAAGGAGCCAAGGGAAGGACAGCAGCGGGGCACCATTCCTACCCTTATCACCAGGGTGCAGGTGATCCCAGGTGGGCGGGGGTCCAGGGCCCCTGAAGCCTGAACACTCTAGAGTTGCGCATGCAACAAGGAAAGGAGAAACAGGGAAGAGGGCTTTCTCCTTTTATCCCCCGGGGCTCTAGGAGAGAGGCCTAGGTGCCCCTGTGTAGGTTAAAGCTGGAAGTATTTTCCCAAGCCCTCAGCTGATCCTTGGTGACCCTTCAGGAAATGCTGCTGAGTACGGGGACAAAGTGCAGTACTGGAGTCACAAGGGAAGTGCCCAGCCCCTACAGAACTCACTGCCGTACAGGTTAAGACCCAGCCCGAGAGTGAGGGTAGCACAGCTGAGCACACAGCACAGCCTTTTGCTGGGCCCCTGGCTTCAGGTCCACTGGCCAGACTTGCAGGACTGAGGGTTGAAGCGCTTCTGCCTCCAAGAGTCTCAGTGGGGGCCTGGAGCCCGAGGGGGGCCACTGGGTAGTGCAGCACTCCCGGCTTGGTGAACAATGGGCTGGTACTGGAGGCCTGTGGGGAAGACAGGGCAGCTGAGCATGACTGTGGCCCCACGGCAGGGCAGAGCGGAGCCAGCCATGAAGTGTGGTGGTGGTGGTGGTGACGGGGAACTAGAGGCTAAGGAGACAGGGTTGACATGGGAAGATTCAAAGCTGAGGAGAGACCCTGGATGTCAGGAGGCAGAGATAAGGACCATCTGGCTATTTGTGAGCATCAGCTGTTGCCAGAGCTTTTAGAGGGAACTCTTGAGGAAGGCAAAGACTCAGGATCCTTAGGTGATGAAAACCATAGGCTTGGTCCTGGCTGTGCTGAAAGAGCCCCCAACCCTAGCCTGGCAACTCCCTAGCCCGTCTTAGCAGAAGCCATGAAAGCGTTACTGGGAGAGATACCGCTTCCCGAGGGCACATGCAGGGGATAAGCCATGCTTCTCAGAGCATGGAGCATGCAGAAGTATGTGTCCCCATCACTGGAAGGCTGCCAGGGGATGGTTCCAAGTCATGCAGGGGATGTGCCTGTGAGTTCCAGCAGGACTCTGGGGGAGTGGGCATGCAGAGGGGCAGCTGTGGTGCCCGGTACCTGTCAGGGGTCCCAGCCTTGGGGGTTAACAGTTTGATTCATCATGGTGGGCTGCATCGCAGAAGAAGTGTGAGCCCCGCTTGGCAGTACGGGCCGTGAAAGGGACACTCTTCAGCACTGTGGCCCAGGAGAGAGACAGGGGTCAGGCCTCATGCGGTATAAGGCAGAATAGGGCCAAGGGGATTAGGCTGGGCCCAATGGCCAGGTTCCAGGGAGGGTAAAGGGCCATCTGTACCTGTGATGATGTCCTCAATGGTTCCATCCTTCCCCTCATAAACAGGCCGGTGCTCCTTAGCCTGGCGCCGCCTCAACTCTGCAATTAGCTCCTGCTGTTGCCACTTGTTCCGCTGGGATGGGGTCTTTGAAGCAGGAAGGAATCATCACTAACCTGAGGCCTCAATGTGGACATGCACTTGCACACTGCTAGGAATCCCCCTCCCAGAGCCCTATTCCCTGTCCCTCTGAATTCAGGCCCTTAGGCCCTCTGGGGATCTCTCTGTTCCAGTTTTCCACTTCCTCTCTAGCTCTCTGCTGCCCCTAGGCTAGCTAAAGGTCCACCCACCTTGGCATCCAGCTTCTTGGCTTCCTGAGCCAGCTGCTTCTCCCGCATTACCTCCTCCTGCTTCTTACGGGCTTCATTTTCTTGTTCTGCTTCCTAAGGACCGTAGGTGGGGGTGAGGCTCACACAGGCTGGGAGGGGAGGGGCTGACACTGAGGACAGACAGTGGGTGGCAATGGGAGCAGCTAACCCCAGGTGGCTACCCTCTGGAGGGGCACTTCCTGCCCCTAACAATTACAGGAAGGGCCTGGGCCCCCACCCTGCCCACCAGTTCACAGCTAAGAGGCCTGTCGCCAGCATCCATTGCTCTCTTCCCCAGGACGCAAAGGAGTTGGAAGAGGCCCAGACTTGGAAGCCCCAAGACCTCTCTCCCCTAACCAGTTTTCTGTCAGACAAACTCCTCTTTAACTCTCTCCACCTTACCTTGGAAGGAAACTCCTTTTTCTTTTTTTTTTTTTAATGCCTGGGACCGAACTCAGGACCTTGTGCTTGTGAGGCAGGCGGCAGCACCACTGAGCTAAATCCCCAGCATCTCCAGCTTACCTTGTAGGAACGAATGAATCGGACAAATACTGGAAAGAATACAGAAGGAGGTGTGGTCTTGGGACTCTCGCCAAAGTAGCACACAACTGCATTGTAGGCTTCCTGGGAAAAGTGGGGGAGATGGGGTCAGCTCCCACACCAGGAGACAGAAGGCCCATGGAAATCAGAGCCCAAGGTTGAAAAGAAACCAACCATCCAGGCCCTGGGAGCTGGAGAGAATGTGAGGTCCCCAAATCTCTAGAGTATATTTCTCCAGAGGTGGCTACTGCCACACCCCCAAAATCCTTACCCCCCCAGATAGCTGGTCTGCTGCCTAATAACCCGAGGCAGGCCCAACCTGAGAGGTGTGGTGCTTGGGCCAGGTCCTCCCCGCATCCCTTGCTTGCCTCAGCTGTCTTGGCATCACGCTGGAGCTTGTCCAGTTTGCCTTCGTTGGTGCTGAGGAAGCTCCGAAGGACACTGTTGTCATGAATGCTGCATTCCCGCCGAATCAGCTCCATGCCCCGGCCCAGCTCCTTCACGTCTAGCAGCACGTTCTCCAGGGACACTGTGGTCACCAGAGGCCTGGCTGAGGCCTGTCCGACATGCCCACTTCCCAGCCCAGGGCTACAGCAAACATGCCCTCCCCCTCGACAAATTGTCACACGACACGGAAGTGAAGTGTGCAACAGGCCAGCTGAGGCTCCACAGCGGCAAGGGAAAGGAGTGGAGGCTGTGAGCCCTTGGTCCCAAAAGAACAAGGTAGCAAAAGAAGAGAAGTCACAGAGGCTGCTGGTGTCCTAAGTGGAGCTGCCTCAGGCCTGACCCAGTTTTCATGGCTAGGACAGAAATAACAGCTACCTCATGTCTATAAAGGGCTTTATGGTTCTTCCAATTACTTTGCACACACATAGGAAATGCAGTCTTTAAGTGAAGGAATTGAGAGTAAAGAGCTATTGCCCTCCTTCCTGCTCTCATGGCACCTATCTGGGAAGAGCTGAGAAGGGCTGGGCTGGACCTACTCCCTCCAGGGTACCCCCTGCTCATGGCTCTAGCAGAAAGCTCTGAAGTAGTCAGAAGATGAAAGAAACAAATGGACCCAAGTGTTCCCTCTCCTTTCTTGGGATAGTCCTGGGATGGACCGGAGGACAGCCGAGGTCTCCTCACCTGCTGCAGCTTTCTCTACAAAGTGCAGCTCATGCCAGAAGTTGGCCAGATCTGGGTATTTTTCCTTCACCGTCAAGGCAATGAAATGCAGTAGTGTCATCTTCCGGTCAGTGGACTTCGTATCCAGAAGCTGGGGAGGGAGGGGCAGTGCCACAGAGCTAAACACGCTGGCTTCACCACTACCGCCCTCGGGCTTCCTGCCCATGCTGTCCCCACCACCACCTTACCAAATCCAAGCTCTGCAGCTTGAAGCCATACACAGCGCCTCGCTTGCTGCTGTTCATATAGTTCCCCAGAGCAAGTATGATCTGTCCCAGAGATACATGGGAGGGAGGTCAGGCCACGCCCCAAGGCTCCCACCCAGGACCTGGGAACCACTAGCACCCCATTCGCTCCTCTCCCCACCTCCAGCATCTGCTTCAGCTTCTGCGAGGACTTGACAGAGGCAGAGGCTGCAATGATGGCATTGAGTTGCTAGAAGAGATGAACACCCCAGTCAGCCCAGGCTGGCAAATGGGGTGAAGTCGGGGAGAAGAGGGCGGCAAGGAAGGTGAGGTGGTCAGGAAAGGGAGGGTAGAGGGGCAGCTTCAGAACCACAGTTCAGGCAAGGGCTGTACCGGTGTGAGCATCTGCAGGTTGTCCTGAAAGTTGCCCAGGAAGGCCATGCCAGCCATTCGTTGGGTCAGCCGCTCCACCTTGCTGAACAGCAGCATGAAGCGGTCCTCAGCCGCCAGTTCTTCCAGGGGCTGCCGCTCACGCTCATACTGCCGCAGCAGCTTCACCTCAGCCTCCGTGGGCAGAAATCGCATCAGGCACTCCACGAAGTCCACGGGCAGTGTCTGGAGATCAAACCTGTGTAGGAGAAAGGACATCTGGAGTTGGGGGACTGAAGGACACAGCCAGAGCTCTGCAGTACCACTGCCTCATCTGCCAGGGCCAGCCATGGTCCAGGGAAACTCTCCATGCTACCCTGTGATGTCTTTCCTCTTCAGCTATGGTGAAGACCAAGTACCTAAGCACGACCCGTAAGAGTTCTGCCCACCTCTCCACCCTGTCTCTCCTACTCCTCTCCCTAAAGCCAGATTCCATTTTCAGTATCCAAAGCACCACACTCCTCCTTCCAGGCCCTGAACTGGGCTGATGTGCACTTCCTTCAGGCCTAGTTGAGACGTAACTGGGATAGGTGATGTACCTGATCACCGACCTCAGTTGTGGCTCCCACTTCCTGCCCTCTGCCATCTTGGTCGTATCGCTCAATATTGCTGCACCATCCTCACTGGTCTAGGGGCTCCTTGGGTAAGGTCTGGAGTGAATCTCTAGCACCTCACGCAATGCCCGCTTGGCGTACATTTCTGGTCATGCCAGTGGATGGCTCAGGGGTGTGAGGGAATTCTGTCAGAGCACTAGCATTTAGGGAATGCTAGACTTCTGGGTGGAGAACTGTGTTGCCAACTGGCTGGGGACCAAGGCTAGGTCAGTGAGAGGCTCACATGTGGATGGCTCTGCATATCTCTTCAGCTGAGCGGCCAGCCTTGCGCAGAGTGATGGCCAGGTTCTTTGCACGGTTGGCTTCCAACAGTGTCACCTTGCTGGCAGCCTTCTGCGCGGTCTTGTTCTTGGAGCAGATGAGGTCAAGGGCAGGCCCCTGTGCTTTCGTCTTAAATAATTCCTCAAACTTGTCTAGATCCAAGTCCTACCAGGCACAGACAAGAAGGCAAAATGCTACGGCTTTTTACTATGAGAGTACTCACTGGTGTTAGGGCCCGGTATGGTGCCAGCTCTGACTCATGGAGCTGACATTGGGCTCTTCCCAGTCCACAGAATCTGGCTAAAAGGACAACTTGGTTCCCAGCCCCCAAGCCCACCTTTCTGGGCCCCAGACCCTGTCACCTCCAAGATCTTCTCATCATCGAGTTCGCTAAAGACAGTGCCACTGATCTGATTGGGTTTCAGGGCTGTCCAGTTGAAGACTGGTAGCCGGAACTTGGTCTTGATAGGTTTCTTAATGCGAATGGCTGATTTGGAAAGAAGATCAGTGAGGCAGGGACTAAGGACACATTCCCCTGGTCCCACTACCCCTCCCCAGAGCCCAGGAGACACTCACCCGACAGGCCCACTGTCAAGACCACAGAAGGAGCAGCGCCAGGGAGAGGTGGAGCTGGGGGACACTTGTCTAGGGGGAGAAGAAACAGCACAGTAACCCAATCACAGGACTCTTTCCAGGCCACCCACCCCTCTGCCTGTTACCTCATTTTTCAAGACCCTCAGGTTTTGTGAGCTCTGCTCAAGGGTTCCCCAGGAGTCCTAACTGATCAAGGGCTATACCTCTCACCTCTCCTCTGCAGTCTTGAGAGTAATCAGGAGCAAGAAACAGCTGACCGTGCACCCTGTGCTAGCAACCTGAGCTCCTTGGATCTGGTCCCTTCCTCAGCCCTCTAACCCTAACTTGATACTCTTCCAGACCTCAAATGATGCCATTTCCCTGCTGACCCCTTACTAGGGTTTTGCCCCCACACTGAGACTGCCCCTAAAAGCCAGGAATCCTGATTACCTGGTAATGGGGGAGGGGGTGGCGGCAAGGGAGGAGCTGGGGGTGGAGGCTGAGGAAGAGGCTCCCCGGCAGGTGGGCCCGGAGCCAGAAGGTCCAGGTCAGAGGCTGGTCCACCCTCACTCGGTTCTGCAAGGCCTACCCTGGCCAGGGCCTCTCCTGCCATGGACTCCAGGCCTCGGACACTTGGCTCCAGGTGGCATCGGCGCTGGTAGGCCTCTTCCTTCTCCTTAATGAGCCTCCTCAGGGTGTGCACCTGGTGGCTTGTGTTCTCATACGTCTCCTATCAAGCGGACAGTGCCAGTGAGGGAAGAGTGACCTAACAGCATAGTAATCCTTACTCCTAGGAGAATTCCTACCCAAGGGACACACAGTGCAGGTCATTGTGAGGGTACTGGGAGCAGAATTACAGGTGGGGAGCAGGGGAGCTGGTGCAGCAGAACAGAAACAGTGAGCAGAAGAGCTAGACTGCCTTCCCTGGCACCCTGAGGAGTGCTTCCCTCTACACCAGTTCTCAAGGTCCAAAAGGATGACAGTGAGACTCTTTGGCCATTTCCAGTCTGACACAGCTGCTCTCACCACAAGTCCTCACTGGTCCTATTTCTTTTGGTCTTGTATTGTCACTCACTTGTAAGACCCTCAGACAGGCCCTGCCTTAGTCATCTCTGTGTTCTCCACCACTCCCGATACTATATTAAGCGGGGGCTGGGCAGAATCAGTCTGGGCCTAGTGGAGGCAGCCTGTGTTCCTCTGAAAGAAAAGGTAGGTGTGGGGACAGAGACTGAAATAGGAGGAATGCCTGTGCTCCTGATTTAAGATTCCTGGTAGGCAACCTAATAAACAGGCAGAGCACATAGGCTATCCTGCCCCTGCTCGGTAAACATGGGGGACCACATGGAGGGAAAAACAGCAGCATGAGAGGGAGGTAGAGGCCTAGACTGCATGCCTCATCCATTCCCACTCTCTTCCGTGTATATCCGGCCCACTATGGCTTCAGCTTCATTCCCCAACTAAAACATGGTGAAATCACCAGTCCACCCTTATCCGAGTACCTCAAGAATAAACCAAGATCTTTCCTTGAAGTTGGGGGTGGTGACATATACCTGTAATCCTAAAACTTTGAGGGGCTGATGCAGAAGAACTGCAAGTTTGTCTCAAAATTAAAAAAAAAAAAAATTGCTGGGGATGTATCTCAGAGAAGGATTTAGCTCAGAAGGCCTTGTACCACAGATGTATTCACATGCGTGCACGCACGCATACACGCACACACACACTCTCTCTCTCTCTCTCTCTCTCTCTCTTTCCTTGACATGACTCAAGAGGGAGAAGCACGATCCTGAGGCACTGGAGCACCTGGGAAGTCAGGGCCTCTCCCATGATTACTTTGTACCTTGATGTTCTCCAGTTCCTTCTCCCGCTGGAGCAGTTGCTTTTCTAGCTCTGCTACCCTCATCATGTTCTCATTCTCCATGTCTAGAAGCTTCTCTGTGAGCTGCAGGAAGGGCAGGGCAGATTCAGTACCATCCCTAAAACCTGGGCACTCAGCATAGCCAGAAGCCTGGTGAGACCTGGGCCCAAACCCCCAACAAGGCCTCAAAGGCACCTTGGTCAGGTAGCTTCCCTAAATCATGGCTGTGGGCCCAGGGTCTGACACCATGTGAAAAGCAACAAATACAGGGCAAATGACAGCTTTCTGCGCTAAGCCTAGGGTCACCTCAAGCCCAGCCCTGGAGGTCAGTCTGTGTTCCAATGGTGAGTAGTCAAGTGGCTCAAGCCAGAGCAGACCCTAAAGAGCCCCAGTGGGCTCTAAAGCCTTCCCGGGGTTCAATCTGGAGCCAAGTGTGTCAGCTCAAGATTCTGGAACTCAGTTGTCCCCACCCTCCACGCGGCTCCAGCAAGCAGAGGCCACCTACGTGAGATACATGCTCCTCCAGCTCCTCCACCTTTTCCAAGGCTACATTCTTGGTCTCAGCATCCTCCAACAAACCCCCCACATCAAACACGTTGTCCAGATATGCCTGGATCTGCACCTGCAGCTTCTCGCTCTCTGTGTGCCTTGACTTCTGGGAGAAAAGCAGAGAGTAGTAATTGGGGGAGCCAGAAGGATCAGGGCAGTGTCCTGGGAATCTTAGTTATGATTACCCTTCACTACCACTTTCTAGAGCACAAGCCAGGGACTTCTTGCTGTTGGCCTCATCAGCATCAATGTGCAAGGAGCCATCAGCCATCTTAGAGGGGGAGACCTCTGTGTGTGTGTGCGTGTGTGTGTGATACCAGGGATTGAACACAGGACCTTGCACTTGCAAGGCAGGCACAGCGCCACCAAGCTAAATGCCCAGCCCAAGACCTCTATTGATGGACCGGAGTCCTAAGCCACAGAAGATAGGCACGTTCCAGAAGCACCCAGGACTAGGCTGTTGTAAAAGCAACTCTGTGATGTGTCTAAGTTGGCTCCCCACATGGCTCACCTCACAGCCACTGGCCAGCTTACCTGCAGGAACTCCTCCAGCCCCAGCTTGGTGAACTCATACTGCAGGTGGACCCGGAAGTTCATGTCCTCCACAGAGTGCACCACAATGTTGATGAACTGCATGCAGGCCACCTGAGGAAGTAGCAGGGCATGGCAACACACATCAGCATGGCCCCATCCTTAGGGAGCTCACAGCCTGCCTGGGTATGCACCAGCCCCCAGCCCACCTCCTCACCATGAAGTCAATGTTGCTATCCTCATTCCGGAAATACTCCATCAGCTTCTCAAAGCGGTGCAGCTCCTTGCACACCTGAATGAGCAAACTTTCTCAGGGAAAGGATGTATACTTCTCACAGAGTCCAAGTTCCCGAGGACTGGCTCCCAGGAACACCATGTCAAAAGCACTTGTTCAGACCAAGTTTAACCATAATTCTATGTAGGGAATGGGCCGCTCTGGACACTATATTTTTAAAAAAATTTTATTAGTACATGTTTGCAATACATAATTACATTCTTCATGGGAAGTTGGTACATACACATAACACATCTTTTTGTGTGTGTGTGACAGGGTCTCACTCTGTAATTCAGGCTGGCCTCGAACTTGTGGCGCTCCTCCTGCCTCAGACTCTCAAGTGCTGGGATTACAGGCGTGTACCACCACGCTTGGCAACACATCTTAATCCTCTTATGTCCCTTTCACCTCCCTATTCTGGACAGAAAACCTGGGACCCAGAACCTGACCATGGGTATCTGGTACCAACTCTGTTGTGCCCTCAAGCTAGGTTTTAGGTGTCTCTGAGGTCAGGTCAATTAGAAACACAGGGGTCTGATGCTGCCAAGTTACAGAAGGAAGGAGAAAAGGGAGTCAGGCCAGGGCTGAGGCAGAAGGCTGAGGTCCTAGGGGACACAGAGGAGGGGCCAGTGTGCAGGAAAGCCCTCTGTTGAGGGGTCCAGAGGCTCCTGTGAGTCCTGGGCTTCACGGAGGAAGAGCCATTTCCTGGCTTGAACAATGGATGTCAGGGAAGAGGTGTGGAGAGAAGGAAGGGGTGGAACCACAGCTGTGGCTGGATGTCGAGGAATCCCATGTTCAAGCGACTAGGGTTATGAGGCCAGGCCCAGGAGCTTGGGAAATTCCACAAAGGAGCTCCTTTTCTCCTCACCAATGGAGGAGAGAAACATCTTTCTGCTCTGGGTTCCGCCCATGTGTTCACTGAAGGAGAACTACTTTCGGAGTCTCAGTGTAGACAGATGGCCAGGCTTGAGTGAGTGTGCAGTGGCGGCACAGCAAGCTGCTCAGACAACTCTGATGGCCAGGTTAGGACCACTCATCACAGCCTACAGCATTCTTAGCTAATCAAGAGGTTTCCTGGCATGAGATCTAGCAATACTGAAGTTCCAGTTTTTCTTTTTTCTGGTACTAGGGATTGAACTCAGAACCTTGTGCTTACGAGGCAGGCTAAACCCCTGCCCCTCCAGTTTTACTTTAGTGTTAATACTGCTCTGGAGAGCAGCCTGCTCAGCCAAGCAGTAAGATGGTAAAATCATGGAGATTACAGGTGATGGTGCTTACCTACTGGTTCCCTGTCTTCTCCCCTGATAAAAAAATACACATGCAGGCAGAAGACTGACCTCTTTGAAATTATCAAAGGCAGCAAGGATGATTTCATGACCTCCCCGCACCAAACACACAGCTGCCAGGAGCTCCAAGACCAGGGCTTTGGTCCTAAGGGGTAAAGAAGGAAGATTAGCACCCAGCTTCCCATCCCGGCTACCACACAGCTCATGTTCATGGCTGGCAGAGTCCTTTGGAGAATGCCTTGGGACAAAGGGTGGGGATGGGTTTTAGAAAGAAGGCAGGGAGAGCCAGGGACTTAGCTCAGTGGCACTGCACCTGCCTCACAAGTGCAAGGTCCCAAGTTCGATCCCAGGTACCAAAAAAAAAAAGGGCAGGGAGGAAGGCTTGCTCCCTCATTGCTATGAAGACCAGAGGGAAGCCAGAGACATTTTCCCGGCAGAGGGGAGGGAGACAAATGAAGGTTCTGACCCTGGCTAGAGGACCCCAAGGCCAGAATGGACTTGTCAGGAACAAATGGAGCCCAGATCTCCAAAGCCCTGGAGCAGGGTGGAGGACTCACCTTGGATTCTTGTTGTTGAGGCTAAGTGCAATCTCATTGACAGCATGGGGGTGGGACATGACCAGATTGAAGCCATACTGCAGAAAAAGGACAAAAGGAGGGAACCCTGATGGTGGGGAAGGGAGAGCCCAGCAGATTTCCATGGCTGCAGGCCGTCGAGCAAACCTCTCTCTCACCAGCTGGTGCGTGCTAGCTCTACTGCTTCAGCAGATGAGGCAGAAGAGGCGGACGGTGCAAACCCTTACCTGGTAGTTCATGATGGCTCGGAGACAAAGGATGCAAACGTGGACATCATCCTTCTGGCTCACCAGGCGGGAGTTCTTCAGGGCCCTGCGTCCAGGGAGAGTGCTATACCTGGGGGAGAGGGCCAGGCCAGGCAGTCAGGTGGGGACTGAGGTCACTGCTGAATGGTCTTGGAGTGCTCACCATCAACCAGACAGCAGGCGGCCCCTGAGCAGTGGCAGAAATAGGGGGAGGAGAATCTCGTACTTACAGCCAAGAGACAGGGTGCAGGAGGCAGGGCAGTCAGCCTGTGTTCACCTCCCTGGGACAGACCCTTCTCACCAACTGCCCAGGATCTCAGCTTCATAACCAGCGCCCAAACCACTCTAAACCCAGAGTCTTCAAAGTACACATGGCAGTATTCAAGGCCTTTTGAGTCTTTGAAATATACCGAGAGAGACACTCATCTGAGCCTTCCCTCTCCTCCCTTCTAGTGGCTGCATCTTCTACATATTTCACGGGGTAGAAGCAGAACAGATCCCCAAAGCTTAGGAAGGCCAGGCAGCTACTCCTGACTTTGTATCACCACTCCAACACCTTCATGATGTTTCACGGAGACAAAAAAAAAAAGGGAAGCACATATGCTTCTCATGACTAGAATGATGAGCAATGTCTGAAGAACAAAACCCAAAGAAGTAGGAGAAAAGCACAGCCACAAGAGAGAGGCCAAGGAAAGGGCTACATGGCCCAAAGGACAGCCTCCGGAGGCAGCAGGAGCTCTGTGAATCATCCTATCCATCTGTCTGCCTCTTGAGACACCACAGACGAATGCAGCAGCCTTGGAGAGAAAAGGCCTGAAGGAAGAAGGAAAGGGAAGAGGCAGGCGGGTGGATGGGAGCTGGTCTCTGAGCAGCTGACGAGAAGGTCCAGTGCTTGAGGGAAACAGACATGAAGGCAAGAGCTGGTTCAGCCAGTGAAGCCCAATTCCCGCATGAGTAGCTGGGGAAGAATGGCCAAGACAGTGAGGAATGGAGGAGGGGGAGAGCTGGAACCCCAGATGGGGTGGCACAGCTAAGGACCACATACTTACCCAGGACAGACCGCTGGGCAGAGTCAAGGAGAGAGAGGACAGACCAGAGACAGACTGGCAGGCAGAAGGCAAGAGAGCTGAGCCTGGAAGCAAGAGTGGAGGGAGGAGCATGAGCACTCACCGAGGTTACTGAGACCTGGGCTGGGGCTGGGGCTGGGGTGGGAGGCAGGAGGGCAGAGCGAGCGCGCACATACCGGAGCACAGACTGGCGCGCAGAGCGAGCGAGGCTGTTGGTGAAGGGGGCCGAAAGGGCGCTGGGTGGCTGCAGGTCCTCGATTGACCTGCTCCAGGACCGGAGCTTGTCAAATGCACCATCATCACCACTCTCCAGACCCTCAAAGTCAAACCTGGAGCATGAAAGGACACATATGCGCACACAAAAGCACATACACGGTAGTTCGGTGCCAAGACCCCTGGGGAGCCCACCTCCCACCCTTCAGGCCTCCAGGGTAACAAAAAGCAAGGGCAGCAAGAAGAGAGCACAAAATTGGGTGGCAGATACCCAATCCTGGTCAGGATAGCACCAACAGAGGACAATGCGGAGGAGGCTCAGGAAGCTCTAAGAAGAGGGGGAGTCTGAGGAGATGGGATGCTAGCTCTCTGTTCCCTAATGGCCAGGCAACTCCAGAAGTGGCCTCCCTATGGCCCAAGGGCAGTAGAGGCCATTTTCCTGCACACCTAGCCTTGGCGGGGGACATCTCAAGCTGTGGCTCCACAGGAGAATCTGCCCTAAGGAGGAAGTGGTAGGCAACACACCAACTAAGGGTCTTGCTAGTTGGCCAACAGCAGTTGCCAAAGGGCCTCTTGGTGTCCTGATAGAGCCCCATTTGATCTGGATTGGGTAGGCTGCATAGACAGGAACTGGGATTCCAGCAAGCCCAGAATAGCATATGCTCTTTTATGTTTAGGAGCGGGGGCACTAACTACTACTCTATGCTAACACCGAATTTTTTTGGTTCTGGGGATGGAACCCAGGACCTCAAGCATGTTGGACAGGCACTCTACCACTGAGATACCCCAGCCCCAGCACTGTTTTTTTTTTGTTTGATTTTTTTTTTTTTTGAAACAGGGTCTCACTTTGTAGTTCAAACTGACTCTGAACTCATTATGTAACTCATGCTGGCCTCGAACTCATGGCAATCCTCCTGCCTCTGCTTCCCGAGTGCTGCGATTAGAGGCGTGCACCACCACTCCCAGCTAAGAAAAGGTTTTCTATGATTAGCTACTTGAGGAGCATCTAGGTTTTCTTGGTATAGAGGCTCCTTGGACTTCCACTTCCCTGAGGGAAGAATTCACAGGTTGAAGACTGGGGACCCGCTAGTAGTGAGGATAGTTTCTCAGTTCCTGCTTCTGGAATCACATCTCTCCCACCATTAGCAATTTGTGAGTGTGGCCAGGGCAGATCATAACCAAGACCACACACTCACAGGGCCTTTTCTCACACATCCCCACTGGGGGCACCCCTTCGGAAGCTGAGAAGCAATCTCACTCACTGTTCTCTGCCCCTGTGGGCCACTGAAGACTAGGGAGCAACTCCCATAAGTTCCTCTCCCCGCAGAGCATCTTGCTCCCTGTTCATGGCCCTGGGTCAAAGGCAAGGAGACTGGGCTTTCTGGAACAGGAAGCAGTATCTGCAATGCCTGGACATTTCACAGGAAGTGGAAGAGGCATCAAAGTCCCAACAATCAGAAGGTGGTAAATGGGACTCTCCAATAGACATCAGAGGAAGCTCTGTCTCTCAGGGAGGCAGCTTGCTGGTAGCTTCCCACATCAGTAACAGTACTCCTAAGCACTGGCATACGCAGCTTTCAAATAAATGCCTTCACTCAAACTACTGGCCCAACCCCTTTCTTCCCAACTCTTCCTAGAATACACACACACTCTCCTCTCCCCTGAGTTTTTCTTTTTTTTTTTTTTTTTTTTTTT
>NW_022900927.1:4667317-4703888 GCF_012274545.1 Fukomys damarensis | reverse complement strand
TGGTACCGGCGAATGAACTTGGAACCTTGCGCTTGTGAGGTAGGTGGTGGAACCACTGAGTCTTTCTTTTTAAAACAATTTACTATGGACATTAGTACTGAGGTTCCAGTGTATTCTTGGTTTAAAGGAGCTGGGTTTTGTTTGCTTTTTCAAATAAGATAGACTTAATAGGAAAAATTACCTTATATCCTTTTACTATAAAAGTTCTGAATTTTAAAACTTCAGCAAATATTTTTCATTTATTTCTATAAAAAGAATATTTAAAGGGGTACAAAGATCACAAGGTATGACTTCTACAGGGACAGGAACATGGAATGGGTCACATTTGATTTTAACAGAGGATCCCTTGGAAAAGATGACAGGGGGCCAAATCCATGACAGGCATCAGTTCATCCTCTTAAGGAGAGGAGATCAAGACCTGTCTGACAAAGGGGCTGAGACAGTAAGAAAATGAAAGTCTAGGCAAGGGCCAAGGTCCAGGCCTGTGGGGTTTCTTGAGCATGGGACTTTCAGTGTGGGGGCAACCAAGGAGAATCACAAGCCAATTGGGATGATTGTTCTCCCTAGGGTAAATTTATCTAGGTTGGCCACCTTGTTTATTCACTGTCACCTGTCTTTTCACATATTCAGGAAATTATGATAAAGCACACTATTTGAATGATAAAATTAGTAATAAAGCTTCTACCATAGTGTAGACCTAGTATGTTCCAAATACCAAGTGGTTTACACACATTAATTAATCCTTACAACCCTGGAACGAAGATCCCTTACAGAAGAGGACAAATGTGCTTGAGGTCTCACAGGCAGTACAAGATACAACTGAGGCCCAAACTCAGCTTTGTCTAATTGGTTTTTTTTTGTGGGGGGGTACTGGAGATTGAACTTGGGTCCTTATGAGGCAGGAGGCGGAACCAATAGGTAAATTCCTGGCCCAACTTTGTCTAATTGAAAGCCCTTGTTCTCTAACCGCCTTCCGGTGCTAACTTGCTTCTGGCTGCCTCCAAGCCTCCACCCCACCCCAGGGCTCCCAAATGCTTCATTTGTCAGGCCTAGTCACAGGTTCAGTAATGATCTGGAGTAAAATTTTCACATCTGGAGTTGCTTTGTTGAGGATTCAGTTCTGCAGAGATGGACAGATCCCACCAAGGATGTCTCCTGGGAGCCAGGACATCTTCTTAGATTACCTGCCCTATCCTGGTATTGGATCCTTTGGGTTCTGATCCCAAGATTCCCTTCCATATCACCTTTTTCTTGCTACCCAAAACACACCTTCTTTTCCAGCCAACTGGTCAGTCTTTGCTGACATCCCCTTTGCTTTCCCGTCCATTTCACATCACTCCTGGGCTATTTCCTCTTGTCCTGGGATGCCTGTTCCCATCTTCACTTGCTGGGATTTCACCTTTCTTCTTCTAAGTAGAATGGGACTGTATCCTCCCCAATAAGTCCCTTCCTTTAGCCCGGAGTAGTACTCACATGACAGAACATTGTGCAAAGGACAGGTAATCCACCAGCACATCCAGGCCTTTGTTTTCACCATTCAGAAACTCCCTCACCCACCTGCAGACACAGGAGAACACAGGGGAAGAGGTCTGCTAAGGTGCATGGAGGGTAACCCAATTACATCCTTCCTGAATCCCCCTGGAATCTAGTACCAAGCTGGGAAAATTCTGAAGACCAAAATCTGTGAGCCAGCACACAGGCAGGGTAGACAGGGGCAGGTCCTTCTAACAACATTTGCTTTATCATGAACATGCTTCAGTCAAACAAGCAGCCAGGTACTTTCTCCATACAGGACAGGGCCCTAGCTTGATCATTTTCTGTATCCCTCAGGTATAGCACAAGGCTAGGCACACAGTCCTTGCTCAATATTTACTGGAAGAATTGTGGAGGCATCTAGAACATTTACCACAGACCCACGTACAGAGCTGTGTTTGCTTCACAGAGCCAGCAAATCCCCAGCTTGATCAAAGTGTTCAAGATACAGGCAGGAAGGAACAAAGAGAGCTCTGGGTCAGAGGCTTACTATGCCAAAGGGCTCTTCACAGAGCTCAAGGGCAGCACTTTTGGAAAGCAGTAAGCAAAGAGGGATGTGGGAGTTCTGTGTTTAGTCAGAGTGAGTCTGGAAGAACCGGAAAAGGCCAGCACAATGATCAGGAGCTCAAGAAACTCCAGAATTCCACGCACTCAGAGTCACACTGGGGATATGGATCCGCTCAGCCAGGAAGGCAGGAAGGTGGACAATAGGGCCCTTGAAGGACAATGTCCCAGAATATTTTCGCACCTCTGTCTTTATTCCTTTTGGGCCAAGACACCTCTAGAATGAAAGTGAACAGTTAATTCCAGGGAGACTGTTATACAGCAGGTTCATCCACCGCACAGACACATAAACCCTCGGGATGAAGCCTTTACTTGCTGAAGTGCTCTATTCCCCTGGGATGTCTGGGGGCTCTACATGAGCCAGCTGTACCCAGCCCCCTGCAGTGTTGCTTTTTCCCCACAGCTGGAACACCAGCTTAGCCAACCACACCCCAGAGAGCGCTCCAGAGAGAGGCTGGAGCTAGAGCTCCAGGCCCAGCTGAGATTTGGCAGCAGGCTCTGGCTAAAGCTGACACCGGAGCTGCCTGAAGTTAGCTTCCTCTCTGGGGGCCTACAGCCCTCCCATTTCCTGTCTGTCTGCTCTCCAGCTCCCCACCCCCTTCTCATTTCCTGTCTGAGTCTACACTGCTATTTTCGGGATCTTGACACTTTGAGGAGAGGTTAAAGGGTACTTAGGCAAGGCAGAGAAACCAATACAAACCAGGGAGGGAAAGGAACCGGAGGGGGCTCTGGAATCCCACTTCCCAGCCGGCCCCATTCCAGAGCTTCAGTTCCCATCTGCTGCCCTGCACACGTACTTCTGCAGGCCCTGGGCCAGTCACGCTCTGACCAAAGCACAATCCTCTCTTCACCTAGCCTTTGCCTCCTCCCACCCTGAAGCCCCTACACGCCAGCCTGACAAACTTGCTGCCAGGAAGGGTCTTGGCTCTCCCACACAACTACCCAAAGAAGCCTCAGGTCAGAGGGCAGGAGCTCCTAAAATGCCAGTACTAAGCTATTCCCTGGGAACCAATGCCTATGTCCAGACTTCTAACTTGTGTGCCAACTTTCAAGAGGTTTTAAAGCCTGGGAACCATGGTGCTCAGGCCCTAGTGCCTGGTCAGATGACAGAGGGACAGGTATCAGGTAGAAAGGAGGGCAGAGGGGACTGTCACACACTGCTCTGGTCCCCTCCCAAGAGGAGCAGACCTCCACCCTCACTCTGATCACAGCAGGACTTAAAAAGATCACAGGGCCTGAGAGAGGGAAGGTCCTCTGGAGTAATCCAGGTGGCAGGTGGTACTCAGGGCTCCCCTTGGTATCACTCTCGCCTCCACAACCACGCTAACAGAGAAGTCCTGCTGGTTTTCCTTTTGGTGAAGGATTCATCAAGGTGGAGGCCTGGCTTTCCACAGCTGGTTCATAGATGAGATATGTAACCCATACTCAGGAACTGATCTTTCCTGTTCTTTCTTGCGCTGTTTCCCTTCTGACGGTTGCTACAGCTGGTTACACACAGGTGTCCCCTCCCTCTAAATAAACCCAAGCAGGAGCAGCCTCGGGGTGGGGGGGGCAAGAGGGCTGATGCCATGACAGGAGAGGAAAGGCTGATGATGTCACCTGGTTCTTTCCACCCTACTCTCAGGAAGTTCAAGGACATGGGGCTGGCACTTTCCCAGAAAACATCCAAACTGCCTGCTACTAGGACCTACTTCACATTCACTGAGGTGCTCATATTCATGCCACGCACTGGCCAGCTAGGAAACCCTGCCTGCAGTTCTATACCAGGGTTCCTTCCTTTACTGTCCTTTCTGCATGTGTGTACACATACATTCTCTCTCTTCACAATACTTGCTGATTAGTTTCAACAAACTGAGGTGCTGTCTTCTTACTGTACCTCGATGAACTAGCCCTCTACCTGTTTTTAGCAATTCCTGGTTCCCTACTCAGAGCCTGGAAGGAAAGACTCACACAGATCCTAGGGTGTGTGTGGAGGAGGGCTGTCGAGTTGGAAGCACCAGGATCTGTGACTACACAAGATGTTTACCTCCTGAAAGCTTTCCTGGTGCATCAGGAAGCTTCTTCTGCTCATGAACCAAGATTGCTTTTTCCCAAACAAGTAATAAACTTCTGGATATCACGGAGTCCAAATAGTTGCTCAACAACAACTAGGTCTCAGCCCTACCCAATGTAGCATGTTCCCCCCACCCCCAGCCTTCTACAGGCCTTGCTTGGCTCAGTCCCAGGCCACAGGCAGACTGTAAGCTCAGCTGTTGTGAGAACATCTTCTACTCAAAGCCACAGTCTGAGGACCCCAGGAGAGGCCTCATGCTTGCCAGAAGCATCCAGTTGCAGCTGGAAGAGCTGAGGGAAGAAAAGCCAGAAATGGCACAATCTGGAGTTCTGGGGAACAAGAAGCCATGTAAGAGGCAACTGTGCTCCTCCGCACAAAGGATAAACAGGCAAACCACCCACAGAGGACACCAGATCCTTCGTAGCAGGTAGTGCCTGGGGCTACGTAGAGTAGTCACACCCGACTCACCCAATGTGGTTGGTGCGAAGGGAGATCTCCAGCTCTCTCAGTACTTTGGTTGACTCCTGCACTCTCCTCCTGAACTTCTGTAAACATGGAATCTTCTGTCACCAACGGAGCCCCCCACTATCCTGTCCAACTTACAGCACAAAATAAAGGAGCAGAAAAAGAAAGGGAGAGGGTACAAGAATGGAGTTACAGGCTTTCCCTCCAGTACTAGGCACCCATTCCAAGCTCCTGGCCTCAGAGTCTGAAAATCCAACTCTCAATGCTTAAAAGCAGATGCCCCAGCCCTAAGCCAAACAATACTACAAAGGGCAGTGAGACACTGCCCCACTGCTTCATACTTTACCTTCCGAGTTACACTAGGGTCCAAGAAGCTCTGGAGTTTCTGGATATAAGTGTGGGGAGGATTCTTCACCTGGAATCGTTCCTATAGGGAAAATACGCATATGTGTAACACACAATCTGAGAAGGACACCAAGGAAGGACAGTACGTGAAGTGCTCAACAAGGGGACTCAGCCTTCCAGCTGTCACCTAATCCTGAGCACTGCCCCAACCCTAGATTCCTTCCTTGACTTATCCCCCAGGTGTTCCCACATGTTGCCATCTTTTCCTCCTCCAATTCGTGTTTCCTCAGCCTAAAATGCTTTTCTATGCTAAAAATTACTTTAAGAGCCTCCTGCTTGTTAAGATGTGGGGATTACAGAGCTACGAATAATATCCAAAATAAATGACTAGCAAATGCTTTATCTGCCCAGTCAACTGATGGATGAAGTCAGGAAAACCAAGAGGAGGGAAGCTTGATCTTGCAGAATTCAGCTTTCATAGCTCCAAACCCTGGAACTGGGCTGGTTCTGCAGCATTAACACAGCTAAGGCTACCAAAGCACTTTCTGCTCCTTACCCAGGCCCCAGACTCCACCAATCCAAAGCAGCCTCAAATGATGAAGGCTGCTCTCAACAAAGTCACCGCTTAACCCTTCTACACAGACCACAATCTAGGCCCTCTCTACTTCGGCCCAACCCCCATCTAACCCAAGAAGAAACTTGGGATAACAAACCCTGGGTATTCTGGTTCTAAAAGAGTCCACAACTGACATAGCCAAAAAGCTGGAAAGAATTCAGGAAAATGATATGTTAGGAAATAGTACCTGAAAACAAATAAGAGAAAACGAGAGGTTTGAGAAAGCTGAAATTGTACGACATAGAAAGGAATGAGAGATCATCAGCTAGAAGATCCCAGTACCAAAGGGCTGCTGCTCTCCAAACCCCAAGCAGGCACTAATCAATACATTTTAGTGCAGAATCCAAGGAAATAGGCCTTCATTAGAGAAGGAACTTGGATCAGGACCTCTGAATTATAACCTTCACTTAGGTCAAGCAGCATGACCAGGAAGGCAGCGGGAGAGAACAGCAGTCTTGGCACCTGCTTTTCTGAGGCCAGTTTGGCTCCACTGATCACCAGCACTAGGCAGATCACTGACCCCTGGGTTCTTTTTGGGGGGGGCTTTTTTTTGGTTTTTTGAGACAGGGTCTCACTATGTAGTTGAGACTGACCTGGAACTCACTATGTAGCCCAGGCTGCTCTCAAACTCACAGCGATACTACTGCCTCAGCCTCCCAAGTGCTGGGATTACAGGTGTGCACCACCATGCCTGGCCCCCTGTGTTCTTCTAATAAAGTGCCATGCCATGGTACCTTGCTTAGAGGGTTTTTATGAGAATTAAATGATATTTCAGTATGTGTAGAGTACTTGATATAAAATCAGCACTCAATAAACATTATTATGATTTTCTTCAGCTTAAAAAAGAATTAAATTTGTTCATGGCAAAGCACAGGGTAACAAACTGCCCACACTCTGTGCCAGCCCCCTCCATACCTACCAAGAAATACAGAAGTAGCAGCCAACTCAGCCTTACAGACAGGCATGCCTGAGTTCAAAGACTCAGGACCATGTGTATAGGAGGAAGAGCCAGGTGGTAGGTGTTAGAAACCTTAGTTCTGAACAAAATAATGGTAATTCTTCTATTTGAGTTATAAACACTTCATGTAGCGAGACCAGCAGTCCTTGACTAGTCTCACATTTGGAAATGGAGGATTAGGGGACTCCAGGGTCTCATTCCTAGAGGCCTGTAGATAATAAGATGCATCTTGCTATTTGCCAGGTCTGGAGCAAAGTGACAGAGAAGGGTTCCTTGGGAGACCCTGCCAGGCATAACCCTGACCCTGATGAATCACAGGAACAGGCTCTGCTGGGGAAACCAGCAACCTGCTCCACAGCCCACCCGGCACAAACCACCCAATGGAGCAAGTGAAGACAGCCTTTTGCAGGAGCTCAGCCTACCAGCTCTGTCTCTGCTATGAGGAATCACTTTGGAACAGAAAGCACAGAATGAGGCAAGCCAGGCCAGGGTTCCTGCAGAGACTCAGTTGGTGCCTCTGGTACTTCCTTGTCCAGCCCAATAACCAGCCCTCTCACAACATCCCTGCTCTTTCAACCCAGTACCTGGTCACAAATCAGATCCCACTTCTTCTCGTTGTCATACTGCCTCAGGAGCCGGGCCTTGTCGGGAGGCAGGTTCATGGAGCTCTGAGGAGAGAAGCTGAGTTAACAGGCTGAGACATACACCACAGGTGAGGACGGAAAGGCTGCCCTGTCCCCACTGCCCCTGCTGAGCCGTCACACTTCACCTTGACTCTGTTGCAGGCCCAAAGAGGTGGGACAGTCCTTCTTGCCTCCTTGTTATACATATTAGTCATGTTTGGTTGAGCAGTGTTTTCCATACCATACCAGTCATGGAATCAATTTGGTCAGTCAAAATTAACTTCATTTCAATGAAAACGAGCAAATTTAAACAGAAGATACCAGATTCGTTGCAAGTAGAAAGCATAAACATTTAATGAAACTTTTCTTTTATATATTATGTATATATGTATATATATGTCATGTGCACATAGATCATGCTGTAAAATATACTTAACATTTGAGAGGTGAAAACTTTGAAAGCCCAAGTTTGTTTATTTATTATTCTTTGTTTTGATGTTTTGAGACAGAATCTCGCAATATAGTTCAGGCTGGTCTTGAACTCACTATGTAGCCCAGGCTGGCCTCCAACTCAAAGTACTCCTCCTGCCTCAGCCTTCCAAGTGCTGGGATTACAGGCGTGTGCCAACACGCCAGTCCTGAAAGCCCCCAGTTTAAAGCAGCAACTTTCAATCCGTTTTTCTGCCATGAACTGAAAGAGGGGTGACTTTCCTGCTCTGAGTCCTGAGTCACCCTCAGCCTACACAGCAGCTGCCAATCTACCTTTTACCTAAATCAGGATGCAGCAATTGTGTAAAGAGAACTGCTCAACTAGTTTTAGGAAAATATTTTTTTGTTTTGTTTTGTTTGAGACAGGGTCTCACTATGTAGTAAGACTGACCTGGAACTCACTATGTAGTCCAGGCTGGTATCGAACTCATAGCGATCCTCCTGCCTCAGCCTCCCGAGTGCCGGGATTACAGGTGTGCGCCACCAGGCCTGGCTTAGGAAAATATTTACAAAAGTTTAAGCCCGGGATTTAGCTCAGCGGTTCGGTGGCCTGCCTTGCAAGCGCAAGAACCCGAGTTCAATCCCCACCCCGGACCCCCCTCAAAAAAAAAAAAAAAAAAGAAAAAGTTCGGGACTTTAAATATTAGTAGAGCCAGGCATGGTAGCACATGCCAGTAACCCTAGCACTTAGGCAAGAGTGCCTCCTCCTGAGGCAGGAGTACTGCCCCAAGTTTGAGGCCAACCTGGACTACATAGTGAGTTCAAGGTCAGCCTGAGCTACATAGAAAGACCCTGGCTCAAAAAAAAAAAAAAAAGTATTAGTAGAAGAGTATTTATGACAACCCTCCCAATTAAGATAAAGCATTCACACACTGTAACATAAGATACTAAATGATAGTCTGGGAATCATTTTATTTTGCTCAGTACTGCTTGTTGAGTGAATAGACAAAGGAGCCAGGAATTTAGCTCAGTGGTTCTGCCACCTGCCTTGAAAGTGCAAGGTCCAGTTTTGATCCCAGTACCAAAGCAAACAAACAAACAAGACAAAGTAAAGTGTGAGTGACAGAGGCCTAAGGTGTCTGTGCATAGCCTGCTCTGCTGGGAGCCCACCCTCTCCTCCTGCCTGCCCTGCAGCCATGCCTGTCCCCTCCCTCTGCAGTCCCTTGAGCTTTGCTCCACCATCCTAGCCTTTGCCTTTAAAGGCAGTCTGACACTTTGATCGGATCACACGACCATGTGGTTTATCTCTGCCCACACCCCCATCTCAGGGGACACGAACTGAGTATCCAAGGTCTCCAAAGAATCAATCACAAAGGCTCCGCTTTATTCCAGAGAGGAAGAAGAATGGGGGGGAGCATATATTTTTAAGGAATCAAAAGGAAATTCTTACAAATTATTTCTGTCACACTGCGTAACTCATACACACTATTAAACCAGCTGCATGTTGATTTTACCTTTAAGGAACCATGTCTATGCTTATAGCCTTCTCTAACGAGTTTATAAATAGAAGAATTTAAAACTAGAGACGTGGGTTTAGGTAAGAAGAGGAAAGAAAGGAGTCACCACACCAAACCCCTCCCCGTGGCTTCCAGTGACCCACAAATCTACCTCAACTTCTACAAGAAAGAAGGGCTAATCAAGTCCTTCCCACAGTTAATGCAGTACTGATGGCAGGATGGGCTAATACAAGCCTGGAATGTTCTCTCTGGAACTGAATTGCTAAGAGCTAATTTCAACATGTCTGTGTGGACAGCAAGATGGGAGCAGGGGACCTTAACCAACACAGACCCAAGGTCAGAGGCAGGCCCAGGGCAGGTCTCCAGCCTAACCAGCTAAACTCAAGACAGAACCGAGCAGAAACAGTCACTGGGATTGGTCGTGGCTCTGCACATCCTGAGCATGTTGCTGTCATTTGATCATTTCTCCCAAGTCTGTGCCACAAAAATAGTTTGCTACAGCCTCCCCTGGACGAACGCTGCTGGGAGGAGAAGAATGCAGCCTGTCACTACACTACCGTGACAGATTTCACATTGTGTCTATACTGCCTTCCTCCTTGTGCCAACCACAGTCAGGGGCTGTGGCCTCACACTTTCCCACTAGGTGAACACGTGAGGAAACGCTTGCTTCCCTCAGGGCTTCAAACTGAGCAAAGTCACCTCCTTTGGGAAGGCTAGCCTAAGAGCATGAAACACTCCAGGGACCTGGTCAAACTTTACATCTGTGGAAAAGATGAACCACTGGGGACACTGGCCTGGGGCAGATCCATGGTTGCTGAGTGAGGGAACCCTAACAGCAACACAGGGTAGGAACACAGTATTATAGCTTCTCCTACAAATTAGACTCCCAGAACTTGTGCATGTGAAGAAAACATGAAGGCCCACATCCTCCACTTTCTGGACAGTGGTCCCAGCTTTCTCTGCTTCTGGAGGGCTGAAGTATGAGAGGGAGGGAATGGGAAAGGGAAATTCCCACCTCCAACCTCTTACAAGAAGCAGGTCACTGGACTGGGGATTTAGCTCAGTGGTTCTGCCGCCTGACTTTCAAGTGCAAGGAAAGAAGAAAGAAGAAGAAGGTAATCGACTATGGTGGGAGCTGCCAGCCAAGATGGCAGGCCCAGGGCAGTTTACTCTCTGCCAGACAAGGGCATCAAGGCTCCTGACCATCCTGATAATGTGTGAGTCCGGCAGGGCTCCAGGGTCCTGAGGAAGCTGTTCTGCCCTTAGGAAGACAATCAGGGAACAACCAGGGAGCAAACCTGACGTGGTTCTGGACTCAATCAAAGGTTTATTTCCCGGACACTGTTCTTCAACAGTTCCACAGAGACTGTGTGCTCTCAGAATCACAAGCTGAGCCAAACTTCTGCTCAGTGAGACCCTTGCTCACCAGCTGTCTTGGAGAGTACAGGGCACAGAATGTAAAACAAGAAGGCTCAAGATCAACTTTGGGCTCTTCAGAACTATCAAACCTTCGTAAACTTTTCCATAAACTGGGGATAATCTCACTACTTCACAAGGCTGTAAAAGGATCAAATGATAAACATTTTATGTCTATGTGTCTGAAACATTCTAGTGTTGACAGTTTCCTTCTCCCTTTTCCTGAAAAGCCTATGAAATATCTGACATCCCAGCAACCTGCCTTCTTCCTTCTGGGTTCTCCATCCCTGCTCCCACCCCTCCTCCTCAACATGAACTACAGAGCGATCATTTACCCCTTCTTTGATCTCTCTCAGGGATCTAGGATCCCTCCCCTCCAAGACTAGAAGGCAATTTTAACACCACTGAACTTGGGATTCGAGGAGAGGGTGACCTTAGGTAGGGTGTAAGGGAGAAAAGTCACAATATAAGATGGGAGAAGAGGAAGAGGAACTCAAACTGAAAGCAACTATGGTTGATTCCTAAGTCAGAGGGAAACAGCAAGAAGTCTAATGAGAAAAATCCCCAACAGGAAGAAGCCAAAGGCATGGATCTGATGTTCCTCCAGAAAGACTACTTAGGCTTACTGCCAGTCCACAACCAGGCAGACTGCCTACTGTGTGGCCTCTGGGTCAGCAAGGTGCCCTTACTCTCCATCTCCGGCCCTACTGGCCCAGTGAAGACACGGAGGGGGAGGGCTTCCCTTTCCCTTCCTGCCCTGTACCCCCAGCCCTGCAGCCCCTCCTCGTTTCCTCCCCACTGCAGGGGAAGGGAAATGCCAGTGGAGTTTGGAGTTTCCTTCAAAGCTGTGGGCCCTGCTCTGGGACTCACCCCTACTCTGCTTGTCTTCTTGGGCCAGGTCTGGGGAAAACCCAATAAACAGAAATAGGAGCCACCAAAAAGTCCCTGTTCAACTGTTTCTGTTGGTCCAGTGGATCAGAATAAAACTTAGGAAGACAGATAAAAAAGGCACAGCCCCTCTGCGAGACAGGCAGAGAGATGTCTGAAATATTCCTGGGAAAGGGATGTTGGAAACTTTAGGGAAGTCCAGCAAGGGCTGTTATTTTGGGCAAGTACAGAAAATGAGTTGGTGATTTTATTGACATTTTCTTTCTCAGAACTACCTCCCATCAAGTTTCCACGGCTGGAACTGTCTCCCAAGTGTCCCTGTGCTGAGCCCATGGGGATGGAGCTCTAGGAAGTTGAATCTATAGACTATCCCATGGGAAAATAAGGCACTATCAGGGGCACCACATGCTCCTCAACATGCTGCTGAGCCCCCAGCCACAGCTGCCACCAAGTCCTCCCTGGCAGCCGCAGATCAGTCTATTGGATAGAAAAGCAGGGGTGAGGAGCACAAACTCTGGGAGTCTAAGTGTCTGCTGTAGGAGGAGCTGTAACACTGTGTCCTACTAGGACTCCTCTGCAACCAACAAATCTGCCCCAAGCCAGTGACAAACTGGGCAACACAAGGCACAAAGGCCATCACAGGCCGACAGGACAGTCTTGGAACAGCCCTGCCTGCCTTCCACATGTCTCTGGGGGTAGGCAGTGAGCACTACTCCCAAAGGGCGAGAGTTTCAGAAGGTAGGAGGCACCCACTCCTGCTGCCTTGGCCTCTTGGCAGCCACAGTCTGCCCTGCCGCAGTAGCAGCTCCCAGACAATGAGAGTTATTTTCAGCCAGTGCTTTAACACAAGCCAGCTGGCTAGTGTGCAGGGCGGGAGTCCTCCACCCAGCCCGCCCAGACAGCAGGCCTGCTGGCCAGCCCAACCCATGGCCTACACCGCTGCCACCTTCACGTCACTGTTTATCTCACTTCAGCACAGCTCCTCCTAAACTGACCCCCCAACTGCAACTCTATCAAAAGGAAACCCCAAAAATCAGAGTTTGATCAAAGGCCCAAGAGCTAAAATTTAAAAAGGCTCAGACATAGTAAGTACGGCATCCCCTCCAAACACGCACACTTTTCCTGAGTCCTGTGACTGGCTGGAGCATCCCCGGGGAGGAGACACAGTGAATCGATGGCCAGATCCCGCTACAGCTCCCATGGACCCAAATGCTTGGCTTCACTGCCACACTAGGAAGCTGAAGATCAGGACTGCTCTCCATGCCTCCCTCCCTCCCATCCTTCTCTCTAGAGCTAGGGTATGGAAGCAATGATAACTTGAGAGACAGCCTAGAATGAGTCTGAGTCAACTGCAGAAGTTCTAGGCAAAGAACTATCCTGCAACATAAGGGAACTTAGCTGGAAGGAGAGGCAGCACCCTTCTATCTTGGACTTGGGTAAACACTCCAACCAGTACCTTGCACAGCAGCGTGCTCAAGTAAAAAGGGGTGGAAGGCAGCCGTGACCTCACTGAACTCAAGGCCTCTGCCTGTCCACAGCTTCTCATCTCTTCCAAGTGAGACTTGTGACAGGAGCACAAGGGTATAGTCCAACTCTAGCCTGAGACAGTTTTCTCTAGCTGCTATTAGCTATGTGGAGAAATTGCTAGGATTCCTTATAACAAAAGGCCTCAGAAAAGTGGGTGCTCTTTTAAGTATCAACAGTGGCTTAGGTCTGGCTGTGCGCTTTAGTTTAACTGAAGCTATCGTTTCGGGGACAAGTTGCCAGGCTCGAAACCATGTCTGGTGAACGTGTTCCTGTGGTCACTGATGACTCTATAATCAGAAATGACTTGCTGAGCAGTTATTGGCCAAGTCCCTAAACAGCCTAGAGGAAAAAGAAATGGATTCACCAGATGTCTCTGGCTGAGCTGTGCAATTCATACCACAGAAGTCAGACGGCTGAAAGCTGAGGGCAAGGTCTTCAAAGTCCAGGATCACTCAAACAAAAAAGATGGCTTTTTCCAAATACAATTATACCCCTAGGTCAGTTTTCACTCTGTGGAATGCTGAAAAGGCAAGGAAACTGGCCGTGTCCCCAGTGCTAATATAGCCCCTAGCTCTATCGTCTGCCATACTGTTGGCGCCACACCTGACATCAGGTACCTTCTGCTCTTAGGCTCCTAGACCCTAGTTTGGGCCACCCTTCTGCCCTGCCAGTCAAGAATTATACAATCTCAGGTAGAACTGCTGGCAGCATTGCCCAACTGAGCCCCCAGGAACTTGTTACAAAGCCACTGCCACAGCAACTTGATCTGTCTGTTGGCTCCCCAGCCCCTCCTCGTGGTTAGCCAGACCCACACACTCCCCAGTTACGCAGAATGGAAACTATTCCACTGGGGGCAGCTGGTATTCCAAAGCCAAGGAGTCTTGGGACAGAGCCTCACGTTCTCCCTACAGCCAAGCAAGGTCCTTCCTCTCTTCATGAGGCTCTGTCCTCCAGCCTGGGGAGCCCAGAGGACACAATATTTCTGAGATCATGTCCCTCTGCCTTCCCACACCATAGCCTCTCTCAATGAGGCCAGGTGAGTCTCCTCCCACTGTCTCCACCTGGATGGGTCTTCATTGTTCACCCTGGTCCTCTAACTGGCCTCTCTACTCACAACACGGCCTACTCCCGCCCTGCACATAGGTGGGGTGTCCAGCCTTCCAAACACATACGCTAAAGCATGTTTTTCCTTGGTTCAGAACACTCCGACTCCTTATCATTTATACAGTACTGAATTCCTCCACCTGTTGTTTTTACTATCTCTATTAGCTTCCAAGGTAAGATTCTCCACAGGCTGGTCCCAGCACCTCTGAACAGCCTCACCTCCTCCTCCAAACTCCCTCCTGGGACAGCCACTCTTGCCATTTCCTAACCCTAGGATTTACTCACTGACCAAGGTTTCCCCAGTCTTTCTTGCCCCGGTAACGGGGATCAAACTCAGGACCTTGCACTTGCGAGACAGGCACCAGTGCCACTGAGCTAAATCTGTAGCCCGGGCCCCAATCTTGTGAATCCCTATCTTCTACTACCTGACAACCTAAAATGATCAGCTCCCCCACCACCACTCTTTCAGGGTACGCAGTACTGGGGATTGAACTGAGGGTCTCAACACTGAAGTATATCTTCTGTCCTTTTTATTTTGAAACAGGATCCCGCTAAATTGCTCAATTGTTCAAATGGGTTCAAATTTGTGATTCTCTTGTCTCAGCCTTCCAAAGTGCCTGAATTACAGGCATGTTCTATCACACTTGCCTTTCAGCCCCTTTTCTTAGCTCCATGCTCAGCCCTATGTGAAGAATGATGTGGCAGAGACCAGCTTGTTATCCCCCAACCTCTTCTCATCTTCCTTAGTAATATCCACTTGAATACTCAACAGCCTACAATATATTTCTCAGCTTCTCTTGGGATGTGAACAGAAGTAGTATGTACAATATCTGAGAAATATCATTCAAGGAAAGAAGTGTGCCGTCCTTTTCCCCTTTTGCTTCCAGCTGCCTGGAAAGCAAAGACAATGGCTTCAGCAACTGTTATGGGCTATGAGGTAACCGTGCAAATGAAGTCTACATATTGAAATAAGGAAGAAAATGACTTATCACTGGTACTACAAAGTGAACTGCATACACTCCATACAAGTGTCTTTTCATGTGTGCGTCCTTTATTTACAACTAGAACATTAACGCCTTGAGGGCAGGGTTCCTGGCTTATCCTCTGAATTGTGTGCAGGTGCCGCTACCTTTCCCATCACTAAGTCCCTTGTTCAGTCCCTTGGCTATTTGAGGGTAGAGAGACTAGTCTAACTTCTCACTGCTGTTCTTGCTCTTTTACCTTTTCATCTACCTTTTGTGCTACATCCCAAGTAAATTTCTTTTTCTTTTTTTTTGGTACCGGGAATTGAACTCGGGTCCTTGGTGCTTGCAAGGCAGGCAGCAGAACCACTGGGCTAAATCCCTGGCCCCCAAGTAAATTTCTTTATACACTGCTTTTCTCTCAGCAAATTCCTACTGCTCGTTTTGAGGCTTCATTTCATTCCATAATCTAATGACACCTCTCTGCCCTTCTCTTTAAACCAGATTTTTCTGTTTTGTTTTTTTGACACAGGGTCTTGTTATGTAGTTCAGGCTGGCCTTGAACTCACTATGTAGCCCAGGTGGGCCATCAAACTCTTGGTGATCCTCCTGCCTCAGCCTCCCAAGTGATGGGATTACAGCTGTGTACCACCACACCTGGCTCAGAGTCAACTTTTTTTGGAGCTCAAACTTGGAACCTTGTGCTTTTGGGGCAGGCAGCAGCACCACTGAGCTAAATCCCCGTTCCTTCAGATTTATCTTTTTAACACACTGGACCATAGGCTCTTGAGCACAGGGGTCACCGGCAGCCTGTTTACCACTGTAGTAGGTTTCCAATAAAGTCTGAGTAAATTTAATTTCCTGACACATGTACTCCCTTCCTTCTTTTTCTCCTTTCCCTTGTCTACTCTATTATACCAAAGAGAGGTCACCCTTTTTCCAAATGGCAACCATGTTCCTCCTCTTCCAATTCAAAATAGATGAATCCTTACCCTCTTGAGCAAATCTTTCTTCTTTCCTCCCATTCCTCCTCCCACTCCCCCTCTGTACTAGGGACTGAGTCCAGGGCTTTTGCACAGAGCTAGATCCCTAGTCCTCAGTGTTTTGTTTTTTTTCCCCTTTCTTTCTTTATTTTGATACAGGATCTTGCTAAGTCACTAAGTTGCCCACATTGGGCTCAGACTTGCAGTCCTCTGGTCTCAGCCTCCTGACAGGCATGCACCACCACTCCCAGCTCTTTCAGGGTCTTGATATAGTGACTAATTCCCTTAAGATGTGATCACTAAGTTGTGACTTATGGTTAATGTTTCTTCACATTAGACATTAGTCAAACATCCTTAACACAAATCTCAGTGATATCCTAAGGCACAACATGGTGGGTAAAGCAAGGACTGTGGAGCCTCACTGCCCAGGTTTAAATCCCACTCCACCACTTACTAGTTGTATGGAACTGGGAGAGTATCTGTGGGTCTTCGTTTCCTCATCTGAAAAATGGAAGTAGGAATAGTGCCTATCTCATAAAAGTTGTTATGATGATCAGGTTAACATTTAAAGCATTTAAATCAGAACCTACTGTGGTACAATATCACATATAATGTGAACTATCTCTGTTAGGTTTTTATTCAACACGTAGCTGGGAAACAATTATAGACCAAGCACTAAAATAGAATCTGGGGATATCGAAATAACATGGTATGAACACTACCTTCAGAAAGTGTATATTCTGAGGCAAAGCAGACAAGCAAACAGGGGCGTGAGGGAGGACAGCACTGCTGTGAAAGAGGCGGGGACTGTCCTGTGGCTTCCCAGAGAAGTAACATTTAATTAGCCCAAAGAGCTAAGTGAGGCTTCCTGGAAGGAATGTTTCAGGATTTAGTTTTAAATTTTAAGCAGAAAGGAGTCAGACAAAGACAGAAAGGAAGATGGTGATTCGGTAGCAAGACGACAGCATTTGCAAGTATGAGGAAGCATAAACCCAGGACTTTGTAAAGTCATCTGCTACAATGCAATGAAAGTGTGCATGAGCAAGAAACAGCCATATGACAAAGGCTCTTATGAGCTTTATAAAGTAAGCAGGTGGGCATACGCAGGACAACAATAATGAAAATAGTACTAAGGCTGGGGCAGGAGGAGCACTGCAAGTTCAAGGCCAGCTTGGACTACACAGTGACTTGTCTCAAAAAAAAAGTATTATGAGGGGGCTTCGGATTTAGCTCAATGGTTCCATCACCTGCCTTGCAAGTGCAAGGTCCTGAGTTAGCTTCCTGGTACCAAAAAAAAAAGTATTATGAGGGCCAGGGATGTAGCTCACTGGCCTCGCATGCCTGGCAAGCTTGAGGTCCTGAGTTTGATCCCCAGTACCAAAAAAAAATTTAATATGATAAAAGCTAACATTTATCGACAGAACTGTGACCTCATCTAATTATTTATGCAGTAGGGCCATTATCCCTGTTTTACAAGTCAGGAAACAAGAAAGACTGAAACTTTTCCAGGGACACATAGCAAGAACTGGGATTGGAACCAAAAATCCAAACTTTAACTCCACACAGCACCTCCTCTGACACAGGAATTGCATTAGCCCTTCTCAGAGCCTTCCTATATTATAAGCATCCTTCAGAACAGCCGAACAATGGCAGCCTTCCTCAAGAAACCTCCCCTAAAACCTCTCCACACTGATTTCCTATGAACAACCACACTCATCCATCCTTCCAATAGCATTAGTGTCGTGTACACACCACATACTGTGCCAGGAGAGGAGCCTAGTTAGCCTAGGTTAATCCTTATATATTTACAAAGGAAGGGGAAGTTGAAACATCCATTCTGAGCCCCACACTGTGCTAGAGACTTTAATTCAAAAATTTCACGGAAAAATTATTTCTCCCATATACTTTTTCTCCCCATACCTTTTCTCCCCCAGGTACAAGGGATCAAACTCAGGACCTTGCACTTGGGAGGCAGGTATGGCACCAATGAGCTAAACCCTGTGGCCCCTCTCCCATATACTTTTACTCACTGTTCACCTTTTGTATTATTTCCTGAATTAAGACTATAAGTTCTGTGAAGGTATGGACTTTGCCTGGGACTTACTTGTTCCTAGGCAAGGATGGCTGGCATATAGAAAAAGCTGAAAGATAGGCTGCGTAAGTGGACAGCAGAGGCCATCTGGGGCAGCATGCCACCTCACTGTACACTGGCCTGGGCTCAGCTCTGGCTTTCCAGGAGTCTCAGCACAAATCTGAGAGCACAGGGCCAGGGATTTAGCTCAGTGGTTCTGGTACCTGCCCTGCAAGCATAGGGACCTGAGTTCAATCCTCAGCACCAAAAAAAAAATCTGAGAGTTTACCATCCAACCATAAACTTAATGAATCCTTTCCTCCTCCCAGACACATGTGGAAGTGACAAGGCTTCTGCTTTATGGAAATAGTAAACTGAGGCTCAGCACAGCATTATCTGTCACCAGTCATTCCGCCTGGAAGAAAGCAAGTCCACTGTCCCTCCTTGTTTTTCAGTGGCTTTCAAATGGTGTTATGTCCTCAGAGCCTCTATCCTCTTTTGGGAAGAACCATAATGCCCTCCGGATGCTCCTGGGCCAAGGGCTGTCCTCCAACACTGTCGCCCCCCCCCATGCCTTTAAGGCCAGAGCTTGACACAGAGATCATGGCTATCCACACCTCAAAGCCATTTTTGAGTTGGCTCAGCTTTTTAATATTTCATTTGACTGTCTAGCTAGAAAAGAACATCTCTTTGTAGTTAAGTCTTCTGAAAGCTTCCCCCCTGTGACCTGAAGAGATTCTGAATCTTCTCTGTTTCTTGAAATATCTGGAACCCTAGGTGCTGTATCCATTCAGGGGCCAGGAATGGAGAAGAAAATATTACTGAGCATCTTCTTATATGCCAAGCCCTTTTCTCAAATTTTCTCCCCATTCTTAGCAACCACCAGAGATAAATGTTATTATATCTATTCAGCTGGCAAGGTAACTGAAAATCTAAGACTAACTGGCATCAGGTCACACAAAGCCTTTATACCATGATATGCTAACTTTTTTTACTATGTGATACCAGAAACTATACCCAAGGTATTTGGACTGAGCTGTATCTGTAGCCCTTTTTAATTTTTATCCTGAGACAGGGTCTTGCTAAATCACTACATTGTTCAGACTAAGCTTGAAATTGCTACCTTCCTGTCTCAGCCTCCCAGAGCAGGGCCAGGGATTTAGCTCAGTGGTTCCGCCACCTGCCTTGCAAGTGTAAGGTCCTGAGTTCAATCCCTGGTACCCCAAAACAAACAAACAAAAAGAACCCAAAAATTCAATAAATAAAATTTTTAAAAATTAAAATCCTGGTCATTCATCCTTGAACACATACACACACAAACACTAATATGGCTTTTTTTTTTTTGGTACTGGGGATGAACTCAGAACCCTGCGCTTGCCAGGCACATACAGGAGCCACTGAGCTATATCCCTAGCCCATTTTGTTTGTTTTTTGAAACAGGGACTTGCTATGTAGTTTAGGCTGGTCTCGAACTCAGTATGTAACTCAGGCTGCCCTCAAACTCAAGGCAATCCTTCTGCCTCAGCCTCCTTAGTGCTAGAATTACAAGAGTGTGCCACCATGCCCAGCTAGTTGTAGTCCATCTGTAAAATATGGATTATAGCCAGGCACGGCAGCATACACCTTCAAACCCAACACTCTGGGAGGTAGAGACAGAAGGATCACAAGTTTAGATCTAGCCTAGAAAACTAACTCAGTGATTTAGTGAGACCCTATCTCAAAATTTAAAAGTGGGAAAATTTTTAAAGGGCTGGGAAAGGGGCTATTATAACTACCTCTTATTTATACTCTCTAGGTGAAGGGTTGAATGAATGAAAATGATCTTGCACAGTGCCTGGCAGAAAAAAGTTCTAGAAATGGTAACTGAAACAACCAGGAGTCCCATCAGACTCAAGTGAACTTCTCCACACACACACAAAAAAATACAATATATGCTATACAAAATACAAGAGAGTATAAAATAAATAAATAAATAATACATGTAGAATAATTCCATTATCTTGTGTAATTGGATCATTTTTTAGGGTACAGCAGTTATAGTCCCTTCAAAAGATTAGGGCCAGGGATTTAGCTCAGTGGTTCCAGCGCCTGCCTCACAAGCACAAGGGCCTGAGTTCAATCCCTGGTACCAAAAAAAAAAGATAAGACTAAGACACCAACAGCCACCTAGGGGTTCACTGTAAAGCTGGGACAAGACTTTGAGGAGATACAACAGAGTCACTGACCAAGCTGCCCTGCTATTTGAACAGCTGAGTGATCTGGGACAATTCTACTGAGCTTTTGGGATCACGTTTTTTTATCTATGAAGAGATTTGGAGGTTTTGCCAGGTTGCTTCTGGCGTTCCTGGCTTACCTCAAACCCCTCACTTTCCCATCTGTGTCTGTCTTCCTCAGGTTAAACCTGCTGTCTGCAAACTTGGATCCAATTCTGCCACAAATCTATTTTTGTTGCCTCCAACTAACTACTCTCCTTAACACCTCCACTTTGCTCTCGGAGTTGTCCCTCTCAGTCACTGAAGGGTTGCGCTGTCTGTAGGAATACAGAGAATGGCATGAGAATGTCTGTGGAGACACACAGAAAAGCCTCAGATTTTACTGACCAGTCCACTGATGCCTCTCAAATAATCCCAGACCTTTCATTTGAGGTTCAACTTTAAATATTCTGCTCAGACATCCACAGGCTCTGGCAACCATGTCTTTTTTTTTTTTTTTTTTTACCAGGGATTGAACTCAGGTCCTTGCACTTGCAAGGCAGGTGGCGGAACCACTGAGCTAAATCCCTGGCCCAACCACACGTGTCTTAAACTGGCCTCGTTGCTTTCCTTTCCCAGGTATTTCTTCCTGTGTTCCCTCAGCTAATGGCACCTCTGTCTCGCTAATCTAATCTAGCAAGATAGAAACTTGAGTATCATCTTTTTTTGTTGTTTTTTGAAACATGATCTCACTATATAATTCAGGTTGGTATTGAATTCATTATGTAGACCAGACTGGCCCTGAACTCACAGGCATCCTCCGGCCTCTGCCTCCTGAGTGCTGAAATTATAGGCATGTGTCAACATGCCCAAAGGGTACCATTTTGAATTTCCTCCCTTGTCCCTCATTTCCATGCACCCAATGTCAAATCTAATCAGTTATCAACTCTTAAAGATCTAACCTTTAAACTATTTATTGACTCTGCCCCATGACCACCATGCACACGGGCTCCAGTTCAGTCTCCCACCATTATCACCCACACCAAAGCCTTCCATGTGGCTGTCCACTTCCAATGCTCATTCCAGACTCATGGAAGTGACCTACCCGCCACTCAAAATCAGACCATACCAACCTAGGAAATACATCAAGTACAGTCTCTTCCTTGTGTCATCCAAAGCCTTACCGCTTCAGCCTCACCTTCCACCACTCTATCTCACACATTACACTTTGACAGCACTGAGCAGCACCATGAAGATTCTCAGAACACACACACTGTCTCTCTGTGACACTTCCACCCATGCTGTTCCCTAAACCCAAGTGCTTTCTCTTCCCACACTTCTGTCCAACTCTAATTAGCATTTTTGGCCCACAGAGATTTCCTCCTGTTGGCAGTCTTCCCAAGCCCCACCTCCTCGGTGTACTCCTGATGCTTCCAGCATATCTATACCATTGCATGTGTCCAGCTGTATATTATAATGATATATTGGTGTTTGTCTCCTCCTCTAGCCTAAACCCATAAGGACAGGACACTGCCTTAGTCATCTTTAGTTCCCTAACACTTAATGTAATTCTGAGTGCTCAATGAATGCTTTTTGAGTGAATGAGTGCTAGGATGCATCTGCTAAGGCTCTGAGAACTGGTATCTTGACCATCTCCCTGTCCTCAGGCAGAGGTGACACTTCAGCCATTCTTGATTCACAGTCTCAAGAGGCCCCACAGGGTAATGAGGAGAATCTTTACCTGTCACGGAGAAAGACCAGAGTAAGCTCCGTGCCTCCACGACCTTGGAAGCAGCTGGCAGTGCTTTGACACTGTTATGACACCATCCTGACATTTCCCAGAGCCTCTGGAGGCAACAAATCCTAGATAGTTTCTTTACAATTCTTGGAAGGAATCAACTGAGAGGCTGAACACCATGCGACACTCTAACTGGCTAGCTCCTCAAATCCTGAGGTTATGCTCACAACTTTTAACAAGGATCTTCTGGGGGAAATGACAGATAAACGCTTTAGTGGCTCACCAGGACCTGCTGCCCTGTAAAGGCACAAGAGATTCTTAATCCCTTAGTCACCTACAGTAGTAATTAAACAAGCCCAAAGAGAGCAATTAATAGCTGCTATGGGACAATCAACCTGAACTCATGCCAGCTGCATCAGAAAATAATCTGTAGACATGAGCACTTCACATGGGAGCAGAATTCACAAAGTGCCCTGCCTGCCAAGAGCCTGAGGATAATTAGTGCTCTTGTGATGTAAGTTCTGCTGAACAGTAAGTAAAAACAAAATAACCACAATCACAAACAAAAAGCCTGCCCGAAGCAAGGGGCCAAAGCATACTGTGGACCTAGAAAATTCAAACAAAGACGCTCTTTCCTAATTACATATCCATCCTAGTTAGATATCCATCCATCTTAAAACTTGGGGCAGCTCCAAGACTCACACTGAGAAGGAGCAGATGAGCTCCAATCTTGGAAAATGAGCCCACACAGCAGTGGCTCCACCAATTCAGAATTCAATACAGTCCTACACAGGGGCATAGATATGGGCTTCAGCAGGCCCATGGTGGCTGTTCTGGCCTTGGTAAAACCCCCTCTTCAGAATGTTATTAAAAGTTGGGTCCTTCCATGGCCACACCAGTGACAAAATGAGCTAAAGAACAGGCCAACAGGAGCCAAGGACAATGGGGGGGGGCTGGGTGTGTCCATAAGGCCCTGGAGAAGTCATGACACAATGTATTGTGTGCAGTTCAGTGATTACACAGCTTGGAGTTACACAGTACTAATCTTTACCCATCAACAACTCTTATTTCTTGAATATTCTCATTTGGCTCCTTGGTATCAGATCTGATTTGAGAGGGTAATGACCCTAGAATATTTCTACTAAATGTTTATTGACTACTCACTATGTCAGACACTGCCCTGGATCCTTTACACATATTATCTGATCCTCACCAAATTCCTAGAGGGTTAAATTCTACCATCCTGATTATACAGATAAAGAAATTGAGGTTCAAGAAAATTAAAGAACTGGCCCAGGGGCACAGAGTTAATAATCAGCAGTCAGGATTCAAATTCAAATCCACTGGACCCCAAAACTCTTGCCAAAGACGCAGCTGAGCATCTGGACGCAGGCAGCTGTTTCCCAGGCCCAACTTCATATTCCTCTTCTAGCCCACGATACACAGTGAATTCGGGAAATCTTGACAAAATCAGGCTTGACAAGCCTTGGGCAGACAAGTATCTATTTACATTTAATCAGCACCCTGCCCAGCCCCACAGACAGTTCTGACAACTGGGGCTGGGAAGAGGCAACCACAGGCTCTGCCTGGGGCCCTACAGGAACACTGCCTCTGGTCCTTGCCCAGGACCTCCTTCCTCAGAGTCACACTCAGGTGCTGGCCACTAAAATGCAGAGAAAAGCCCTCTACTAGTCTGCTTTTCTCTTAAACCTCAGGCCCTAAACCTCTTGACCCATGTCATCTAAAATATTATCCCCATTACTCTATCAGCTCATCTTCTACCTGGCACTAATCACTGCTTAAATCACGATATATACCTATGTTTTTGGTTTTTTGGTGGGGGACAGGGTCTCAGTATGTAGTCAAGACTGACCTGGAACTCACTATGTAGGCCAGGCTGGTCTTGAACTCACAGTGATCCTCCTGACTCAGCCTCCTAAGTGCTGGTATTACAGGTGTGCGCCACCACACCCAGCTTATGTATTTGTTTTGTTCTCTCCAACAATGTGAATTCTATGAGACTATCTCTGTGGGATCCTTAACGTCTAAAATATAAACAATAGTTATTGAATAAATAAATGAGATGCAATCAAACATTTTTAAACTATTTCCATCTCATTGGGCTACATGACAAGCAAGACTGAATAAAGTCTTCTTTCCTAGAAGTCCTGTCAAACCTGTTAGACCCCAATATCCCCTCAAAATACTTCCCTAAAGTACCTGCATCTCTCCCCAAGACCCAAGAACCCTTACCCACTCCAGAGCAGGTATTAAAGCAGTACATGGAGCAGTGCCTGGGGAGGAGAGCCATACTCTCCAGTTAAGTTAAGCCGTTTTTTCTACAGCTCATGATGGGGATGGTGGGGCATGCTTGTAATCACAGCACTCAGGAGGAGGCTGAGGCAGGAAGATCCACAAGTTTGGGGCCGGCCCAGGCTACACACTAAGTTCAAGGTCATCCTGAACTACATAGTGAGACCCTGTCTCAAAAAAAAAAAAAAAAAGGCAGGCCAGGGATTTAGTTCAGTGGTTCTGCCACCTGCCTTGAAAGTCCAAGGACCCAAGCTGGATCCCCAGTACCAAAAAAACAAAAAACAAAATAAAACAAAAAGCACAGCTCAGGACCTCTGCAAATTAAAAGTTACCTCTTCACTGAATCCACTCAGCCTTAGTTATAGGTCCCATTTTTTATTTCTGTAACCGGCCAACCCACCAAATTATAGGTTCAGGTCACCAGTAGGAACGCCAAACGCAGAGGCAGCCTACAACAGGCACTGTCCTTTCTGGTCTGGCCTGAGGGTGGGTACAGGAGTAAGGGCTGAGCGCCAGTCAAACCTGAAAGGCCAAGGGTACCGTCACTCTGCTGGCAGAGCCTAATGATGAGCCTGGCTTTCACTCAGGCTAGCTGCTGCCCAGAATGAGACGTATTCCAAGACTCCACAACAGCCACAGTGAACTCAATACCAAGAAGCCTAAAACTCCCCATGCACCTAATTTCCAAACTTCTTCCCAAGTCTGGCAAGGTGTTACATGATCTGGGCCCTGCTCAACTCTCTGATGCCTTCTTAGACCTTTCTTCAGCACCCTTATCAGCCAATCTGGTCTTCCAGGCTTTTTTCCACCTGAACACTTTGCACAGGTTGTTCTCTCTTCCTAGAAAATGCTTTCTACACATCTCTGCATAAGGTTAGGATGACAAGTGGGGAGAGTTCTGCAAGAGCAAAGGGTCCATTACAACAAACCAGACAAAGGCTAAGGACAACTAGAGAAGTGGCAATACAGACAGAGGCACAACAGCCTAGAGCGACTTCTAGGTGCCTGGCCTGGATGATTAGCTGGGAGAGAGCACCCTTCCTCAATATGGTGTGCACCAGCAGGAAAAAACACTGGTCAGTCCTACTATGCAAGGCAACACCCAGGCATGGTGGTACACATCTGTATTCCCAGCACTCAGGAGGCTGAGGCAGGAGGATCACTGTGAGTCTGAGGCCAGCCTGGGCTACATGGTGAGTTCAAGGCCAGCCTGAACTACATAGTGAGACAAAAACAAAAACACATCAACAAAAACCCAAAATAAATGTGTATGTATTCAGCACCTGCCATGAAAGCATTGTTAATACAAATTATCGAGTATAATATTTTATTCTCAAGGAAGGCAAGATAAATTTGGCAAAGGAAAAAATTAGCTCAAAACTTGGGTGACCAAAAATAGAAGCATCTGCATTTGGGGACTTCTGCAATTTAAGAATAACATATGGGGCCATTTTTAACCCAATTTTACTTAAGTTATTTTGATTCTCTTAACTGGCCAGTGTCCACTTACCAACTAATCTCTAGCCCCCAATGAAAGCCCAGGCAGGAAGGCCTTATAGCCTATTCTAACAACCAGGGCTGCAGACTGGCCATCCATCCTGACCCAAGTCCACCTTTCTTTCTGAAACTAGGCTTGTCTATCAACAGGCAGGCTTCCTGACTGCTTCTCCTGTAGCTCGTTCACTCCTCCTCTTCAACTTGCTTCCACCCTGCTGAAACCTGGAACAACCTCCTCTCTCCTGATCTACCCTAGTCACCTTTAAACCCTGACTTACAATCCTATGCTGGGCTGATACTTCCCTGCCCTAATCCTTCCACACTTACAGCAGTGTGAGTCTTCCACCCTCTGACCACACTGTTCACAGAAACACATGGGCAGTCAAGATAAACAGTATTCCCTGTTAGGGATAAAGTAACCACAACCTGAGGACCTACACTTGGTTTTAATTTTCTAGTTCAAAACAGAGTTCTAAGTATATATTATGTTTCTCCAACTCCGTATTCTATTTCTTTGGTATATTCCAAAGCATTTGGGAAAGTGCTGTGTATAAAGCAGGCACCTAAGATCCATTCCTTAAAAAATCAGTAAAGACGAAAATAAAGAGAAGACCCAAGACTTTCCAACTTAAGTAAAGACTTCTTGGTTATGCACTCTTCATATCTTCTTTGTGACCCAAGGATATATCCTAATTTGTATGTCTTTTCCTCTAAATTCCAAGAAGATAGAGGCGTTGCTCATTTCTTCACCACTGTATATCCAGTGGTATCACTGATTGACATGCAATAAGTCAAAATATACTTGTTTTTTGTTTTTGTTTTTTTGGTACTGGGGATTGAACTCAGGACCTTATGCTTGCGAGGCAGGCAACAGCACCACTGAGCTAAATTCCCAGCCCCAAAATATACTTGTTGACTAGCAGAGATCTTCGTGGGATGGCTGGGAGTCTAGCTCAGGTCTGACCAACTCCAAAGCCCCAAACTACCCACTACACACCTCAGCAAAAGAAGATTTTTCCTGGGTAAACTTGCCCCATGTTCTCCATAATCTACTCAATCCTCTCCAAAATAATACTGACAGCGAGGGGGAGTCAACCCTAGAAAGAAGAGATTGTGGTTAAGAATGTGGGCTGTGGAATCAGACTGTTTGGATTTAAACCCTGACTTTACCATTTATTAGCTGTATACTCCTAGATGAATTATTTAACATTCCTGGACCTCAGTTTCCTCATCTAGAAAATGGAAATAATAACAACTGCTTCCTACTCAGGCTGGGAATGTGACTTAGTGGCAGAGTGCATGCTTAGCATACATGAGTTCCCAGGTTCAAAAACAAGGAAAGAAACCACTTCATAGGAGTTGTGATGTTAAATGTGATAATACAGATAAAGTACTTTGCATAGTACTTGGCATAACATTACCATTCAATAAATGTTAGCTACTAAAATTATTAGCTATCCTTATTCCTAGGAGACAATATAGAGTAAATCATTTCCACGGGCATCAGAACTGCTAAGGTGACTTGGAGAAGCTCAGGTGCAATGAGGCCCAGAGCTCAGGCTCATCCCTTTTGCCAACCACACTACTGCAGCTCTGCCAAAACTGAAGGTGCAGCTTTCACCAGCATGAAGAATAAAGAGGTTAAAAATATACAACTTGCCTATATCTGGGGGCCCAGGACCACTTCTCCATTCAAGAACTTAAACGATAAGCCAAGACTGGTGGTGCAGGCCTGTAATCCACTCTAGAAGGCTGAAGCAGGATGATGACAAGTTCAAGCCCAGCCTGGGCAATTTAGAGACTTAATGAGTCCCTGCCTCTAAATAAAATATTAAAAAATAGGCTGGAGATGTAGCTCAGTAGCAAAAAACCAAACCAAATGAAACCAAACCAAAACTACTTCCAGGGGAGATACTTTGTACTGTGAAAACTAGTGCCACGCTCTGCACAGGACAAGCAATGGGCTGTGGCCAGCTGCTAACCTCACTGGTGTCCTTTCTCTTTTTTTGGCTCAGTGCAGAGATAAGAACGCTTTTTTTCTTTGCACTAAAAGTTGAGTCCCTTCTTTATTCTTCTTTTTCTTTTAAAAGAAAAATAAATGATGCTGGGTGCAGTGACATATACCTATAATCCCAGCTACTGGGGAGGCTGAGGCAAGAGAACCACAAGTTCAAGACCAACCTGGGCAACTTAGCAAGATTCTGTCTCAAAAACTAGAAAGGCCTAGAGATGTAGCTCAGTTGGTAGAGTACTTGCCTAGCATTCAAAGGGTTCTGGGTTCTGCCGGGCGTTGTGGCGCGTGCCTGTAATCCCAGCACTTGGGAGGCTGAGGCAGGGGGATTGCTGTGAGTTCGAGAACAGCCTGGGCTACATAGTGAGTTCCAGGTCAGTCCTAACTTACACAGTGAGACCCTGTCTCAAAAAACAAAAACAAACAAAGGGCCCTGGGTTCAATCCCCAGTAATACACACACACACACACACATACACAGAACAAATACACAAGTTTAAGCCAAGTGTGGTGGCACAGGCCTACAATTCCAGTACTCTGGATAACAAGTTGGATCCCAACCAGGGCAATCTAGAGACCAGCAAGACCCTGTCTCAAAAAACCAAAACTAAACAAACAAGCAATACTAATACTAATACTAATACTAATACTAATACTAATAAAATGCGGCTAGGGATACAGCTCAGTGCAAAGATCCTGGGTTAAATACCCAGGAGCACGTGTACCAAAAAAAAATACATATTATAAAAAAATTCAATCTACTAAATAAAGCTCATAAAAGAATAGTCACAGGCCAGGGATTTAGCTCAGTGGTTCCATGGCCTGCCTCACAAGAGCAAGGTCCCAAATTCGATCCCTGGTACCAAAGGAAAAATAAAAGTCACTATTAAGTGCCCAGCCTTACTCATTCCCTCTATAGGTCACCATATTTTGGGGGTTGATTCTTTTAAGGCTTTTTCTACACATTTACATGCAAACATGGCTTTATAAAGCTTTACAGATAACCTTCTTTTAACTGCCCTTTTTAGATTATATTTGCACATATACACCTATCTTAAAGATTCCCATTAGCCACAGCCAGTTATTAAGTGCCTACCCCATACCAGATATCTGGCTGTATAATGATAAGCAAATATAATGTCACCACTCTCAGGAGCTAGCAATCGAGAGAAACATAAGTAATAAAATAATTTCAAAATGGAAATTAATACAAGAGAAAGAAGAATACGCTAAGATAGACAGTAAGTGGGGAAGAGTTCTGAGTGGTGGCATTTTAAAAAATGAGACTTGGGCCAGGGATTTAGCTCAGTGGCACCACGCCTGCCTTGCAAGCACAACGTCTTAAGTTTGATCCCTGGTACCACTCCCCACCAAAAAAGAGACTTAAATCAGGCAGGTAGAGTACAACTGTAATCTCAGCACTCTGGAAGGCTGAAGCAGGAGGATTGAAGATTGGAGCTCAGCCTGGGCAATTCAGTGAGACTTTGTCTCAAAATAAAATTTATAAAATGGAGTCAGGGATTTAGCTCAGTAGTTTCACCACCTGCCTTGAAAGAGCAAGGTCCCATAGCCTGGCGTGGTGGCGCACGCCTGTAATCCCAGCACTTGGGAGGCTAAGAGGCAGGAGGATCGCTGTGAGTTCGAAACCAGGCTGGGATACACTGTGAGTTCAGGTCAGTCTCAACTACATAATAAGGCCCTTTCTCAAAAAAACAAAAAAATACATATATAAATAAATAAAAAATAAAAAGCACAAGGTCCCAAGTTCAATCCCCAGTACCAAAAAATAAATAATAAATAAATAAATAAAAAAGGTTGGCAATGAAATTAAGTGATAGAGTGCTTTCCTAGCATGGGCAGACCTGGGTTCAATCCCCAGAGTGGGGTGTTTGCTTTTCTCCCCACTCCCTTTCCTCTTATTCATCCTCCTCTTCCTCTTCCTCCTTTTCCTCCTTCTTCTCTCTCTCTCTCTACAAGGGGAGGCACTACAGTTTTAGGCAAGGCAATGATGCTATTTGTTTTAACTCTGGTGCTTTGTGGAGAATGGATGGGAGGGTGGAAAGGGACCACAGAGGAAATTGCTGTTGGGGTGTACAAGCAAATCCATATGGCTTGCACAGAGGAAGGAGCAACAGAAAGAAAGGTAATGAGTGGATCTGAGATATATTTTTGGAGATTAATCAGCAGGACTTAATGAAAGAATGAGAGTGGAGAAAGAAGAAAAAAAAAGTAAGGATAACTCCTAGGATTTTCCTTAAGTAGATGAATGAAAAAATCAGAAAGATACTTCCAATTTTTTACATTAAACAAGCCCTAAGTATACCTGACATATATACCTTTGTGTACATGTGTAAACAATTCGGTAGAACTGTTCCCCAGAAGTGAGATGCTGGGCTACAGGGTATACACATTTTAAACTGACAGACCCCATGAAATGCTTTCCAAAATGTCTACCAACTCACCCTGTCATTAATAACAACTACAGATATTATCTATCTTTAGAACTCTCACCCAGGTTAATATAAAAATATTCTTTAAATTTTCATTTCCATTATTTCCAGTTTCATTTTCTTCTCTTTTCTATCCCTTATAATTATACAACACATAAATAAATATCTCCTTGTGAAAAATGTAGACATTATAAACAAAGCTAAATTCTCTTTGATTCTCCTGTTCCTCCCATCAGGGTTCCCTCCCTGCATCCCAAGGTAACCGGTGTGTTGTGTTGTGCTTTGTTTTAGGCAGGGTCTCACTGTATTAATTCAGGGTGGCCTTGAACTCACTATGTAGTTCAGGATGGCCTCTATCACATGGTGGTTTTCATGTTGCATCCTCTCGAGTATTGGGATTATAGGTGTGCACCACCATGCTCAGTTGGCTTTTGTTTATTTTTTTTGTATCCGGGATTGAACTCAGGATCTTCCACTTGAGAGGCAGTTACAGTGCTGCTGAATTATACATACATACATACACACACACACACACACACACACACATATGTGTATATATATATATCCCCAACCCAGCTTTTAATATTTTTGAGTAACCCAAAACTATTAGCTATTTCGCTTGTACTGTCACAGAAATCTTCCTATGCATCTGAAATCTTCATTTTAAAAAGAATCAAAGTTTAAGCATCTCTCAGAAACTATTTTTCTAGCAGTCGTTTTAGCATGGAAAAAATACTCTTAACCAGAGTGTTTTGTTTAAGCCCTCTCTAAATCTGTGACATTTAAGCCAAGATCTTCTCCAATTAGGCCCTCTGAGGGGACAGGATTTAGCTCAGTGGTGCTGCCACCTGCCTTGCAAGCACAAGATCCCAAGTTCAATCCCAGTCCTTCCCCCCCCCCAAAAAAAAACTTCATCAGTTAAACCCTCTGAGCCCTGGTTTGATCACCTGTAAAACAGAAGTGAAACAAACACTTCACAAATTTGTAAAGTTAAATAAGATAACCCCTGATAAAGAATATAGCATATATCCAACAAATATTAATAACCCTGTAAGTTAAATCCTAGCATGTAGTGGGTATTAGAACTGACTCATTCTTTTGTTGGGGGGTACTGGGGATTGAACTCAGGACCTTGCACTTGTGAGGCAGGCACAGGGCCACTAAGCTAAATCCCCAGCCCAGAACTGACCCAATTCTTGAAAGCAGGTGGAAGATTTCACCCAGAAAAACAAGTTAGTTTTGTCTCGAAATAAAGTTTTTTATTATATAAGGCCCGCCCAAAAGATGTGAATTTTTCTTCAAAAAATTTATAATTTCTTTAAAAAATTTATAATTTCTTTTTCGTAAGATTAAAAACAAGAAGATTTAAGCATAGAAATAATTGCTAGAGAACAGATGCTCCCAGTCCTCTCTCTGGCACATCCTGAGGAGCCAAATACCTGAGAGTTTCTGAAGGACCTTAGACCTGCAGGAGAGCGCTGCTGCTTTGGCCAGGCACCTCTTCCATATCCAGGATGTGACCTGACCTTTGGTCTCCACTGTAAGGGACCAATGGTTCCCTAGGACTTGTCAAAACATATCCTATTGCCCCTAGCTGAACATTCCCAGAGGTTCAGGGCTAGAGCTCTGACATTTACCCCTCCACAACTGATCCTTAATCTACTTCTCCACAACTGATCCTTAAAAGTAAAAATCAAAGTGTCCAGAGACCTGATTATCACCCTATGAATGGAAATCAGCCAAGTTTCAAAAAGCCCTTTTTGCTGGAACCACCCAAGAGGGCAGGCATCATTTTATCTACATTGATAACCAAAGCTCTTGCAGGAGTTTTCTCACCTTTCCACTTCTCCAGGCTCAAAGCCAGGACTTCCCCAGCAGATCTAAGAAATGGGCATTAAGGGCCCAGGGTTTAGCTCAGTGCATTTCGCCTGCCTAGCAAGCACAACGTCCTGAGTTTGATCCCTGGCACAGGGTGGGCATTAAACTCTCCAAAATACTATATGTGTACACATAGTTATTGGGGGAGGCCATAGGTTTGATCAGATTTTTTTTTTTTTTTTTGGGTATTGGGGATTGAACTCTGGACCTTGTGTTCTAGAGGTAGGCAAAGGCACCACTGAGCTAAACCCCAGCCCTTGGTCAGATTTTCAAAAGGATCTGTTATTCAAGATTCAAACTATTAAAAGATTTCCCAACTTATAAAAACTTCTGTCAACAAGAAACTAAGCAGGGGTGGGTATAGTATGCATTACCCAAACTGTTCCTTGATGAGTTTTAGGGTAGAGGCCACAGTATAGAAGGAATCAGGCACTAAAACTACAGGCAGAAGTAACAAAACAAAAAAAGTCCACCTATTTTCTGAGGTGAACAGGAACTGGGAAAATCAAGAAATCCCACAAACCATGACTTTGCGTTCACTTTTACTCTTTTGGAAGCCTCATCCCCAAATGGGACACGGATGGGACAATGGAGGCAGAGACAAATGAGGCAACTCTGGGAGGGGTGCTACCAGCATTTGGGCAGATGTTTCTTCACTCCTAGTCAGTGTGATAACCAAACTTCACTTGGTCCCCAAACCCTCCCAGGTCAATAGCTCCCTCAGTTGAAAATCACAACAACTCATAGACAAAAATTGTATGGGTAATGTATGTGCAGTGAACACTTATTTGTAGAAACTATGGACTACAAAGTCTTTTTACTGTCATGTCCTTTAAGTATTCTCAAAATTCTGTACAACAGGTATTATCCCACCAAAACAAAAGTGGCTAAAAAAGGTTACAAGATTCGCCCACTATCATTCAGCTGAAAAAGACTATAAAACTGGATCAGAACCTAAGTGTCTTGATTCCAAAACTAATGGTCTTTCTTTCAAATTAAGTCTGAGCCAGTAAATCTTAAACAGCTACTTTCTCCCAAAGTAGATTTTGTTTTGTTTTTTATGGTTTAATGGGAAACTCTGGGAAGATCTAGGGACTGGTTCCTCAGATCCCTGCAAGGAAACTGGTAAAAACAGAGCAAAAACTGCTCTAAACTAGAAGTAATTTTTTGTTTTGTTTTGTTTTGTTTTTTTGGTTTTTTGAGACAGGGTCTCACTATGTAGTTGAGACTGACCTGGAACTCACTATGTAGCTCAGGCTGGTTTTAAACTCACCGAGATCCTCCTGCCTCACTCTCCCAAGTGTTGGGATTACAGGCGTGCGCCACCACGCCCAACAACTAGAAGTAGTTTTAAAAAAAGACTATTCCAGGGCCGGGGATTTAGCTCAGTGGTTCTGCTGCCTGCCTCGCAAACACAAGGACCTGAGTTCGATCCCCAGTTATCAAAAGGAAAAAAAAAAAAAAAAAAAAAAAAAAAAGAATCTAAACCGCAGGCTCACACCCAGATAATATTTAGAGGGGCTGGGCAAATAGAAGAGGGTCATAATACTCTCCATTCTGAATTTACGAAGAGATGAGCAAATAAGGAAAAAAGAGAGCATCTATTTTTGTTGATGTGTATTAAGGATCCAGAGGCAAGACTACTGGCAAGACTACTGGCCCTCACTCCAGCCTTGGTCAATAACCCTAAGAGAGGGTGGAAATGTGTTTAAACAGATGGGGAAGGAGAAATGAGAATGAGAATAAAACCATCACCAGTATACAATAGCCTAAATCTTTCCTCACGGGCAAAGCCTACCATGTAAGCTGGGAGTGGTGACACACCTGTATCCCAGCATTTGGGAGTCTGAGGCAGAACAATTCTCGCAAATTTGAGGTCCACCTGGACTACATGGTGAGTTCAAGGCCAGACTGGACTGCATAACGAGGCCCTGTCTCAAAAAATAAAACAAATAAAAATCTGCCATGAAAGTAATTCTGTGAGCCCTTCATGGCTCTGAACATTATTTAAGAATATCTTTGAATTACCTCAAAGTACTTTCTAAATTAAGAGTACGAAGATTACTAAAGCTAAGTGTCAAGAGACACTGCCACCTCCAAAAAAAAAAAAAAAAAGCCCTCTCCAGGTCCTCCCCTGGCCAACACACAAGTTGCCAGTCCATGACTTGGCTCCGAGGTGATGAAAGATAGAAAATGTACAGGAGCCTGGAAAGAAGGGGGCAGTGTGCTCAGCAGTAGTGTGTGCTTAGCATCTTAGCATGCACAGGCCCTAAATTGAATCCCCAGCATGGGACACACACACACAGCAAAGAGGAGGACTGTGAAAAAGAAAGTAGAGAAGCGGGTGAGAATAAAGTCAAGACTATCTCCAGGCCAGTGAGGCAGTTTTATACAGTTACTGGCTTTGGGGTGCTGTAGTCTCCTTTTAGAAGTGGTTTCTAGGTTCTTTTTTGTCCTGAACAAAAACCAAGACAAGCACATTCAGTAGCAAGATTTTACAGAAACTGTCCCCAAAGGGACAACTAAAAGGAAAATAAGAACACTTTACAGGACAGGAGCTAGCTACTGTGAGAGAACACAGCAGCAAGAGAGCTCAATGGTGACTGCCCATTTTGTATCTCTCACTCCATCTGACACGTCAGGTCTAGGCTGTCCTACTGAAAACCTTCTCAAATTCTCAGGAGAGGAATGTGGCACTCTCTGATTGGGCTCATGTGCAGGGCTCTGGGAACTGTTCTGTTCACATGTCCTGGGATTTTGCAACTAAAGGTCACATCTACTTCCTCAGCCAATGTGCAAAACCCTAATCTCCTAACTCAGTGGGAACTCAGGAAATCCAGCTGCCCAGTTAAACTGTATCCTGGAATCTCCTCTTCTTCTTCATGGATAACAACCTTAAAACCCTAAATTCCTATCTATTACTATTCAAAAAGGGAGACCCAACTTTCCCAGCAAGGATCAGAAGAGTGGGAGGCTATATGACAACAGGACCCTCTCTTATCCTCAAAGTTAAAGGTCTTTCCCTTCTCTAATATCATTTCCAAACTGGAGTGAACACTTGGCCTCTCCCTGGCAGCACTGTAGCTTAGCATAGACAGGAGAAATGTTTCTACAGAATGGAAATGACTGGCATAGGCGACCAGATGAACAGGCTGGCTTCAGGCACCTAGCACTGCTGAACCCTACACTTATACAGTCAGCTCTGGGAGATACTATGGGCTTGATCACAGATCCAGGGCCCTGGCTACTGTGATGTAGGCAACATAACCTTCCTAGGCAACCTAGAGGGCTGGGGAGCATCTGTGGTCTCATTTCCTCTCCACCTTGGCTTTTTTCACTTCAATGAAGATTAGTTATTTCCACCAAGACCAGTTCCTGTTCTCAGCAGCTACAGAAATTGTGCTCCCAGAGACAGGGTTATGAAGCATTGGTGTGGCTGCCACCTGGACTGTCCCAGCTGTAGAACACAGATGCAATAAGTCCTAAGCTAGAGTAGCATTTCCATGAAGAAAATGAGAGGCAGGAAGCAATTCCAAGAATTTTACAGTGGATGCACTGATGTTCATTTTAGTATTTTATCCTTACATAATATTTATGTGTTTTCTTATGTGAAAAATAGGGATAGGATATAGCTCAGTAGGAGAGTACTTGCCTAGCATGCACAAAGCTCTGGGTTTAAAACCCAGTGCTGAAAAAAACTAACATCTGTAAAAAATAGCATATAATGAAAAAGTGTGGAAAAAAATATATATCCTTGGGCCGGGGATTTAGCTCAGTGGTTCCGCCGCCTGCTTCCCAAGCACAAGGACCCAAAGTTCGATCCCCAGTACCAAAAAAAAAAAAATTACATCTATCCTTAACAGAGAGCAAAGGACATACATAAACAAAAGATGGCCAAAATGCTTATAATGAACTATTCAGAGAAATTAATCTTATAAATAAAATTAGCAAAAATTATTAAAAAGTTAAACCATCCAGAAATGGTTAGCTTACAGAGAAAAAGGAGATACTCATATACTACCCATGAAAAAGATATGCCGGGGATTTAGCTCAGAAGTGCTGTGCCTGCCTTGCAAGTCCAAGGTCCTTGTAGCTCAGGCTGTCCCTGAACTCACTATGTAGCCTAGGCTGGCCTCAAACTCAGGTAATCCTCCTGCCTCAGCCTCCCCAGTAGTAGAATTACAGGCATGAGACACCACGCCCAGCTTCTCACTGACGCTTCATATATATAGAATGCCACCAGATGAAAAAAATTTAAAGTTTTAAAACACTCTGGCAGTCAAGCGTGGTGGCACATGCTAGTAATCCCAGCACTTGGGAGGCTGAGGCAGGAGGATTGCTGCAAGTTCAAGGCCAGCCTGAGCTTATAATGCGTTCAAAGCCATCCTGAATTTTGAATTACAGAGCAAGACCCTGTCTCAAAAAAAAAAAAAAAAAAA
>NW_022900927.1:4661931-4667291 GCF_012274545.1 Fukomys damarensis | reverse complement strand
GTAAAGAAACGAGAAAAAATATGGTTGTTTTTCTTCCATTTAAATCTTCAGTCTCCTCAGGCATGGCACACACCTAGAATCCCAGCACTTAGGAGGCTGAGGCAGAAAGATTACTTCGTGTTCAAGACCAGCCTGAACTACCTAGTGAGACTATCTCAAAAAACCTTTAAAAATAACCCCAAACCCCAAAATCAAAAATTTCAATCTCTTCTTTGAATTGTCCCATACTTTCTTTCTTTCTTTTGTTTTGTTTTGTTTTGTTTTTTTTGAGAAAGGGTCTCACTATATAGTTGAGACTGACCTGGAGCTCACTATGTAGCCCAGGTTGGTCTTGAACTCATAGCAATCCTCCTGCCTCAGCTTCCTGAGTGCTGGGATTACAGTCATGTGCCACCATACCCGCTGTCCCATACCTTTGTTAGTGAATGTGTATTATTTTAAGAAAAAAAAAATCTGAATCTCATCTGGGAGTCACAGTGCATGCCTGTAATCCCAGCACTCTGGAAGGCTTAGGCAAGAGAAATCTAGGCAACTTATCTGAGACCCTGTCCCAAAATAGGAAATTAAAAAAGGACCGAGATGTAGCTCAGCAAAGGCCCCGGGTTTAGTTTCCAGTGTGTGTGTGTGGTGGGGGGAGCCTGAATCTCCCTCTGGGCAAGGAAAACATTCCCAAATGACAATGTGTGCACCTCATCCATCCTGGTACACATACACTTTTCCCAGGCTAACTCTGGGCAAGATGAAGGTCAAGAGAACAAGACTCTTCTCTGTGGCCCAGGGTCTTCTCAGTGGTGGGATCTCTGAACAAGAGGGAGGTCCTCTGACCAGCTGTCAAAGCCCTTTCCTTCCCCCAAGTTCTATTCCAGCCTGAACAAATTCACCACAATTCCCAGGACTAGGGGAAAAAATTCTACCACAGTTGTTTGGAATCTGATGTTTAGGTCCAAGTTTTCCCAGACCCTTTCTGTATCAAAGGAACCCCCTCAAAGCCTCTCAAATAAGTAACTACCACCTAGGCCAACTAAACTGCTACACTTAAGGCAAAACCTAAATTCTCACCAGAAAAATGTGAGAAGTGCAGCAGGAACAGCCGTGTCACACAACCACACCCTCATGGACAGGAGCCTGGTCCTAAGGACACCCAGCGACTTTTTTGTTATCAGAATTGTTCAGATCCAGTTTTGGGTCTGCATAACTCAATAAAGAGAAAAATCAGGGTACAAACACACCAAAGACAGAGAGCTATCCTTTCAAAGCCCCTAGAGCTCTCTGCCTCTTTTCTCCAAGCAAGTCCAACACCGGCCAGAACACTGGCTTCTGAGCAACTGAGCTTGGGTAGTAATCTAGTAGGAACCAAACAGATCAGAACTTCATCACATCAGAGACTGGCTTTTATTCTGGGAACAATAAAGAACTATAGCCGGGTGTGGTGGCGCATGCCTATAATCCCAGCACTCGGGAGGCTGAGGCAGGGGGATTGCTGTGAGTTCGAGACCAGCCTGGGATACATAGTGAGCTCCAGGTCAGCCTTAACTACATAGTGAGACCCTGTCTCAAAACACCAAAATAAATAAATAAATAAATAAATAAATAAATAAAATAATTATCCCAATCCCAAATCTCTTAGTACTCAACAGAATAAGAATTGCTGCTCAGAGAAAGTGGGCAAGAAAGGATCTCCAAAAGCAGTATAACATAACAGGTTCACAATCTTTTTCACATCAGGGCACACTCAGGACCAACCAGGGACCTCAGCTGCCCTTAGGCTCAGTATCCAAAGCATAGTGACCCATCTGCAACACACCAGTAGGGAAACTCTCCTTTAAGGCACTAGGCTGGCTTAGGACTTTGGGGAACAATGTCTTGAAGAAACCAAATGGCTTCAGGCCTGGAGCCTTCCAACCTCGGCTGACAAGCTGTGGGTCAGATCCTATGTCTGTACCAGAAAGCAGGGAGCCTGTGATCTTGACTCAGCACTAAATACAACTTCCCCAGCCAGAGTGCTTCACCAGGGGTTGGGGGTAGGGGGGTGTGTCCCCACACTTGTACTAGGACTGGGAAAGCCCTCAATCTGCCAGCAGCAGGCAGACTGGGGTAACTAGCTTCATCAGATTTCTGAACAGAAAACCACCTTTTGGCAATGTAAGTGATCTCAGGTCTGAATCATTGTGGGCTGGGGATTTAGCTCAGTGGCGCTGCACGTGCCTTACTAGCACAAGGTCCTGAGTTCGATCCCCAGTACTGAGAGGAAAAAAAAAAGAAACTGGGACCCAAAGGAATTAAGTATAACTTATTTAAGGTCAAACACTTTTCTAATTGGAGACTGTGAAGAAGACAGTATTTGAAACTACTCTTGACTTGAAAGTTCATGCTGTATGCTCAGCCAGGAAACCATTGAGTTACATAAACAGATCCCCCAAACAGTTTTTTCTTTCTTTGTGTGTACTGCAGATCAAACTCAGGACCTCGTGCTGGTGAGGCAGGTAGCGGCACCTCTGAGCTAAATCCCCAGGCCCTAAACAGCTTTTTCATAAATCCAACTAATTACAGTGAAGCTGCCAAAGTAGTAAAGAAAAAGGTGAGAGGGCTGGGGATTTAGCTCAGTGGTTCCACAGCCTGCCTCACAAGCTCAAAGACCTGAGTTCAATCCCCAGTACCAAAAGTAAAAATTGAGAAATATGATTTTCATATAAAGAAAATAAATTAAGCCAGCTATGATGGCACATACTTGTAATTACTCAGGGAGACAAAAACAGGAAGATAACAGATGTGAGGCCAGCCTGGCCTGCTAGGTGCCAAGTGCTTTAATACATCCAGTTCTTATAATCTCATAGGGTCAGGAATTAATTTTCTTTCCTTTTTTTTTTTTTTAATTTTGGTACAGGGCAGCTTATAATCTCATAGGGTCAGGAATTAATTTTCTTTCCTTTTTTTTTTTTTAATTTTGGTACAGGGACCGAAGGTGGGCCCTTGCACTTTTGAGGCAGGCACTGGAACCACTGAGCCAAATCCCCGGCCCAAAGAATTACAAGTCCTATGTTATAGAAGATAGAATCTAAACTCAAAGAGATTAAAGATAAGAGTACTTACTTTTTCTACTATACTACTTCTCTCCTGACTCTTCAGGAAATACACCTGAGCCTGTGCCAAGGTCAAATGTCTAGCTCAGTTGGTACTGCTCCCAAAAAATGGTAGAAAGGGCATCCTTCAGGAGCAGTGGAAAGAGAGAACTTTCAAAGAACCTAGAAAGCCAGTCATAATGGCACAGGATTTGGGAGAATGAGGCAGGAGATCACAGGTTCAAGGCCAGCCTGGGCTATATTCAAATAAACATAGTACCTACAAAGCTCAAATATCCAAGAAATCATGATTTCTCTGTGTTAGAAAATTGAGGTTAATTCTCCTCCCCTCCTAAACCAGCCAACTAGCCCTGGCCTGCCCTGTTCCAACCCTCCAACAGCAGCAGCTCAGGGACACAGAAACAAAACCAAAGCAAAAGCCACAAGGAAACAAACCAAAAATTTATACAAAAGGGAAGAATTTCAAGTGGGTGGTCCAGTTCCATACTAGACCTGGGCTCTCTGGGTGCTCTGGATAGTAAACAGGACACCATGTGCATTTTGTGAATGTTAAGCCATCAATTTGCTAACTAAACAAACTGGCCTACCAAGCTCCAATGAAGACATGATGGGCTCTGGTTCTGACCTCTCACAAAAGCCTTGAAGTCCCTATCTCAGACAGCCTCCCATCCAATCCACCTCAGCACTTCCTTTTCTAGTTCCATAGCTAACTGGTGCCAGCTCACTAGGGGTTTTCACACCCCCACTGGAGGGTGGATTCCCTCCTATTCTTTTCTCCAACAGTTGAGCTCTTGTTCTCCACGGCATTATTGAGTCCCAGTCTCTTCTCCTCAGCCTCTGAGATGGTCACACCACATTAGTAATCACTGACTCACCCCACCCCCTTAGGAGGATGGGAGAAATGCAGAGGGCCACAGGATGTGTGGCCCAGATCCCTTCGATCCTTCAAAGAGCTGGCAGGCAGGGGTGCCAATGGCACAACTTCCCCTTGGAACGTCATTATGGCCCCTCTCTGAGCTGGCTCTTGTGCCAGCGGACTGATGTCAGGCTCTCCACCATCAGCCCAGGATCTCTAGACAGCTCCAGGGCTGCCAACAGATCTAATCTCCCTCTTCCAAGGCAGGTGAAATCCAATAAGGCTACTAAGTCCATAACATCCCTCCTCATGAGCAAAGGCAAAGTCAACCCTTCAGGCCAAACCAACAAGAATTATTATTGCCTCTTCGTTCTCTGGGGAACTAAGAACTTCCCCAAGTTTCTCAAAAATGTTTCTGTTCATTTTCTTTCTCCGAAACTTTAAATTCAGCCCCAACAAATCCTAGGGTCCATCCCAGTGATACCAGATCAGAACCTTTCAACTCACAGAAGCACCAACATCAATATCCAATTCCCACATCAAAGGAGAGCCCCAAAGTCAGCTCTAAAAACCCATCCATTTTAGAACTAAAAACAGACCATTTTAGAACTTACAGAAAGACTAAAGGCAAAAGAATAAAAACCAGTCACTAGGGCTTAACATGAAAAGTGGGGGGAAAAGGAGGCGGGATAGTTTGTATACTGTTTCAATTGGAAAAAATACCCTAGTGAAATGGCTCATCCACATGTTCAGCCTTTTAGGCAAATCCACTATAACTTAGGATGCCTGCAGGCCGTCTTGAAAATAAGTAGAATGGCATCACTCGTTATTCCACCCCTTTCAAGAGCTGCCAGCCCCTCCCCGTCCCTCTTCCTCCCTCAAACATCTGGGCTGGGCGAGGGACCCACACTCTGGGAAGACTCCATGTTAACACGAGGGGCGGTCTCCCCACTCAGACAAGCCGGACCTAGGCTGAGGCGCAGACCAGCCCCAGCTTCTGAACTCGCATCAACGAGAGGCTCCGGAACGGGAATTCTGATGAGGCGGCGGGGAGACTAGAGTAAGGCGGCAGGGTGGGAAGGAGGAGGGAGAAGTCTGGATCCCTGAGCTGTCACGGGCTGAGGACCCCTCCTCCTCCTCCTCCAAGTGCCCAGCGGAGAAGACGTTGTACTGTGATCCCGACGGGCTGTGCAGGCCCACCAGCGGTTGCTCAGAAATTCGGGGAAGGCACTGGAGGCCGGGATCTGGCGGGGCCCACCGCACAAAATCCCACCCAGGGCGTCGGGACCCGGGGGCCTTAGGAGGGGAAGGGGTTGGGCTCAGCTCTCACCAACACCAGGGCGAACCTCTCTTCCAGCTCACAGGGCTCAGGCATCGGCATCTTGCCGGGCGGCAGCAGCAACGGAACGGAGGGCGGGTCGCCC
>NW_022900927.1:4655251-4661320 GCF_012274545.1 Fukomys damarensis | reverse complement strand
GCTAGGCGCCTGGCGCGCCCTGGCGGCTCGGGTTGGCATGGAATGCCAAGGTTGGAGGGTATGAGGCGCACAAGAGTACAAGTGTAGGGCACAGTGTACAAAGCTGGCTACAAAAGACTAGAACACTCAGACGAAGGCGAGAGGCCACACCTTTTCAGACGAGATTGAAGGGTAAGGAAGACCTTAAGTGGCAGAGACAGGTGAAGGACATGGAGGAGAGACCCTTATCAATTCTCAGGGCAGGGCCGTCTGGCTGGTGTGGAAATGGAGGACCTGAACAACAATGTGGTCTGTGGGTGGGCGATCACTGATGATGTGGTGTACATCTATTGTATTTTTTCAGGCCTAGTCTCCGTTCTTCTTCTGATACCATCCCCCCTATTCCAGGTAGAGCTGGACTTTACCATTAGTCTAGGAGCCCCATGACCCAGGTGTGGCCAGTTACATTTTATTCATCGACCCTCTGAGACTGATTTAGGGATTGTCATTTGATCCAAGCCCAAACTCTTTAAGGTTCGTTTGCAAGGCTTTCACTGGGACAATCAGGAAAGAGGCGCTCTGCCTCTTAGAGCTGCTGAATTGTTAGGATATAAACCTGCAGCTGGTGGTGGTCTTGCCCATCACACCTGCTTGAGAATGAAGGGAATGCAGAGGAAAAGAACAACTAGGTTGCCAGGGATTTAGTTCAGTGGTTAAAACAAAACAAAACAAAAAACCTAGGAAATACAGATAATTCTAATGATGGGCCTGATCTAACCATGCCTGAACTTATCACTTAAACATTTTATTCCTATCTTATTATATGTCAGATACTGTTCTGGGAAATGACAATAGATCTCTGAACAAAAAGACCATACATACATTTTGTCCTCTTGGAATTTAATAAGTAACATGTATAGGTGTTAGTGATGAATAATAATAAAAATTAAACTGAAAGGGGATGGAGGTGGGAGATAGGTTAAGTTTATTGTTTTGTTTTGTTTTGCTTTTTTGTGCCAGGGATCAAACTCAGGACCTTGCACTTGTGAGGCAGGCAGTGGAACCAATGAGCTAAATCCCCTGTCCCATGGTTAAAATTTTTAATAGGAGGATTTGGAAAAGCTTTGTTAATAAGATTACATTTGGGTAAAAGATCTGAAGGCCATGTGGGTATTTGGGGAGGAATTATCCAGAGAAAGGAAAGAGCCAGGGCCCAGAATTAAGTTCAGTGGCAATGTTCAGGCCTTGCAGGTGCAAGGTCCTAAGTTCAATCCCCTGTACAAAAAAAAAAAAAAGAAAGGAAAGAGCCACTTCATACATGCCTGACATGTTAAAGGAAAAGCTAAGAGACAGAGTGCAACAAGCAAGGAAAAGAGCAGTGAAAAATGAAGTCAAGGGCTAAGGATTTAGCTCAGTGGTTCAGGCACCTGCCTCATAAGTCCAAGGACCGGAGTTTGATCCCTGGTACCAAAAAAAAGAAACAAAAAATGAACTCAGAAAGGTAACCAGAAACTATATTGTGTAGAGTATTGTAGATTATTGCAAGGACTTTAGTTTTTCTCTAAGTAGGATAGGTAGCCAGTGGATGATTTTGGGCAGAGAAACAGCAAATCTAACTTATGATTTATAACAGACTTACTCTGTTTCTTGCAGTGAAAACAAACTGAATAGAATTGGAGTCAGGGAGACCAGTTAGCAGGCTATTTCAATATTCCAATGAGAGAAGATGATGGTTTGAACCAAGATGGTAGCTGTACAGGTGCATAGAAATGGTCAGAGTCTGGACAGATTTGAAAGTAAAGAATTTCTTGATAGTTGAACACAGAGGGTAAATGAAAGATGATGACAAAGTAGTTAACCTGAGCAGTTGGAAAGGTGGACTTTTCATTAGTTGAAATGGAAGATTATGAGAGGAAGTGATTTGGTGAATAGAAGTTGTAAAGAGAAGATCAGAAATGTGAATTTGGTTTGTTTATTAAACATCCTACAGGAATAGCTTACAAGACAACTGGATATATAGGATCTGGAGATCAGGGCTGGCAATGTCAACTTGAAAGTCATCAGCATAGAGATGTTACTAAAACTACTAAGTTTCTTTTTCTAAATCTTCTGAATTGAATTTCTGTTGTTTGCAATCAAAAAGTGGAGTCCCTATCTTTCCAGATCATTGAAACCCTTTCCTATGAAGCTCAGTCACGTTTACTCCATTGAACAAATCAACCAAGGGCTGGGATTTAGCTCAGTTGTTCTACTGCTTGTGAAGGTCCAAAGTTAGATCTCCAGTGCCCCAAAAAATACAAAAAAAAAAAAATTACATCTTGTCTTTTCCTTTTCACCACTCAAAACACATACTTTCACAGCTCTCTTTGCAGATTCTTCCAGGGCAGAGTCAAAGACTTTGACCTTTTTTTTCTTTTGTTTTGTTTTCTTTTGTTTTTGAGACAGGGTCTTACCATGTAGTGCAGGTTAGCTTTGAACTCACTATGTAGCCCAGCAAACTCACAGCAATCTTTTTGCCTCAGCCTCCCAAATGCTGGAATGGCAGGCATATGCCACCACACCTGGTGAGTATAGATTTCTACTGAACAAAACTTGAGAATTCAAGAAAAAACTAATTCAGTCATCTGTAATGGATGCTCAAGTAGCATTTAGCAGAAAGAGAAAACGCATAGGATAGCAAACAGAAATGTATTCATCTTTTGTGGGACTTAGTCCCAGTTTTTTTTATTTTTGTTTTTATTTGCTCACACTTAACCACTAGATTTACATATTCTGATTTCTGGGGCCTATTAGATTATTGTTCACTGTTAACTCTTTGCTTACCTATCTTCAATGCTTTCTTTTTACAGTACAAAACTAGAAATTCTTCTCTCTCTTTTTTTTTTTTTTTGGTGCCAGTGCAAAACTAGAAATTCTTAATTTGATATTCAGGAAAAATAAATTTAAATAAATAAATAAACCAAAAAATAAATAAATTTGGTATTCAGGCATGTGTATATCATTATCAAACTTTAATGCCTCTTCAATCTACTTTTCCTACCTTACCTGTCTCCAATCTTTCAAATGAACCCTTTAATTCAGCTGGGAAAGTCTGCTTGGTTAAGGAAAATCCAGCAATGAACAAGTGTTTTTCTTTCAGGTGCTCACAACCTAACAGAAACCTGGTAGCTTCTCCTACTAATGTTTATAAAACAGCATGATAAGTGTTGCAATAGAAGGATGTACAAACTTCTACTAAGAGAATGAACTAGAGGGCCAGGGATTTAGCTCAGTGGTTCCACCACCTGCTTCCCAAGTGCAAGGACCTGAGTTTGATCCCCGGTACCCAAGAAAAGAGAATGAACTAGAAAAGGGAAGCCCTAGGGAGCAGATGACAATTAAGCCAGGGCTGAAGGTTGAATAGATGAACCAGATAGAAAGGAAAACAATGTGCAAACAGAGATGGACTGACGGGTGATTGGGAAGAGGTAAAGCATTCTAGGAAGGGGAATTGGAAAGCTATGAAAAGTGAGATATTTGAGCAGCGGTAAGAAATTCAGTGAGGCGGAAGTGTAGGTCGTGCAGTGGAGGACAGGAACTAAAACTGCACAGGCAGGTTGAGTCATGTTCAAGAGGAGCCTTGTGCTCAGCAGAGGAGTTCGCCCTTTATTCTGTGGTTAATAGGCTCTTTGGAAGGATTTCTTCAGGAGCACTCAAGAATCCAGAGAGGTCTACAGGAATGATGCGGAGAAGATAAGAGCCTGAAGCAAGTCAGGGCAGGAGCATGAGTGGAAGAAAAATTAAGGAAAGATACATACTTAAGATAGACTCAACTAAATTTAGTTACCTATTAGATAACAGGAGCAACCAACATTTTTATAATGTGTTCTATAGCTTTTATATCCTTTATCTGATTTGATCTTTACATCATCATAGGAGTGACATATTATTATCTTAATTTTATGTGTGAGTGAACAGACTAAAAGAAGTTAAGTAACATGACCAAGGTTACTAACAAGTAACCTGGCCTTTGGTTTCAAAACCTTGTGTCATTCTGATTCTCTCCTGAGGAGTGAGGGAGTAATGAAGACTGAAGACTTGGAGCCAGTTTAGAGATGACCTCTTGGAGTTACCCCTCCCTCCTTTTCTGTCTGTTCTTCCACCCCCAGCAACAAGCCCCTGGGTTATCTCTGCTTCCTCCCTTAGGCCTTTAGGAACAGATCTTCTTTTGTCTCTTTCCTGGGAAATGTGAACACAGATTTTTTTTTTTCCTTAATAATTTTCCCTATTGCAGATAAAACACCCTTCTCCTTTACTGGCTGATTCTTAATCACCCATTAAAACTAAACTTGGGGCTGGGGATTTATCTCAGTGGCACCACACCTGCTTTGAAACCCCAAGGTCCTGAGTTCAATCCCAGGTACCAGAAGCAAAACAAAACAAAAAAAACTTAAAGGTCACTTCGGAATACTGTATATAAAGTCACAATTTCTCTACCAAGTCTAATGGACAACATCTCGGTGAGCACATCATATCCTAACATATGAAATCATCAGATTGTGTAATTTCCTTCAGGGCAAATAGATATTCCTGGCATCTAGCTATAACACTGATTTCACATGGTTACACGTTCATGGAACAAATAAATGACTACCCACATTGTCATAGTCTTCCCATGTGGTGGAAGACCTTTTATTCTTTATTGTTTTCCCCAGATATATCCTTACTGCTTATTTCACTCAATGTGTACAGGAAACAGAACCCCCTCCAAGTGTTTTTAGCTCACAAGAAAACAGCAAGTGTTTATAAAACCTTTCAGAAAGTTTAGAGCAGCCACCCTGGGCTGAAGCTCCAGGAATGCCCACCAGAGCATGGTAGCTGTGCTCTACCAAGGAAGCTGCTACCTCTGCTGAAGTCAGAGAGGGTGAGGCGCCTGGAGGTCTCCGTAATGACTGGGTTTAAGAACAAAGACTGTGGCTGTGATCCAGGAATATGAAAGCTATATTAGGACATTGCCATTACTACACTCTGATGCAACCAGCTCTTAATATTTGCAAAGCTAGAGACATCACAAGATCATTGCTATATAAATATGCTACATCTTGAGTGGGTAGGGTAGAGATCCATCTGCTTTCTGTCACCATCATTTGAAAAGAGGAAATATGTAACTAAATAAATCAGAAAAGCAAAATAAATAAATGTACTACATCTTCAGATCCTTGCTTGTGAAATAGTCAAGAGTAGCAGGATGATGACCTTTATCTCACTTATGCGTTCTAAATCTCATCCAAATTCATATTATTGGCTTCAAGTTATTCCGAGGAATATAATCCTTAGCTTTTTCGCCTTTGCAGCATAGGATAGGACACTAGAAAGTGATGGAAAGGATATTGAATGCTAATCAACTGTATTCACTACACTGCTAATTTGAAAATCCACCCCCTGTCCAATTATCTGCAACTAGATTTCTTCCTCTGTACCTACATCCCTTGCCCAGTGCCCATTCTCTAACTGGCTTACTAGTTCTGGCCCTTAGCTGGCTCCTTCAAGCTACAGTGTGCTCTCTTTTGTGACCTGAGTTAGGCAAAATGTCTTAGCTCTGATTCTAAAAGCACAATATACAAAAGAACAAATACATGAGCACTTATTCGTCAGAATTAAAAGCTGATACTCCAGGGTTTTTGTTTGTTAAGTGCTCAGGATTGAGCCTGGGGTCCCTTGAGTGCTGGGCAAGTGCTTTGCCTCTGAGCTACAGCCTAGACCTTCTTAAGTGCTAAATACATGGTCCATCATTGAGCTACACCCCTAGCCCAAAGACTAATGCTCTCTGAAATGCACCGTTGAGAAAACTAAAAGCAAGCCACAAACTAGGAAAAAATATTGCAGATCACATATTTGGCATAAGATGTGTATCTGGTATATATGAAGGACTCTCAAAACTCAAAAAACAAAACAAAACAAAACCAAAAAACAAAGAGCTCTATTTTTAAAAAACGGGAGGGCAATGGCTGGGGATTTAGCTCAGTGGTTCCACTGCTTGACTGCTTGCCTCACAAGTGCAAGGTCCCAAGTTCAATCCCTAATACCAAAAAAAAAAAAAAAAAACAAGAG
>NW_022900927.1:4653625-4654335 GCF_012274545.1 Fukomys damarensis | reverse complement strand
GAAGGAGCTCAACAGTAGAGTGCTTGCCTATCATGTGCAAAGCCATGGGTTTAATCCTCAACATGAACAACAAAAGGCAAAAAGTTTGAAGGAATCACTCATGAAAGAAGATACACAAATGACAATTTTTGTTGCATGTGAAAAAAATATCATATCCAACATCATTAGTCATTAGGGAAATGCAAATTAAAATCACAGTGAGGACAGGAATTTAGCTCAGTGGTTCTGCCACCTGCCTTGAAAGCACAAGGTCCCGAGTTTGATCCCTGATACCAAAACAAACAAACAAACAAACAAGACATGCACAAAGACCAGAGTTTGATCCCCAGTACCAAAAACAAGAGTATATACTGTAAGATTCTGTTTACATATGCACATATATTTTCACCATATCTAATTAAAACTATACGTAATTAAAGGCAGAGAGATATTTGTACTGAGAGGGGAAAAGCTACTCTCCTGGAATGTATTCACTTATATGATTATGTGTTTGATGTCTGTTTTCCCCACTTAAGTGAAAATTCCATAAAGACTGGGACCATACGTATTTGCACAAATGTATCTCTAATGCCCCCACCCCAGGTACCGGGAATAGAACTCTGGTCCTTGCACTTGCGAAGCCACTGAGCTAAATCCCCAGCCTAATGTATCTCTAATCTTTAACATAGAATCTGGTGCATGTTAGAGACTTTTTTTTTTTTTTTTTTTTT
>NW_022900927.1:4651123-4653559 GCF_012274545.1 Fukomys damarensis | reverse complement strand
TTTTTTTTTTTTTTTTTTGGTACTGAGGATCAAACTTGGGACCTTGCACTTGCAAAGCAGGTGGTGGAACCACTGAGCTAAATCCCCAGCCCTGACAAATGCTTATTGAATAAAAAAAAAGAGAGAGATTTAAGAACAACTCAAGTTTAACTCTGGGAAAAGGAAGACTATCACTGCTGATAGACTTCAGGCAATCAGGAAGAACATTCCAAAAGGCTGAAGGAGAGCTAGGCAGTGCTGTGCCAGGGAAGAGAAAAGAAAAGCAGTAGTTTCAAGGAAGAAAAAGATTAGGAAAAGGCCATTGCAGTTTTTGATTTAGCAGCTAGAAGCACTGGCGTCCTGAAAAAGGGTCTTTCAGACCCAACTCAAGTTGCTTTTCCTTCCTGACTATCCCCTTGATTCAGTGTCTATTCATTCAGCTCCATCTGGTACCAAGGATCGAGCTTGGGACCTTGCACTTGTGAGGCAGGTAGTGAAACCACTGAGTCACATTGCAACCCTGAATGATTGCTTTAAAACATTAATGGAGGAGGGCAGGGGATGTAGCTCAGTGGCACAGCGCCTGCCCAGTAAGCACGAGGCCCAAGCGCGAGACCCTGGGTTCGATTCCTGGTACCAAAAAAGAAAAGTGAAAAAAAAATTAATGGAGGAGCCAGGGATTGAGTTCAGTGGTTCTGCCGCCTTGCCTCGCAAGTGCAAGGACCAGAGTTGATCTCTGGTACAAAACAAAAACAAAAACAATTCTCTTACACAGTTTCTGAGGGTCACAAATCTGGCAGAGGCTCTGCTGATTGCTTCTGGCTCAGGGTCTTTCATAAGGTTATAAAAGGTAAGTATTCCCAGCGAGTGTGGTGGTGCACACCTGTAATCTCAGCATTAGGGAGGCTGGGGCAGGAGGATTGCTGTGAGTTTAAGACCAGCCTGAACCACAAAGCAAGACCATGTCTCAAAAAACAAAACAAAACAAATAATATATCAGGATCTATACCTATATCTATATTTATATATCAGTGGTGTAGGCTGGGGCTCAGATATCTTGACTGATTTTAAGATTCCTCACTCACATGGCTCTTGGTAGGATTCCTCAGTTCTTTGCTAGTTGCTGGGCAAAGGCAAGACAACCTCAAAATTGCAAAAATTAAATTAAAAAGGTATGAATAGGGATGTAGCTCAGTGGTAGAGTGCTTGTCTAAAATAACATGGGAAGCCCTGGGTTCCATCTACAGCAACACCAGAGCACCAGAGAGAGAGAGAGAGAGAGAGAGAGAGAGAGACAGAGAGACAGAGAGAGAGACAGAGAGAGAGAGAGACAGAGACAGAGACACAGATGGAAACAAAGAGACAATGAGAATTAGAGTTCTTAGCAATACTGAAGTAATGGATATAAGATCAGACTGGAGCTCTATCATGATGGGGAAGAATAATTACAGTACTCATAAGAATGAAGCATCTGTGAAAGCTCTTAAGAGAGACTAACAATCTGTGTTTCATGTTTTTCATCTGTAAAATGAGCCTCATGATGTCTGCATTACCTTCTCTGCTGAGTTATTATGTGTATAAAGTAAAATAACAAATGGAAATTTCTTTTGAAAAGAATAGAGCATTGTTGCCCAGCATGGCAGCACACACCTATAATTCCAGCACTGAAGAGGCTGAGGTAAGAGGATCGCCATGAGTTCAAGGCCAGCCTGGGCAATACAGTGAGTTCAAGGCCAGCCTGAACTACATAGCAAGCCCCCTCCAACAAAACAAAAAAAAATAGTGCATAGTGCATTTTTCTAATGTTCTTGTTCTTGTTATCACTACTCTCTGGAAAGTTAAAAGGAGGTTTAGTTGATATTTAAAAAAGAGTAAGAGCTATATCTTTCTTTTTTTCTCTTCCAGCCATCTTTAATGATAATAACCCATAATACTGGGGTCAGAAAAAAGAAAGCTCAATTCTCTTCACTCCAGCCCTTCAATTGTTATGGGTATACAAATCAGAGTTGGGAAGCCAAGAGCTCTTTTTGCATCTGAATTAGAACTCTAAATATTCTCAACATTTTAGGTGATATTGTGGATTTTAATGAGGTTCATTTCTGTTAGCTGTTTGTTCTCATTCCCACCAGGTAGAACAAGGTCAGTGGGTTTGATTTGAGAAGGAAGGAGCAGAAAGGGCTGCAAAGGTAGACAAGGATAGCAATAAACAGAAATGACCTCAGAGAGCCGGGCATGGTGGCGCATGCCTGTAATTCCAGCACTTGTGAGGCTGAGGCAGGAGGATCACCATGAATTTGAGGCTAGCCTAGGCTACATAGTGAGTTAAAGGCTAGCTTGAATTACATTGTGAGACCCTGTCTCAAAAAAAAGGGGGGGTGGCGCGGATTTGGCTCAGTGGTTCTGCCACCTGCCTTGCAAACACAAGGGCCCCAAATTTGATACCCAGTACCAAAAAAA
>NW_022900927.1:4643912-4650890 GCF_012274545.1 Fukomys damarensis | reverse complement strand
AAAAAAAAAAAAAAAAGAAAGAAAGAAAGAAAAAAAAAGAGGTACAATTAATAGTATCTGTAATAGACCTGGGATTCAGCTCAGTGGCACTGTGCCCTCCTTGCAAGTGCAAGGTCCTGAGTTTGATCCCCAGTACCACCCAAAGCCAAAAAAACAAAAAACACACCAAACAAACAAAGGAATGGTATCTGTAATGATTAAGAGCATGAGCTTCAGTACAAGATATCCAGAGTTCAAATTCAAACTGTAATATTGGGCAAACTATTTGAGCTTTAGATTCCTCATTTGAAATGTAATCATTGTGAGGATTAAATAATTTATTATTATAGACAGGCAAGTTAGGTAGAGGTTGACAGCTATAGAGGCGCTGGACCAGGTTAGAGTCAGGATAACCACGCCTTGGTTAGTTGAACAGGAGCTAACAAGAACCAGGTGGACAATTAAGTCCAGGATGTAACAACAAGGTGATGGATGGGCACTATGAAACTTCTGCTCCTACCTATTGGGAACATTTTTTCCCTTCTCACTCCCCCCACTCCTGTACCAGGGATCAAAATCATGACCTTGTGCTTGCAAGGCAGTCACAGTGCCACTGAGCTAATCCCTGGTCTTCCTTCTTGCTTTTTTTGGTTCCGGGGATTGAATTTGGGACCTTACACTTACTAGGCAGGCAGCAGCACCACTGAGCTAAATCCAGGCCCTTCCTTCTCACTTTTAATGAACCACGTGGATAGGATAGAGGCCGAGGCACCTGCAACCATACACTTACTACACACCTCAACTCCTCCTAGCCCCATAATTTGACTCAAAGTGGTCTGGCCCCTGGTCATTTTTTTGGTATAAAAACTCCTAGACAGGGTGGGGATGCAGCTCAGCGGCACAGTGCCTGACTAGCAAACATGAGGCCCTGAGTTTGATTCCCAATACAAGACAAACAAACAAATAAACAAAACTAGACAACCAGGCATAGTGGCACTCACCTGGAATCTCAGCACTCAGGAGGCTGAAGCATGAGGATCGCTGTGAGTTCGAGGCCAGCCTGGGCTACATAGTAAGTTCAAAGACAGCCTGAACTACATAGTGAGACTCTAGTTCAAACAAAACAAAACAAAAAAGGCTCCTAGACATAGACATAGAACTCTCAATGGTAACCCACTGTCAGGTCTCCTGCTGACTACTGGGACCTATGCCTCTCTGTTTTTGTTTTTTGAGACAGGGTCTCACTATGCAGTTGAGAATGACCTGGAATTCGCTATGTAGCTGGGGCTGGTCTTGAACTCACAGTGATCCTCCTGCCTCAGCCTCCCAAGTGCTGGGATTCCAGGCATGCGGCACCACCCCTGGCTTATGCCTTTTTAATAATCATCCCTCTCTCCTGTCTACCTCCTTTGTCATCAAATTTATTCTTTGACTTCAGAGACAGAGATCCAGATTATGCCATCACACTGCTACATATGAAGCATCGTGAACAGAGTCTGGCATATAAAAAGCAGTATACAAGCACAAGGACCAGAGTTCGATCCCTCCCCGGTACCACAAAAAAAAAAAGAGAAAAGCAATATATAATATGTTGGTATTACCATTGAAAGCAAAGTCAAAAAGAACTTTGGGCCAGGGATTTATCTCAGTGGCACTGTGCCTGCCTCATAAACATAAGGTCCCGAGTTCTATCCCTGGTACAAAAATAAATAAATAAATAAAAAAGAACTTCATTAAAATTAAAAATGTTCCCACCTGCCTCACAAGTGCAAGGTCCTGAGTTTGATCCCCGGTTCAAAAAAAAAAAAAAAAAGTTCTGCTCTGCAAAAATTGCTGGGCTGGAGATTTTTAGTTCAGTGGCCCCGAGCCTGCCTTGCAAGTGCAAGGTCCTGAGTTCAATACCCAATACTGGAAAAACAAAACAAACTAAAACAAAACCAAAAGACATTGTCAAGAGAATGAAAAGATAAGCCATAGAGTGGGAGAAAATATTTACAAAAGACATATATGGTGAAGGACTGTTATCCAAAATTAAAATTCAACAAGAAAATAAGACATCTTGATTAAAACAATAGACCAAAGACATTGACACCTCACCAAAGAAGAAAGAAAATAAGTGCACAAGAAGTTGACCATATTGGTCATCAGGACTTTAAAAAGGACAATGATGTAATACTGACAGCACCATGGGGAGCAATGGGAACTTTCATGCTGATAAGAATGCAAACTTGGATACCACTTTGTTTTTATTTATTTATTTTTTATTTTTTGTGGTACCAGGGATAAAACTTAGGGCCTAACACAGGCTAGCCCTGAGCTACATCTCCTGCCCTGGTGGTATACCCAATTTAGAAGATAGTTTGGAAATCTTCTTTTCTTTTCCTTTCCTTTTCTTATCTTTTCTTTCCTTCCTTACTTCGTTCCTTCCCTCCCTCCCTTCCTTCTTTTCTTCCTTTCTTGCTGTACTAGGAATTGCACCTAGGGCCTTTGCTCTGAGGTACATCCTTAGTCTGTTTTGTTTTGTTTTGCTTTTAAGATAGTGTTGCAGTGGCTGGGGATTTAGCTCAGTGGTTCCACTGCCTTCCTTGAAAGTGCAAGGACCTGATTTTTGATCTCTGGTACCAAAAAAAAAAAAATAAAGTTAGTCTTACTATGTTACATAGTTCAGGCTGGTCTTTAACTGACTACATAGCTCAGCTTCTTAAGTGCTAGAATTAGACGTGTACCACCATGCCTGGTTTATATCCCCAGCCTTTTTTTAATGTTTATGAGATAAGGTTTTACCTCCTCCAACCAGGCTGCACTTTCTAACATCACATTTAGCTATAAACTATTAAATGAGGACTATTAAATGTGTGTGATGGTGTCATCTGTGACAAAAGAGGTAAGCACAGCTCTCCAAGAATGTAGAAGAATTAGAGCCTTCATACACTGTGGTGAGAAAGTGAAATGGTGCTGCTACTTTGGAAAACAGTTTGATAATTCCTTAAAAAGTAAATCTAGGGCTGGGGATTGAACTCAGTGGCACTGTTCCTACCTCACAAGTACAAGGTCCTGAGTTCAATCCTCAGTACTGGAAAGTTAAATCTAAAGTTACCCTGGGCCAGGGATTTAGCTCAGTGGCACTGCTTCTGCCTCACAAGTGCAAGGTCCTGAGTTCGATCTTGGGCAGCCCACCAAAAAATCTCAATCTAAAGTTACTTTATGATTCAGAAATTCCACTTGTAGTGGTTTTACTACTTTTTGCAATATTGTAACAAGATACCCATGGCTGGAAATTTTATGCACACACACACACTCACACACACACACATATATATATAATTCACTATGTAGTTGAGTCTGACCTGGAACTCACTGTGCAGCCCAGGCTGGTCTCGAACTCACAGCGATCCTCCTGCCTCAGCCTCCTGAGTGCTGGGATTACAGGCATGTGCCACCATGTCCGGCTTGGAAATTTTATATATATATATATATTTTGGTACCAGGGATTGAATTCGGGTCCTTGCACTTGCAAGGCAGGCCACTGAACCACTGTGGAAATTATATTTTTTAAAAAAGGTTTATTTAGCTCACATCTCTAGAGGTTCAAGGGCCCACATCTAATATAGCCATTTTACTGCCATAGTGCTAAGGCAATGCAGGGTATCATATGGTAAGAGACAAAGAACACACATGTGTGAGTGTGTGCACCTTTGGTCTCTCTTGTTACAGAGCGGCTGACAGTCAAGTAGGGCTCCACCTGGATGACTTTATCTAATCCTGAGGCCCAAAGGCCCCATCTCTAAGTGCCACTTTAACACTTCACTCTAGTGACTAAACCCCAATATAAGGTTTGAAGAGGATAAACCTCACACAAACCATGGCATAACTATATACCTAAGAATAAAAGCCTATGTTCACACAAAAGGTGTCAGTGTTCATAGCAGTATTATTATTATTATTATTATTTTTTGAGACAGAGTCTTATTGTGTAGTCCAGGCTGACCTTGAATTCACTATGTATCCCAGACTGGCCTCGAACTCACAGCAATCCTCCTGCCTCAGCCTCCTACATACTGGGATTACAGGTGTGTGCCAGCATCTAGCAATAACATCATCATCATTATTATTATTATTATTTGGAACTGGGAATCGAACTCTGGCCCTTGCTCTTTGTGAGGCAGGCAGCAGAACCACTGAGCCAAATCACAGGTCCCAGAGTTATTGATAATAGTCAACAAGTGGAAAGAACTCAAATGTCCATCAATGGGTGAATAGACAAAATTGTAGACAGAGGTAAATTAATAGTTCTTGGGGTTGGGGAAACAATCCAGTATGAATATAGGGGTATTTGGGAGGAAAGGTCATGAAAATGACCTATACTAAATGACCTCTATACTAAAACCCACAGAAATACGCATTTCAAAAGTGATCTAGGGCCGAGGATTTAGCTCAGAGGTGCCACACCTGCCTGGTAAGTGCTAGGTCCAGAATTCAATTTCCGATACCCGAGGGGGGGGAAGTGAATTCTAGCAGGGTGTGGTGGGCATGCCTGTAATCCCAGCACTCAGGAAGCAGAGGCAGGAGGATCACCGCAAGCTCGAGGCCAGCCTGGGCTACAAAGGGAGACCCTGTCTCAAAAGGAAAAAGAAAGAGTACTGAGGAGGGAAATTTAGGTGTCCTGGTAGGTCATCCGCCCAGCCCTCGGCCTCAGGACCACTCCTGGGGCTTAAGAAGGTGACTTCTAGGTTGGGGTCCATGCGTCTGAGGCTGGCTGGAGCAACCGTTTCCCCTTGTGTTCTTCAGACTTGCTGAATCCTCAGAGGTGCTCTGAAGTTTAAGCTCCACTAGATTCAAGGCACTTAGGTGCCCGTGAGGGAGCTTTTCCATATGTTCGTACATAGCTTCCCTCTTTAATACTGCGTGAGAACATAAAGAATGAATCTTGGAACTTTGCAGTTCTACCCCATCCCGCGTCACAGGGGCTGCATTACTTCAGGTTCCCTTGGCTCGGCCTCCCTTCTTCACTTTCTCCACTAGAGGGGCGTGGACTGCCATACTTACTAAGTGGGAAGAAGGAGGAAACCTATTTGTACGACGCCGGTTGGTGGCCAGAGTTTTGATCGACAAGCTATTAGCTAATGACTCTGAAGTAAGCAACCGTTGTTTATGCAAGTACAGCCAATGGAAAGGCAGAAATTCAGACAACGGCCAATAAACACTGGCTTTAAGCGTGGCACGGGGGCGGACCTTTTCTGAGGGGGCCGATTCTAGGTAAAGAGTCTGAAGCCGCCCCTGGAAGTCAGAGCACATCCGGTATTGCAAGAGCTGGGAACCTCCTCAGAGGCTGGTTGAGAAGGTACGTCTGAAGTGCGTAGTGGGCAAACCAGAAGTAAGAAATAGAGAGGAGGCTAGTACTTATTGTCTGTGTAAGAGTGGGAGTAGATTCCACTTTGGGGCAGATTTTACAGCTAGAGATCTCCGGGCCCAGCTCTGTACCGAGACCTGGGAAAACTGGGCTGGGAGGGAAGCTAGGGAACTAATGCTGCGCATGCGCACTAGCTCTCTCTGTGTGTGTGTGTGTGTGTGTGTGTGTGTGTGTGTGTGTGTGTGCACGCGCGCGCCCGCGGGGTGGGGGGGGTCTGCGCGGTCTTCAGGGGGCGTCGCGGGGAAATCTTGCGCTAGAGACGGAGAGGAGGCCTATTCCTAGGCTCCCCGCCGCGCCCTCTGCCCGCCATCCTTTTCCTCTGCCTACTCTTCTGCGGAGTGCAGGTGCCAGGCCTAGTCTCGACCGCTGGGTTCGAGGCCCGGCCTCTGCCCCTCGGGAGGAAAAGGAAAGTGAAACCAGCTTCTGTGGTTTGGTTGCCTCTGAAGGAGCGGTTGGGGTCCAGGGCTCGAGCTGGGGCCTGGTGCCGCAGCCTGCACGGTTGGTGTCACACTCCGCTCCTTTGTGACACGCGCCCACCCTTAGCTACCTGAAAGCCAGAAGCAAAAGCAAGAGGTAGAAAGAAGCTCAGCCTGCTTCTCTGCCCTACCGGGCAGCTCTGCTCTGCTTTACTGCTTACCTTTGGACAGGTGATCTTGAACCCTGTGGGCGTCTGAAAATCTGCTTAGGAAGGGCATCATTGGACGGTTTTTATTTTTATTTTTCTTGGGCCTACGTGCGGGAGCTGTGGTAACAAGTAGGCTTTGGTATTTTGTATATTTACTGAGTATGGAATTGGTTATCACGTGCCAGCCAGGTTTCATTGCCTGTTTTTATCAGCCTTCCAGTGATCAACAAAACCCACTTTGAACTTGAGACTCTGTTTTAGCAATAGTTAGTTTGTGATTGTGTAATCTAGTAAAAGAGCTGACTGTACCTGAAACAAAGACGACGATTTTAAGGTTAAAGGTTAATGGCAAATGGATTTTTCTAGTTACTTGTTGATATGTACTGATAGTTTATTTTTCGGCCATATGGGTAATTTAAGGATTTAGTCCAGAAAAAGTTACCTACGTTGGATAACTACATTTCTGTGGCTTCTGAAAATGCACTTATTTCTGTAATTACTAGATGTACTCGTGTTTCTTTGTTCCTTTTTGTCTAAGGTTTTTATTCTTATGAATTCCAGAATATGTTGACATTTAGATTCACTGCCATTTTCCTCCAGTAGTGATAGGGTAGTTGAATCCTTAACAAATGTCATCTGTAATTTCCATCCAGAGCTTCTTTTTTTTTCTCTCCCTTCCCCGCTGTTAATCTCCTAAAGAAAAGGAAAATAAACTGGGCATGGTGGCAAAGACTCTCGTACCAGCACTATGGAGCTTGAAGGCAGGAGGGTCAGTAGTTTCAGGACCACATAGTGAGGATTCTTTTTTTGAGACAGGGCCTCTCTGGGTGGTAGTTCAGGCTGGCCTTGAACTCCCTCAAGCTAGCTGCAGTCCTCCTTCCTTCCTCAACCTCCTGAATGCTGGGATTACAGGTGTGGGCCCCCATACCCAGCTGAGTTTTGTTTTGTTTTTGTTTTTTTTTTT
>NW_022900927.1:4643022-4643577 GCF_012274545.1 Fukomys damarensis | reverse complement strand
TTTTTTTTTTTTTTTTTTTTTTTTTTGGTACGGGCCATCAAACTGGGGTCCTTGTGCTTGCGAGGCAGGCACTGGAACCACTGAGCTAAACTAAACCCCCAGCCCCTAAAATTAATCTTAATACTTAACATCTTCAATCCCCTCCTTTATAGATATAGCTCATTCTCTTTGTAGAAATGCTGAAAAATACAGAATGTAATTAGAATCAGCATGTTTTGGGAGTTTTTAAAGATTTCTCTTGATCTGTGGCTGGAACTGCCTTAGTGAAAGCTTACTAATGACCCATGCTGGGATTTAAACTCAGGACTAGTACATGCTAGGCAAGTACTTTAACACTGCTGTATCCTCAGCCCTATTTATTTATTTATTTATTTTGAATCAGGGTCTTGTTAAATTGTGCAGGCTGGCTTTGAGCTCTTGATCCTCCTGCCTCAGTGTAAGTAGCTAGGATTATATAGCTGTGCAACACTGAGCATGGGTACTTTCCCATTTTAAACTTTTTAAACAATCAGTAATATAGGACTGATCTTTGTTTTTTGTTTTGCTTTTTTTTTT
>NW_022900927.1:4586137-4642972 GCF_012274545.1 Fukomys damarensis | reverse complement strand
TGAGTGCTGGAATTACAGGCATGTGCCACCACTCCCGGCTTAGGACTAATCATTCTGTTCTCTCTTCATGGACTGATGTATGGAGACCAAAGGAAATGTGTATAAAAGCGCTTTTTTTTTAATGGTACTGGGCCTCAAACTCAGGACCTTGCATTTTCAAGGCAGGCGGCTGTACCCACTGAGCTAAATCCTCGGCCCCTATACAAAAGCATTTTTAAAGTTATAAGGTTTTGGTGTTATTATAGAAGCCAATACTGCTGGCCTGAAGAATTTCATTTTATTTTGTAAACTACCCAAGGGTTTTAATACCATCTGGGGAAATCACTGACTCTTCTAAGAGCGCATAAAGTGAGCCTGAAGGCTGTCTTCTAAATTTTCCTTTGCTACTTTGACTTGGCTGTAGAGTCTCGTACAAATTTCTTCCACTTCACCCAGTTTTGTTTCCACCCCAATTTCATGGAGCTCTTTATAGTTACTCCATCATACACATTTTCCAAAGACAGTGTTCAAGATGAAGAGAGAAAGGCTACCGGATTGGATTGGCTTTTTTGTTTGTTTTTTGGTAGTGGGGGACAGAACTCAGGACCTGGTGCCACTGAGCTAAATTCCGGCTATGAATTGGCTTTTTTTAAGGCCACTTGAGTGACCCCCAGAAGGTAGGTTTCACTCCAAGCCAGCTGAAGAATGTTGAGTGGAGGTTGCAGTACTCTTGATCTGTGATAACAGGGGTGTAGATTTGCTCTAGACACTGCTGTGATTAAATCTGGGGAATAAGCAGAGTGAGTCAGATGCAAGCTCTATTCTCACAGTATGAAGTCCCTGCACAATTAACTAGAATGCAAAGATTTTGGAAAAAAAAAGGAACAAGCTTCAAGGGTGAGGGTGAAATGGTTGTGCTGTTGGCCCTAACTTAGGCTGTCTTTATTTGGGCTAAATACAGTGTTATTGGGGAAGGATTACAGGTTTATACTGGCAGAGGATTAAGTATTTAGGACATTGGGGAACCTTCTTAAGATTCAGTTCTGACAAACAGTTGTGATTAGAGGGAAATTGGGTAGTGTCAAAATTTGATAAAAAGATTTGAAGGTAGTAAGCTTCCAGCTCCAGCTACTCAAATGGATTCAATGTTAGCTAATCCAGGGATTTGGGTCAAATTTAAGGGAGAGGCTAGAACATTTTAGGGTTTTGATCTGGACAGTTAAAGCCCTGCCCTAGTTGAAAGGGAATTTCTTGGATTGTCCTGAAACTCAGCTGTCCTGCCTCCTGGGAGTGGCAGGAAAAGGGTCAAGCTAATGACCATTTACTTCATCAAAGTCTCTACTACACCATATTATCACTTAGTGGTTATTAGGCTGTCTCAAAACACCTTGTAGCCTGTGGGACAGATGGAACAGTGCAAATGTACTAGAGAAATATGCCATTTAAACAAAAATAGTTTTATCCAGTAATAAGATTTATCAGGGTCCTTTATATTTCAGCTTATAACTTTCTTAGACTACCCCCAGTTTAACTTTGCTCTCATTTAGGGAAATAGTAAACCTTTAAAATACAGGTAGTTGTGAGCTATGGTTGAGTAGTTTTTGAAAGTTAATTTACATAACATGTAAATCAAACCTAGGGTAAATGTCTTTTAAAACTAGACTTTTGGGGCTGGAGTTAAATAGCATATGAAAGGCTCTGTGCATTCATTTCCCAGCACTGCAAAGATTAATTTTATTTTAAAATTATTTTTTCAAATTTTATTTATTTAGTATGTATTTATTATTCATTGTTTGAGCCAGGATCTCACTATGTAGTTCAGGTTGGCTTCAAACTACACTACCATTAATCGCCAGGGTTGTTTCGGCTGATCTGGCTAGGCGAGTGTTCCCTTCCTCTCACCACTCCATGTGTGTCCCTGCCAAAGCTCTGCTCTCAGTCAAAGAGGATGACCACCCCGAGGAGGACCCATAGAGGAGAGGACCATTTCCTGGGTCAAGGGTATACGAGTAGCTGCGCTGCCCTGCTAGAGCCTCCAAACAAGCTCTCAAACTACACTTCCGTTATGTAGTTGGGGCTGGCCTCTTGGTGCTCCTCCTGCTTCAGCTTCGTACAGGCTGGGATTATGGGTGTATACCACCATGGCTGGCCTAAGTAATTTTAAAAGCTAGGCTTTTTGGTTAAAATGTATTCTTTTGCTATGTAAAAAGACCTATTCTAAGCACTTCATTTGTATCATCTTAATCGTCAGCCCTATGAAGTAAATACTGTATAGTACTACTGTACTTTATAAATGATGAAACTGAAGCACAGTGGGGTGTAGTGCCAGAACCTTGCTTTATGTCTCACAACTAAGGAAATAACAGCCAGGATTAAAAAAGCAGGAAAGTAGGAGGTGATCCTCTGTTCATTTTGTTGCTGGAGGTTGAACCCAGAGCCTCACACATTAGAGTCATATTTATGCAGAGTCTAAAAACTATGAAGTATATAAGAGCTACTAAAAAATGACAGTCATTGCCCCCCCTTTTAAAAAAACGTGTAGGATTTTTTTTCTTCTAAATTTTAATTTGGTATCTGCTGGCTATGTGGGGAAAGTGTTCCAGTGGTTGAATTAAAACAACAGGAGGAAAAAAACCAACAGTTCACAATCTGATGTTTGAAAGTGAACCTATTTTCTCTGACTAGTAATGTTAAATCATATACATCGAGGCAGTTCTGTCCTGGCTTCCGCATTCACCTGGCTGGCTGGCTACTTCCTTCCTTCCCTCCCGCCTCCTTTCCCTTCTTTGCCTTCCCTTCCTGCCTCCCCCTCACTACCCTACCCTCTCCCCCACTCCTCTTCCCTCTCCCTACTCTTTTTCCCTTTCCCTCCCCTTTTTCCCTTTTCCCCTTTCCCCTTTCTCCTTAGCTTCCCACCCCACCTTCTTTCTTTTCTTTCTTTTGTGCTAGGGGTTGAACCCAGTCCTCATGTATACTAGGCAAATATTGTACCACGGAGACATATCCCCCGGTTCTCAGCGAATTATTTTTCAAAGACAAGACTTAAAAAGAATACTGAATACATGATAGTTTCTGTTTTGAGTAGCTTGGCAACTGCAGTATATTTAATTTGCACTTTACCCACTGGGTGTGTTGAAATAGTATTGTAGGGTTTTAAGAGTTGACCTTTGATAATTTTAATTTTAGGGCAAATGTAAAGAATATACACACTTTGGGGCCAGGGATTTAGCTCAGCGGTTCAAACAAACAAAAAAAGAGTATACACACCTGGAACAAAAGCAGCAAGGGATTAAACAAGACATACATGTCCATTGATAATCTGTTGTCTCCTGCTGGTCTCTGCTGTACTTCTTTTCCAGGGTAAAACAGACCACACATAACTTAATTTAGAGCTGGCATGATGGCACACTCCTGTAATGCCAGTACTAAGGAGGCTGAGGCAGGAGGGGCTACATAGCCAGACCTTCTCTCAAAAAAAGAAATAGCTGGGCTAGGGTTTAGCTCAGTGGTGCCACCACCTGCCTCACAAGCACGAGGTCCCTAGTTCAATCCCTGGTACCAAAAAAACAAAAGAAAAAAAGAAATAGCTGAAATACTAACTCAGTGTACAATGTGTTTGCCTAGTTTTCTTTCTTGGTAAAGCTATGCAGTAAGCCCTTAGCTTTTATTTTGTAATTTTGAGTGTCTCTGGTAGAGGAGGCTGGCCCCAAAAGAAATATTTTGACAGATTCTGACAAAATTTAGGGTTCCTCCTCTCCTAAGGATGAAGGCATAAAATGAGGCTCTGAACCAAATTAAGGAAATTTGGTTATCATTAATGCCTAAACATTTGTTTTATATTTGCAGATGTAGCTTACGCAAATTTCCCATGACTTCAAGAGGCTCTGTCAGTGTATTTTATGTAAATAATCCCCTCTCCCTGTTTTAGAGCTGAGTATTTATAGAACTGAGGGGTGGGAGAGGATCCAATATCTAGATTTCTGTAGGATTTGTGGTTTAGAGTGAGTTAGGCCAGAATTGTTAATGATTTTGTTAGAGATTCACATGTATGTTAGAGCCACTATGTTGAATTTTGGAACAACTTGTAATTTTTTTCTTTACTTTAAAAATAAGCATAATGCAATGTAATTTTAATATGCTTTTTAAAAATTTATTATTATTATTATTGTTATTGTTACTATTATTTTGGTACTGGGGATTGAACTCAGGTCCTTGCACTTGAGAGGCAGGCAGCGGCACCACTGAGCTAAATCTCTGGCCCTAATATGCTTTTTTAAAAACAGGAATGTGCCACCATGCCAGATTTATACTTTTTTAAGCAAAGTTTTTTGTTTTGTTTTTTTTTTTAACTGTGAGATCCTCCTTTAGGAGAGCTGAGTTACTTAATGGTTTCAAATACTTGAAGATCTGTTAAGAGACAGCTGTTCTTGTGACTGAAAATACTTTTGGTATGAGAGCTGCTATTTTTGAGTTATGAATGCAATTTAATAGTGTTAAACTGAGTTTGCATAGTGGCTTTTGACCTTTTTTTTTTTTTTTTTTTTGGTACCAGGGATTGAACTTGGGTCCTTGCACTTGCAAAGCAGGCACACCAGAACCACTGAGCTAAATCCCTGGCCCCTGACTGTTTGCTTGCTTTTGGTACTGGGGATCGAACTCAGTTCCTTGAGCTTGCAAAGCAGGTGGCGGAACCACTGAGCTAAATCCCTGGCCCACATATTGGCTTTTGAAAATACAGGTATCTTGTTAGTTTCTGAACGTGACCAATTGAAGTTAAGCTTGAAACCTGGTAAATTTATTCTATCTGGTAAAACTTTTGTAAACATTTTGTCTTGTTTATACATTAGTTATTGTCCATTTGGAACAACCCTAGACCTAACTGTTACACTTTTTTATTCTTTTTTTTTTTAGCAAAACATTTATTGGTACATTTTAGATATACGTACATTCATCATAGGGAATTTGTACCCGTAAATGATATATCTTGCTTCTTCTTTTAATTTCTCAATTCTAAAACCTATTTTTCCCTCAATTTTTAACATTTCTAAAATGTCATATACATTATCATAGACATTAAATACATACTTTCTTACATTTGTTTTCTTCATAATGCTATTAAAATTTCAGTGAGCTTTTGCTTTCTAAAATTGAGTAGTTAAACATATCACTTAAATTTTGGAAAAGGTAGTAATTTAAAACGATTGGTTTTAGCCAGGTGAGGCTGAGTGAGGCAGGATTGCCGAGAGTTCAGAGCCATCCTGGGCTGCATAGTGAGTTCAGGGACAGCCTGAACTACATAGTGAGACCCTGTCTCAAACAACGAAAACAAAAAAGCCAGCCCATAAGCTAGTCCTAGGTGAAATTACTTATTTGACATCTTGCCCACCCACAAAGGCTTTGATGGTTTGGGTTTTTCCATCAACATTCGAAGGAGAATCCATGATGAATGTAATCATTATGTCCTGCAGCTCTACTAATAAAAAAAATAATAAAAATTTAAAGAAAGTCCCAGAAAGGCAGTCAGTACCTCTGGGAAATGTCAAAGGGCAAACTGGGAAAGAGTTTCTGCTGCTGACCTCTCCTACAGTTTCCACGCAGAGGAGTCTGGTTACATTCGCATTGCCCCTTTCTGACTAACAGTCCTCTGGGTATTTGAGGCTCGCTCTCCTTTTGATTTGTGAAATTGGAAGCAATAGATACTTCTCTGTTGCTGTTGTAAGTACTGGAAAGGTTGGCTTTACAGGTTGCTTCAGTATTGTTGCAAGTTCTGTCTAGGGATGTCATTAGGGGTGTTAATGGATGCTTTAAACAACGACTTTCCAGGTCCTGAATTCTGCCATCCTGTAAGTTTGCTCTCTAGAGGGTGCATTCATCATGGTTTAGGAAGGCTGTACTTCACTTTGCAACAGCCTGCAATAATTGCACCATCTAGATCAAGAGAGCCCAGGTCTGGGGATGACTTAGAGCAGCCGCTTTTGTGGGTTCTTTAGCCTTTCAGCTGGATCCATCCTTAGGAACAGAAATAACAAAAGAAGTAAGGTGAGTAGGATAGTGGTAAGAGAAAGGAGGTGGGAGAAATCCAGCCATTGAGGGAGGAGTGCCTCAAGAAAACAGTGGTAGTGATGCTTACGAATTCTGAGTGGACTCTTTCCACTGCTCCAAGGTTCCTCAGGAAACTGATTTCATGATTTTATAATTTATTGCTTAGATTAAGCATGCTGAGTGAACATTGGGCTGTGTGCCGATTAGAATGGGCATTAAAGCCTTTCATTTTTATCTTTTTGGTTGTTGTGTGTGTGTGTGTTTTGTTTTGTTTTGTTTTGTTTTTGGTACTGGGATTGAACTCAGGACCTTGCGCTTGCCAGGCAGGTGCCAGCACCACTGAGCTAAAAATCCCTGGTCTTGTTTCTGTTTTCTGAGACCCTGTCTAACTGTGTAGTTGAAGCTGGCCTTGCCTGGAACTCATGGTAATCCTCTTGCCTCATCCTCCCAAGTGCTATAATTACAGATGTGTGCCCCCATGCACAGCCAGTCTATCTTTTGTGTTTGAATCCTATTCTTCTTCTCCCCGCTTTTTTTATTAGATTTGAAATAGATGGACATCATGGGTCTAATAATTTGGGGATTTATATTTAGGAAAGATGAGAGCTCTTGATCCAATTATTTAGTATTTCATGCAAGGTGGGAAAGGGAGCAAAACTTAAATGCATGATTGAATGGTATTGATGTAATATAACTGAGGTATGGTTCACTTGAAATGCCCTTAAGAGCTTTGGGATTTAGCTCAGTGCTGCTGCCACCTGCCTCACAAGTGCAAAGTCCCGAGTTTGATCCCCAGTACCAAAAACAAAAATGTCCTTCCTAGCCAGGCATGCTAGCGTTTGAGGCTGATGCAGGAGGATGGCCATGAGTTCGAGGCCATCCTGAATTAAGAGTTCTCACTCTGTCTTAAAAAAAAAAAAAAAAACAAGAAGCAAAGTCCTTTCCTGACAAGTTTTTAAAGTATAGGTAGGTAGATACATAAGTAAATATGAATGATAAAGCAAATATGGTAAAATAGTACATTTAGTACATCTTGGTGAAGAATATAGAAGAAAACTTGAACTGTTCCAATGTTAAACAAAATTAGAAAAATCCTTTTTGCCTAAATTTCTCTTCATAGGGGTATAGAATTTTCTTCTTTTTAAGATTATGAAATCCAGCCAAATGTGGTGGCACACACCTGTGTAATCCCAGCACTCAGAAGGCTGAGTGGGAGGATCACCATGAGTTTGATGCCAGCCTGGCTACATAGTAAATTGAAGGCCAGCCTGAACAGCATTGTGAAACCCTGTCTCAAAGAAAAAAAATTGTGAATTCCTTTTAATTTAGTTTTAAAATGTATTAAGTGGAGAATTCCTACATGTGCATATTTAAAATGCCAGTCCTAGTATAGCTTTATTTATGTACTTTTTTTTTTTTTGGTACCTAGGATTGAACTCAGGGCCTTGCACTTGTGAGGCAGGCGTAGTGCCACTGAGCTAAAATCCCTGGCCTTGTTACTTTTTTTTTAGGGTCTTGCTATATAGTACAGGCTGGCCTTGAAGTCACTATGTAGCCCAGGCTGGTCTCAAACTCACAGTTATCCTCAGCCTCCTGAGTGCTGGGATTATAGAGGTATGCCACAGTGCTGGGGTACTGTAGCATTTTAAAATAATGGCATGAAACTGCTTTATGAGTCCCTTTAACTAGATTGCTAACTGAGAGTTTATTTCTCTTACTATCTTTTTTTTTTTTGTACTGGGAATTGATCTTGGGACCTTGTGTTTGAGAAGTAGGCACCACTAAGCTAAATCCCCAGCCTCTCTCACTATCTTTTAAAGGGCAATTTACCTTCTGAAAGAATTGAGTGGAAACAAGAGCTTTTTCCTTTGTCAACTTTAAAATAATTCACAGTGGTTGTAAATGTATTCTAGGACATACATAAAAATGAAAATTGTTGTTAAGGCAGTGGGATTTTAGATAACTTTTTTTTTTTTTTTGGTTCTGGGCATTGAACTTGGGCCTTTGTGCTTGTGAGGCAGGTGGTAGAACCACTGAGCTGATAACTTTTTGTTTGTTTGTTTGTTTGTTTGTTTTTGAGACAGGGTCTCACTATGTAGTTGAGACTGACCTGGAACTCACTATGTAGCCCAGGCTGGTCTCAAACTCAGCGATCCTCCTGCCTCAGCCTCCCGAGTGCTGGGATTACAGGCGTGCACCACCGTGTCCGGCTTCTGAGCAGATAACTTTTTTATTTTTCCAAATTTATATGTTGCTATTTTTAATAAGAAAGTTGGTTGTACTGTTTCTTGTGTTATAGTGTCTTCATAGTAACTTTTCTTTATTCTTGATTTTACAGAGCAGAGGCTCTGTCCCACAGACTCTGGAACCATGAACATATTTGATCGGAAGATCAATTTTGATGCACTTCTAAAGTTTTCTCATATGTAAGTGTTTTAAATTTGACTGGTTTCTGACTGCATTTTCTGTCATTTCTGGTTTCTTTTCATTTATTAATATGTACATATATAAATTAACAAATGACTTGGCTGGACTCCAGAGGATCTGATAAAAAGTCATAAGTTCTTTTGCTGTTTTCTGGGTATTGGAAGATCAATTTTGATGCACTTCTAAAGTTTTCTCATATGTAAGTGTTTTAAATTTGACTGGTTTCTGACTGCATTTTCTGTCATTTCTGGTTTCTTTTCATTTATTAATATGTACATATATAAATTAACAAATGACTTGGCTGGACTCCAGAGGATCTGATAAAAAGTCATAAGTTCTTTTGCTGTTTTCTGGGTATTATTCTTTTCTTTGTGTTTTTTTTTTGTTTTGTTTTGTTTTTTTAATGGAGTGTGCTGGATGTCTATAATTTTGTTCAGATGACTGCAGAACCTGGAAAAGCTGTTGCTGCTATTGATGCATAACATACTGCTATTATTGGTCTTCATATATATATATATAATTTGAATTTTTGGAAACTTTAACTGTGCTGTCAACTTTGGAAAAAGTTATCCCAATTTACTGTGTTGAGTTGGCATTGTACAGAAATTCACAGCCATATTGGTTTAGAAATGTTAATTTTTTTTTCCATTTGTACAGGGGTAACGCACTGTATTAAATATGTAAGGTCTTATCTATGTGGGTTTGATTTCAGAAACTATTCTCTAAATAAAAAAAAAAATTCGTAAGTTCTAAGGGCTGCTGTGTGATCAAAAGTTATTTATGGGCTGGGGATTTAGATTGGTGGTACCATAGTGCCTGCCCCACAAGCACAAGGTCCTGAGTTTGATCCCCAGTACCAAACAAAAAAGTCATTTATTCTTGTTTGAGTACTGATTGTTCATAAATTTGGGCTTTGGCCCTTTCCTAGCATTTAAGATTCTCTTAGACTGTTTTCAAAACATTCTTTTTTATTATACTCTTCTTAAAATATCTCAGAACTATTTGTAATATAAATTTCACATTATTCCGCCTAAGAAAGCGAAATAGTTTTTAGTTTAGAGATGAGATTGGTGCAGGAGTGACAGGCATTGTAAATATTCTTTCCTAGAACCCCCTCAACACAGCAGCACCTGAAGAAGGTCTATGCCAGTTTTGCCTTGTGTATGTTCCTGGCAGCTGCAGGAGCCTATGTCCATGTGGTCACTCATTTCATTCAGGTAAGAATGGGTTCCTCTCTGTTTGCTGTGCTGCATGGTACAAAGGAGCTCAGTAGAGTGGTCCAGTCCTATAACCTTTCTTAATCCTTATCAGTAGTTTGAGATGTGAACTCAGCTGACCATTAAATCAAAACAGGAAAAGTCATTTACATTTTCTGGCAGCTGTGACCCTTTAGGTATAGAAAACAGTGTTTTAACCTTGACACTAAATAGCCTGCTGCTGACATACAAGATACCTCCTGCTAGGGAAGCATCAAATGCTTGAGTGAGGAGATTCTTCTACCTGGCCTTGACTCTGTAGTCCTCCCTTTGTTGCTTAAATGACTGTGGAGTAGTTGGATGCAAAATACCTATTGTATGGTTATCAGAAGAAGCAGAATTGAAACCTTAATGTATTCATTACTCTATGCAAAAACCTGTTTTCCTATGTTGAGGGAGTGTTTGGAGTTGCCCAGCAGAATAGAAGGCATGGCCTCCCGAGTGCTGGGATTACGGGTGTGCCACCATGCCCAGGACAGTGTTTCCTTTGATTTTATAATTCTAGACAAGCTTGGCTCTTTTGGTTTCTGGTTGTGAGCTTTGATTTTTAAAGTAACGTAAAAATAGCTAATCTTCTGTATTCATCGTGCTGTGTTTGGAAACTCACCTACTTGCCAAAATTTGTAACTCCCAAATCAGTACTTGTAGAATTTTTTGCAGATATGCAGATGGTGAAAATTTTGATTTACCCTTAATGCCATGTTCCCAGTAGAGGGCAGGAAAGAACACTGTCTTCTTGTTTCAGTTCTTATAATCAAGTGTCCCTTTCAAAGGGTCACTGCCACCTATTAATGCTACCATTGTGTATTTGGGGTTGCGGTGGGGAGGGGGGTGTTATTATTTGGTGCTAAAGATTAGACTGAGGCCCTCACGTGTGGTTCCTATTGCTGAGCTACACCTTCAGCCAATTTTTTGGTGATTTTGCTGTTACAAATGAAAATAGCATAGTGCTGATGTGCTGTCTGGTGCTGTCTAAAATTGTGCTATGTCTAAGGGGAAAAAAAACTTAGGTTACTTTGTTCAGGCAGTAGATGTAGTACTGTTGGCTCTGAGTTCAACATTAATGAATCAACAATTTATGGTAAAGTATCCTTAAACAGAAACACATACTTTAAGGTTATATATTAATCATTTTTGCAAAAGTGTGACTAGAGGCTTTGAGGAATCTAATGTGTTTTTTTTTTTTTTTTTTTTGTGGTACCGGGATCAAACTCAGGTCCTTGAGCTTACAAGTAGGGGCAGGAACCACTGAGCTAAATCCCCGGCCCAGGAATCTAATCTTATATTTCCTTCAGTAGCAATGATTTGTACTCACCAATTCATTGTGCACTGTGACTATGTAATGTGACTGCGCCACAGGAATGCGGGATGTTGGGAAGTATTACAGTGGCCTGTTTAGCAAGCATGAGACCCTGGGTTCAATTTCTGGTACCAAAAAAGAAAAAGAACAAATATGAACTTCAGTGTCTGTATCTATCCTTGGTGCTTTTTTTTTTTTTTTTTTAATAATAGCTTTTCCCATATTTTATTTTTAAAATTACTAGTACATATTTGCAGTATAAAATGATTACATTCATTCATCATTGCAGAGCCTGGTATATGTATACAACATATGAATTTTTTACTTTCTCTTCCCAAATTTCTTTATTTAAAAAAATTTCGGAGCCGGGCGTGGTAGTGCACGCCTGTAATCCCTGCACTCGGGAACCTGAGGCAGGAGGATCACTGTTAAATTTGAGACCAGTCTGGGCTACATAGTGAGTTCCACGTCAGTCTCAGCTTATTTATTTACTTATTTATATAGGTTCCAGGGATGGAACTAAGGGCCTTGCACTTTTCTTTTTTTCTTTTTGGTTTTTTGAGACAGGGTCTCACTATGTAGTTGAGACTGACCTGGAACTCACTATGTAGCCCAGGCTGGTCTCGAACTCACAGTGGTCCTCCTGCCTCAGCCTCCCCAGTTCTGGGATTGCAGGCGTGCGCTGCACCTTGCACTTTTCGAGGCAGGCAGTGGCACAATCCCCAGCCTTTTTATTTTTTGAGACAGGGTCTCCCTATGTGGTCCAGACTAGCCTTGAACTCACTATGTAGCGAGGCTGGCCTGGAATTTGTGGTGATCCTTCTCCTTCAGCCTCAATAACAGGAATGTATTACCATGCCTGGCTGAAAAAAACATTTTTGTAGCTAGGCAGAGTAACTCACAACTATGTTCAATGAGCTGAGGCAGGAGGAATGCCGGAAATTTAAGGCCAGCTGAACTATACGTATCAAGACCCTGTTTCAAAAAACAAAAACAAAACAAAAAATGATGAATATAATTGTATTGTTTACCTTAAATGTACCAATAAACTTAATGAAAAAAATTTTTTCCTTATTGCAAAAGTTACAGTGTTTATTATGGAAAATTCAGAAACAGACTACTGATAAGAAAAAAGTATTAAAGAAAAAACGTGGTGGCTGGGCATGGTGGCGCATACCTGTAATCCCAGCACTGAGGCTGAGGCAGGAGGATCACTGTGAGTTCAGCCTGGACTACATAGTGAGTTCCAGGTCAGTCTGAACTACATAGTAAAAAAAACAAGAAAACATGCCCATGGGCCGGGCATGGTGGCACACGCCTATAATCGCAGCATGTGGGAGGCTGAGGCAGGAGGATTGCTATGTGTCTGAGGCCAGCACGAACTACTTAGCAAGACTTTGTCTCAACCAAAAAACAAAAAACCACACTATTGCCATCACCCAGGAGTAAATAGTAGTTTATCAGGTTTTTTCTTTCTTTCTTTTTTTTTTTTCTACCTTTTGTTCTATATGTATATATGTGTGCTTTATCTTTTTCTTTTTTTCCCTCTCAGTACTGGGTATTGAAACCAGGACCTTTGCACTGAGATACATTCTGTTCTTCTTTTTTTTTTTTAGGTAAGGTCTCACTAAGTTCCCTGGGCCAGGTTTAAATTTGTAATCCTTGTGCATCAGCCTCCCTAGTAGTTAGTGTTGCAGGCACGTGCCTCTGTGACCAGCACTTTTTTCTTTGGGTGATTTAAAAGAAGTCATTTCTACTACTGCAAATAGACAAGCACTTGTCAATTTGACTCATCTTCTGTGTCTTGGGCAAGACTCACTAGTTGTAGTTGACCTGAGTAGTTGTGCTGAGGTTGATGGACTGCCCAAACTGGAACAGCCTTCTGTCACCATGATCCTGACCCTGACCTTCAAAACTTATGGTTTCTCTCTGCACCCTTGAGAAAATACTGCCTTTTCCCCTGCTTCCAGGTTAAAAGCAAATAATTAGTAAATTCAAATGACTATTTGAACCTAGTAAGGTCTCCTGAAAAATAAATTTGAAATTTTCAGCTACTTAATTATTGATCTCTTTGACAGGCTGGCCTACTGTCTGCCTTGGGCTCCCTGGGATTGATGATTTGGCTAATGGCAACACCTCATAGCCGTGAGACTGAGCAGAAAAGATTGGGACTTCTTGCTGGATTTGCTTTCCTTACAGGTATGTTAAGGTATCAATCTAATTTTTTTTTTTTTTTTTTTTTTGTACCAAGGATCAAACTCAGGACCTTGCACATTCTTACCAGGCAGGCAGACATGGCACCAGTGAACTAAATCTTCCCCTTCTTGATGGGAGGTGGAAGACTATACTTTTAGTATCTGTTTAGGCAAAAGCCTGAGATTTGTGTTTATTCTGATTTTACCCCAACAGACATACTTTCTTGTGTGCCTGTTTCATTTGTATATTTCCTTCAGGGCTGGGGATTTAGTCCAGTGATTCCACCAAGCGCAAGGTCCTGAGTTTGATCCCCGGTACCCCCATCCAATGTGTAATTCCTTCAGAAGAGTTTTCCCTTTTGTTCTCTTTAGCTTTGTACTATCCAGTTATACTTAAGTTTGAGTACGTTTTACCTTATTTATTATTCTTGTTTACCATTTCTAGGTTAAGCTCTTTGTGATTTCTGTTTTTGTATCCAAAAATAGCCAGTGTGTGCTTAGGACTGAATGAGGCCTGGGAATCTGCTTAGTAGGCCCCACACTGACCGGTGTATGAGGAGTATCTGTTTTGTTAAAACCATACATTGAAATTCATTGCACTGGACAATATTCTCTTTGAAGGAATTTACAAGTGTCACTGTTCTAGATTTATCATTAAAGGAGAACAGGACTCAAGCTACCTAATAAAAATACTTGCAGGCTGGGGATTTAGCTCATTGGTGCCGCCAACTTGCCTTGTTAAGTGCAAGGTCTCCAGTTCAATCCCTGGTTACAAAAAAAAAAAAAAAATAACTCACAAAACAACATTTAAATTGGTACAGCTTGTTCTGAGTGACAGTCTGATCTATATAGTGTTGAGGAAATTTTAGGAAGGAAGGGACTTGGGAATTGAGATTTTTAGATTAGCTAGTTTTTGGAGGCATGAAAGAATGGAAATCAGGAGAGAAGAAGTGGGCAAAGTAGGAGAAATGTTGGGTCAGAGCAGGTTGCCCTCCTGTTGGCAGGTGTCCCTTTGCAGAACCTGTCTTTCAGAGGAAGTCCTGCCTTACTGCAGGGTTGCTGGCCTGGCAACTTTTACTCTAATTCCTGATCTGGCCCACGTTACAGTAACATATCATTCCAGCTCAAAAATATTTGATAGTCCTGCTTCATTTTTTTTTCTAATTTCTGTTTCTCTTGGTGTAATCCATGATATTGAGCCAAGGGCATTTTTGTAGCTATGTCTATAAATAACTTGGGTATAAATTCTCTGTCTATTTATTTTTTTGTGAGACAGGATCTTGGCATGTATTTGCTTTTTGTTTTTTTGTTTTTTTTTTTTTGGTACCGGGGATCGAACTCGGGTCCTTGCGCTTGCAAAGCAGGCACTGGAACCACTGAGCTAGATCCCCGGCCCAGGATCTTGGTATGTAGTTCGTTCAGATTGGCCTTGAACTCATCGCAGTCCTCCTGCCTCAGACTCAAATGCTGGGACTGCAGGCCTGTGCCACCATACCCAGCCCTTTTATTGAATAAGGAAGAAGGAGAGAGATCTAATTACTTTAATTTAAGTTAATGTATAAAACATTTTTAGAAGCACGAGTATACCTATGTTATTAATGATGAGCTTTTGGATGAGGCTCCTTTTGAAGAGTTGATGGTAATTTTGTGTTGTGGGGGTTTTGTTTTCTAGGAGTTGGCCTGGGCCCCGCTCTGGAGTTGTGCATTGCTATCAATCCAAGGTAACCGTTTTCAGTAGTAGTGTTTGTCTCTACCTTTATGAATATACCTTCTAAATAGTGGTCACATATCTGTAGTCCTCAAGTAGTCTTTCTCTTTTAACAGCATCCTTCCCACCGCTTTCATGGGCACAGCAATGATTTTCACCTGCTTCACCCTGAGTGCACTGTACGCCAGGCGCCGGAGCTACCTCTTTCTGGGAGGTAAGTGTGAACTGGAAACAGTCAGGTCTGCTCTAGCCAGAATTCTCACTCCTTCCTTACGTTAACTCCTGTATGACTGACGATTATGTTGATGGTAGAAAGCGTTCATTTTTAAGAAATAAATTTTACTTTACTTCCCCCAGTCTCTCCCCTCCCTATATACAAAAGCTTTGCTTCCTTTTTTTTTTCCTTTAGAAAGCCTTCATTGTGGGGCGAAGTAAGAAGTGGCCATAATAAGCTTGTCTTGTTTTTTTTTTTGGTACTGGGGATTGAACTCACAAGGCAGGTGGTGGAACCACTGGGCTAAATCCCTAGCCATAATGAGCTTGTCTTACGTTGCTTTGGCTACTCTCAAGGTAACTTCTTGCCATGTCTTAACAGGTATCTTGATGTCGGCCATGAGCCTGATGGTCTTGTCTTCCCTTGGGAACCTTTTCTTTGGATCTGTTTGGCTCTTCCAGGTGAGATTTTGCACAGACCTTTCCAGCAACTAGTTGCCTCATAGTGCTTTTTACTCACTCAGCCCTAAAGCAAGATAGGTTAAGACTCCTCCACGATGTTCACATTACCTCCTCACCCCTCTGGAGACAGCCACTGGTGCAGCTGGAAGTATAAAGTATAGCTGAGTGTGGTTAGACACTGTTTGTGTGTGTGTGTGTGTGGTAATAATAAAAATTTAATATTTTATCATTAGAGCTCTAGAAGGAGATAAAAGTGTGGGCTACAAAAAGATTTAGAGAAATGATGGTTCTAGAGCGCTCAGGTTTTCATATTTTATTTTTATTTGGTTAGGCACTGTTGAGGAGAGAACAATTTTCTCAGATCCTTTGCCAGTCCAGCTCCGACTCGTGAAAACAGAGGAGGGTCTTCCAGTGACCTAAAAGAGTGTGGTAGCGCACACCTCTAGTCCCAGCGCTTGGGAAACTGAGGCAGGAGGATTGCTGTGAGTTTGAGGCCAGCCTGGGCTACATAGTGAGTTCAAAGCCAGCCTGAACTACATATACATAGTAAGACCCTGTCTTAAAAAGGAACACGGTGTCTTGGGAAGTAACGTGGTCATCTTTATTGCCCACTGTGTGTACTTTCAAGTGGCCAAAAGCCAGAAAATATGTGGGTCTTTTTTCCGTATTACAACTCCTGTATGGTAACTTTTTCTCATTCCTCTTTTAGGCAAACCTATATATGGGACTGGTGGTAATGTGTGGTTTTGTCCTTTTTGATACTCAACTCATTATTGAGAAAGCTGAACATGGAGATAAGGATTATATCTGGTGAGTATGAGAACTGATATATACTGAGAAATGTTGAAGTGTACGGTTCTATTCCATGGCTGAACTTCTAAGGCCAGGCTCCACGAGTGGATGTGGTAGCATTTGAAACTATGATTCAATGGCATAGTCTCCCTCAATTCACAAAAGATAGCAGATTTTTTCAAAATGCATAATATATATTTATTTTCCATAGTTTTATTTTTATTTTTTTCATTCCTGCTGAGCTTTACCGCCTTCACCCCACCCCCAGTCCTGTATAGGTACAATAGTAGCTAGTTCTAGGAGGGATTGTTGCAAAAGAGTCTTTTTGTGTGTGGGGGTGGGGTTTTTTTTTTTTGTTTGTTTGTTTGTTTTGGGGGGTTTTTTGAGACAGGGTCTCGTTTTATGTTTCAGGCTGGCTTTGTAGCCTAGGCTGGCCTTGAACTCCCTTGCAGCAGTCCCTCAAGTGCTGGTATTACAGGTGTACATCACCATGCCTGGCTCAAAGGAGTCTTTCTCCTTTTTTTTCTTTTTTCTTTTGGTATTGAGGATCAGACTCAGGACCTCATGCTTACCAGGCAGGTGGCTGTGCTGCTGAGCTAAATCCCCAGCCCTCTCCTTTTACTTTTTATGTTTTCTGTATTCTTTAAACCTTTAACAATGTGAACAAGATGTACACAATTTTTAAGTGTAGTAATCCTCTCAAAGTCTCATAACTAATTGGTCATTCAGGTTCAAACTAGGATAGTTAGAAGCCCAGTGTCTTGATGCTGTGTGCTTGCTTTGAGTTGAAATGGATCCCAGACACTGGAGTTTTACTTGCCCAGTTAGGGTGCAGTGTTAGGGATGCTGACTTGTGGGCAAGTGTGGGGGTTATATTCTGCTGCTTTGTGGACTTGTGGATAAAAGAAAGTAGAAAATGGAGTGTGTGACTTGGTTTGTTCTCTTTCAGGCACTGCATTGATCTCTTCTTAGATTTCATTACTCTCTTCAGAAAACTCATGATGATCCTGGCAATGAATGAGAAGGTTAGTCAGCCTGTAGCCCACAGCTGAGAGAATGGCTCCTTGCCTCAGCATCAGTGTACAATTCAAATTTAAAACTTAGGGTAAGGCAGCCCACTTTTCAAGAGTCAAACCAGAAGTACCTGGTGGAGAAAAAGCCACAGGTAAAAATCCAGCACTTGGGAGACTGAGGTAGGGGGTTCACTGAGTTCAGGGCCAACCTGGGCTATATAGTGAATTCAAGGCCTACTTGAACTACACAGTGAGAACCTATCTCTAAAACAAAAAATTGGCCAGGGATGCAGCTCAGTGGTGTTGCACCTGCCTGGCAAGCACAAGGTCCTGAGTTCAATCCCTGGTATACAAAAAAAAATTAAAAATAAAACAAAACAAAAAAAAAATCCTTTTATATTTTTTTTCTTCTTGACTAATCCCTGAGTTAGTATCAAAGGGAAAAGAGCTTCAGTGGCAGTAAGAAACAATCTACTGTATGAAGAATTAAAAGTCTATAAGAAGATAGACCTCAGATAACTGTAAACCAGATGTGATGGTGTATGCCTGTAATCCCCACATTCTGGGAGGCTGAAGCAGGAGGATCCCAAGTCAAGCTAGCATGGGCAGTTTAGCAAGACTGTTTCAAAAAATTCAAAAGGGGGCCTGGGCCCTGGCTTTAATCTTCCATAGTGCAAAGAAATAAAAAATACTGAAGATGTCATATAATACTGACAAGCCAACTTTTAAAGATGCCCCATTCCCACACTCCGTTTTGAACCCAGGATGTTGTGCATGCTAGGGAATTGCTCTGCCACTGAGCTGCATCCCCACCCTTTTTATTTTAAGACAGGGTGTCCTAAATTGCCCAGCCTGGCCTTGAACTTGTAAGCCTCCCAGGTTGTTCGGATTATAGGCATATGCCACTGTATGCAGGAGAAGTAGAACAATTGTACTCATTTGTTAGTCTCAATTTTTCCCCAAACATTCTAGGGGTTGGGAATTTAGCTAGGGGTAGAACACTTGTCTGGCAAGTGTGAGGCCCTGAGTTCAGTTCTCAGCACCAAAAGAATAGAAAGGCAAAACAAACAAACAAACAAATAAAAGGAGGCAACAAAGAAACATTCTAGGGCCAGGGTTCCAGGTTCAATCCCCCATACCCCCCCAATTCTATATCAAACAGCCTAGGAGTGGGGGAAGAATGGAGCCATGAGGTTTTCTTTACAGGATTTATTCTGGGACTTGAGGCAGCACAGTGATGGTAGAGGCAGCTGACCAGATAGGATGGGTGCTTCTGTCTGGACTGGGCTGTAGTTGGGCTGAGCACCAAGCAGGTGCCCTAGTTTCCACCAGAGCAGCACAGCTACTTCCGCTTAAGACTGACACATTCCCTGGACTATATTGTTTCTATTTATTTATTTTGCTACCGGGAATCAAACTTGGGACCTTGCGCTTGAGAGGCAGGCTGCGGAACCATTGAGCTAAATCCCTGGCTCTAGATTGTTTCTTAATGCCAGTTTATGGTTTATGCTGAGGATTCGTCTTCCCCCTTGGGTGTGGAGCACTTCCCGGTTGGTGGCCATGGCCTTAGTTTAGCTATGACAGTCTTCTAGGAGCTGAGCTGTGGTGGTTGTGAGTGGCCGAAGGTGGTCAGGTGGCCAGCAGGTCCTCCCGATGTGAGGCTGGGACAACTGCTTAAGCACCTTTGGGGAAGGGCCACCCATGGAAGCTGGTTGAGGTTCAGTTCTTGCTGAGCTAAGGGAACATTTCTTGTTGATGTCCAGGTTCCCTCTGGGCCCTAACCGAGGGATCATTTAGGAGTCTGAAGTTACATATCCTGCAAGAAAATAATTGGGTGATTTTTCTTCATTTGCAGGACAAGAAGAAAGAGAAGAAGTGAGATGACCATCCAGCCTTTCTCAGTTTGGCTTCTCTCCCCCACCTCTCATTTCCTCTTTGCACACATTACAGGTGGCGTGTTCTATGATAATGAAAGGCATCAGAAAAGCTTTTGTACTTTGTGGTTTTCTCTATTTTGAATTTTTTGATCAAAAAACTGATTAGCAGAATATAGTTTGGAGTTTGGCTTCGTATTCCTGGGGTTCTTCCTCACTCCCTTCTGTCAGCCCATCATTAGTTCTTGCTCTGCTCCGGCAGCCGGCCCACCTCAGTGAGGAGCGGGGCCAGCAGAGAGAGCAAACTCCAGGAGTCCACGTTCCTGCCGAGCCTCACCCTGTAGACCCCAGATTGCTTGGTAGAGCCACCTTGGCCCACCCTTCCTCAACACTGTTTGGTTTGCACACAGTTCCGGTGGGACTGTGTGCAGTGTGTTTTCTGCTGGGAAGAGTTTCACTGGCCCTCTGGTTAACTCAGGCTCATATTTGAGCTATCAGCCCTACAAAGAAAGCAAAGAACCCCTTCGATGGGTGCTGTGCTTCCTCTGAGCTTCCCAAGCTTGTCAGGCATATGTCTTCTGCCTTGCCATCACTAAGGGAATGTAGGCTTCTGTGCATTCTCTTTTCCACCCCTGCCTGACCCTCAGGGAAATCTGCCTGCTTTCCATCCGCAGGGTGGGAGGATTTCAGCAGAAAGGGAAGACTTAGGTCTCATCAGGCATTTATGAAAAGGCTGAGTATGTATGGCAAGATAAGACAGCACAGAATTCTCAATGACCCTTTTTGTATTTTTGTTGTTGTTTTTAAAATTGGTTGTTAGCTTAATTACTGAGTGGCCTCCACCAGGTGGCTGTGACTGAAGGTCCCAAGAGAGGAAGGATAAGGAAAGGGAATGGTTGAGTCTTTGAATCCTGCCAGACAGAGCTAAAGACTTTGGGGGGCAGTAGAGGACAGATCCTCTCAACTGAGTGGGTCTTAGCACAGATAAGAAAAGCAGTGCTGTGGTGATTTGGGCGGCAGCATCATAAGAGCCCTTCAGTGCACCCTGGACACCTAGGGAGTGTCAGGCCAGAGGTTCAGGGCAGTAGATAAATGTTCATTTTATACATGCACTTTAATTTCTGGTCTGCTCACCTGTTTCCATAAATCTGCAGGTAGGAGCCAGGTTACCAAACTTGGAAGGGCTTTGTGGTTATAGGTGTGGCTGACAGGTCCTAATGGTAGATCACCAGATCCTTTCCTATGGGCTGCCACAGTCAGTTTAGAAGGGTAGCATCAGAAGAGGTCATAGCCCTGGCTACTCATGGGTTTTAATGCAAGGGGGCCAAGCCATTGAAAGAAAGTACATTATCAGCAGGATGCTATTTCTGGCTCTCCCTGTTCACAACCAGTGCACAGTTTGACACAGCGGCTGCTGGTTGTTCGTGTGTTGCTAAGCCATCCCATGAAACTTCCTGGAGTGGCATGCCACCCAGAATGGCTCCCTTCCACTGAGGATGCTGCTCTTACCTGCTGCCTCTAGCCTGTGGCTTGAGACCTTACTAACAGGACTTCCTCGTAAGCCCACATTAGCAACTTCCCATAAATTTGGTGATTCTCTGTCAGTCTTGAGAATCTGAAATCCACCTCTTGAAGCCAAACTCCACCTCTTGTGCTTTTTTGCTTGGAATAATGGAGTTTTTCTTTAGAAACAGTGCCAAGAATGACAACATATGAAGAAAGTAATTTAAAAGTAAATGCCTAACAGGTTTTTAATACAAGTATCACTGTAATTTTCACTTTCTTTTCTAGTTCCTTGGTTTCAGCTCAGGCTGCATTCTCTAACTCATACTGTGAAGACAAAGGTGTTTTTGATTCAAAAATATATATCTACATAGTCTTAATTTGTAAAAAATAAAGAAAATTCCTTAACCTTTCCTGATGTTTGTGTGTGGTGTATCAGGGACACAGCTGGACATGGGGCTTTCCAGTGGACTACTGGTGGGACTGGAGTCTGCCAGTTCTACAGGTTAGACTGAAACAAGGGCCCCGCTCTGAGCCGCAGTGCGCTGCAATGTTGGGCTTGTCCTCTGTTCTACACGGCCTGAGCCTTCTTGCAGCCTCCCCACCTTCACTGTAGGGCAGTGATGGTGACCCTTTTAGATGACAGCCTCCTGCGGCACACACACCATAGGTTTGCCACCACTCTGGGTTGTCTCAGAGTGGCAGATGCAGGTGGTTCGGATGTGTAATCGTAGTTTGGAATTTGGGGATGCTCACGGAAGAAAGGCAGATCATATCCACTCATTCTGCAAGTGTTTTTCAGCTCTGGCCAGGCTCTATGTAGGTGCAGCAGTGAATTAAAAATCATCGTCCTTGTAGAGTTTACATATGAGATCATAGGTCAGAGTTTGCACTGCTGTCAGGTGATTGAGCTCTGGCACATTAGCCTGCCAGTTGCCATGATCGTTATAGACAAAGACCTTCCTGTTGGGGGATTTTTTCGTCTGACTGGTTTATCTGGGTTTCTCCAAGTTGACCTGCTCAAACTCTGCATATCCCTGTGCCAACCAAGGAGAGCTGTTTCCCCCTTAACTTGGAAAGTATAACCACTGTTTTTTTTTTGTTTTTTGTTTTTTGTTTTTTTTGTACCAGAGATTGAACTTGGGACCTTGTGCTTGCAAGGCAAGTGGCAGAACCACATCCCCAGCCCTTAGCTGTTTTTTTTTTGGCTTTTTGAGACAGAGTCTCACTGTGTAGTTGAGACTGACCTGGAACTTACTGTGTAGCCCAGGCTGATCTCAAACTCACAGCAATCCTCCTGCCTCAGCCTCCCAAGTGCTGGGCTTACAGGCGTGCGCCACCACGCCCTGCAGCCCTTACCTGTTTTTTGTTGACTTTGAGGGAAGGCCTGTGTTAAAACTTTAAAGCCCAATTTTATCCTCAATCTGGGGGCAGGCACAAGAGGTTTTGAGTGCGTGCTTACAACATCACACTGCATAGTGCAACTGGCTTTGTTTAGTAGTCCCAGTAACCTAAGAAGTTACTGTCCTAGAACCTAAGATTTACTACATAAGACCAGTTCCTTCAAAGTCACCATGGGAAGCAGCAGCACATCTCCATCCAGGAAGAGTCCAAGCACACAGTCTCCAGGACCCTGCACCTCACTGCCTAGGTGGGTGACACTGGTGCATCCTGAAGTGTTATCCTTCCATCTTGGCCCATATAGGGGCTATGGCTGTAACCGCCCTGGGGATGAAAAACAAGGTTTGAGCAAAATCTCCCCACCCCAGATCCTCATAATCGAGTGCAGGAGAGTGAGTGCTCGCCCCTCACCAATTACCTGCTGAAGAGGGTAACAGCAGCCTTACCCTACTCCACAGTGGGAGGAGCCTGTACGTTCTCCCGCCTAACTGATGGTGGGGTTACACCCCAAGTGGGGAGAAGATGGTAGAGAAAGTTCCTGCTTTTAGGTACACCTGAGCAGGGGGAAAGAACAGGCTGAGATGACAGCAGAGGGTGCATCCTGGCCTAGTGGGTCACGAAACGTTCTCTGGAGATGATGCCTGAGTGAAGATAAAGTTAGGTCTAAGTGAGACAAGATTAGGAAAGGCAGTGGGAGGGAGGTTTCTGGCTGAGGGATTAGCTTGAAGGAAGGAGCGTGGGGGACACAGAAATTTGCAAATACTGTTTTGTTGGGATGAGACCAATAGGAAATGGGAGCAAGAGGTCGGTGAACAGCTACTGAGGGCTGCGGTACTAGATTTGGGTTGTACGCAATGGTGACTGCAGAACAGGGAAGGGGCCAGGAGAAAGGCAATTATATGACAATGACCAGACTACACTGTCACATGCTACTAAAAGGAACCTGAAGGCGGGGGATGTGGCTCAGTGGTTCCACCACCTGCCTCACAAGTGCAAGGGCCCGAGTTGAATTCCCAGTACCAAAAAACAACAAACAAACCAGAGTGCCTTGGAGAAATAGTGCTGAGAGTCTGACAGGAAATGTATAAAATCAGCCTGGAACATAGTAATTGCCAGAAAGCAAAGAAACTGTCAGCAACTTGGGATGGTTGGAGGTTGACCCTGGCTAAAGATGGGACAATGTGAGCCATCAATAACAATTATAGCTGCAACAAATTGGAATCAAATGTTTTAAAATCTGATTATATTTTTACAGGATCTAATTGGTCACCTTTGGAGAATGCTAGAAACTGGCCATCCCTAAATATTTGCTAATATAGAGAAAGAAACATTTGCCCTTTCTTTTCTGTGCTACTTCAGGATAATAAGTGTGGTAATAAAAAAAATGAATGGAAGAATTAGAGGGTTGATTTATCACTGTTTTATAGACCTCTGATGAAATAATGAAACTAGGTGATGGTAATCAGTGGCTACTAATGCCATATTGTAATTGAGAGGGTAAAATGGATCTTTAAAAACTAGGACTTTAAAAAAAGATAATCTGTTTCTGTAAGCTTTCTGCTGCTTCTCCTCAGCTCATGATGCCTTATCAGTGTGAAAGGGATGTGCAGATCCCGGGCCCTGGAGGTCAAAGTTCTGTTTTGATAAGGGCGGAAGGGAACCGATAATGACCAAAGATGAAACAAATAACTTGTCCTTGTCTACTGTCTCCGTAGATTCCTTTCCTTTCTTACTTTCAGTAAAAGATCTTGCATACCTGACCAAGGTGAGAGGGACATTTGTAACAATAGCCCACCTTCTTCAGAACTGACTTTGAATAAATCTTTCCCTTTCCATCAGTCTGTCTCTTTCTGGGCATGTGGAATTGCCTGCCCGAAATTAGAGAGTATTTCTGTGTGTTTGAGGCCAGCCTGAGCTACGTGGTGAGTCCAAGTTCAGCCTGAACTGCTGTACATAGTGAGACCCTTTCTCAAAAAAAAGAAGCTGGGCACTGTGGCACACATACCTGTAACCCTCAAGAGGTAGAGGCAGAAGGGTCTTGACGCATTCAAGGCCAGCCTGACCTAATAGTGAGACCTTGTCTCATAAAACAAAAAAATAGGCCGGGGATTTAGTTCAGTGGTTCGTTCTACCGCCTGCCTTGCAAACACAAGGACCTGAGTTTGTCCCGGTACCAAAAAAAAGAAAGAAAGAAAAAAAAAAAGTGATGTAATGCAAATGTCGGTTTGCATTCCATGCATATTTGCTTTAAAACAGTCATGTTGTATACAGTAAATGCAAGTTCAACATAACAAGACAATTCCTAGGCCAACCCTGCTGGAGCTGCAGTAGGTGGAGGATGTGGCTGTGGCAGAAGCACTTGGTGCGGCTAGCACCGCCTCTGTGTGCTGAGAGGAGACAGAGCCCTGAAGCAGAGATCTGGATCAAAGAATTCAAGGCCCCTGCAGGCCAACTGTAACCAGCTAAACAGTTCTCCCCTGGGACATTGCAAGTGCTGAGGATGTATCCACTTCCCAATGTGTCTGTGCAACAAGACTGGCAGGAGAAGGATCTTGTCTTCATTCTGGAAATGTTCGTATCCAGATAAACTCCGTACCTAAAGTATGTGTTAAAAATTCAAGCTCCAGAAATACAGGGTCAGGTGTCCACAGCCACACTCACAGATGTGTGCACAGTCATTTCTGGAGTAGTTCCCATAGTGCACCTTGGCAGCCTTGGGAGTCTGGAGGACACTGAAGTAGCTCCTTCTCAGAACTCCACTGAGTTCAACTGGTTGCAAGTGTGTGTGTGTGTGTGTGTGTGTGTGTGTGTGTGTGTGTGTGTGAGACAGGGTCTCACTATGTAGTTGAGACTGCCCTGGAACTCACTATGTAGCCCAGGATGGTCTCGAACTCACAGTGATCTTCCTGCCTCAGCCTTCCAAGTGCTGGCATTACAGGCGTGCACCACCATGCCCGGCTTCATATGTTTTTATTCTTGGTGTCAAATGTGTTATGAGGCATACAGGGATTTCTCTTGGAACTGGGTGGCTAAAAATGTTTATGCATGCAAATAAAAGCATTGTAAATCAGGTTTTTCTAAAAGTCCTCAAAGATTCAGTGTGTTGGATTACTGGTATTCTAGCTAGATCTTCTGTTCTTTTATACTATAGCTTTCATGTTCAGTCACTTTATCACATTTTAATTTTCTTGAATCCTACACTGGATCATTTGAGCTTCTGGGAAGTACTTTTTGGATTATTGGAATTATAGGCTTCATTCTAAAATTCCTCTTCATGGGCTTAAAACGCCCTATTTTATTGGTGCCTTCTTTCATTGTGCCTTTTAAATGCTTTTAGAAGGATTATGTTGTATTACCAAACCTTTGTTCCCATACCAGTTTGGTTTTATTACCGTATGAGCTATGACGAGCGGAGTAATGTAACTAGATGGAGTCTTGGGATGTTGATGGTTTTACTCTACCTCATACTAAAATTTTTGGATTCTTTCTGACATTTGACAACTTTCAGATAGGTTTTATGTGTTATTTTTTACATGACCAAGTTATGGAGTAGCTGCCAGCAAGAGACAATGTTTGGATGTGGGTGACATTTGTTCAATATTGCTAGGTAAAAGAGCCGAAAAACCAGGACCAGACCAGGACTACAACAAGCCTTTATTATGGGGAGGATCTGTCGGGCTGCCTCTGAACAAAGGAGAGAAAAGCAACATGGCAGCACAGGGAGCTTCTTTCATAGGAGTAGGCTGGGGGCAGCCTAACCTGAGGTGGAGTTGAGTTAGGTAGGATTAAGAGATTGGAGGAGCCTGTGACTTTGCTAGCTGTTAGGAGGTAGCAAGTATCAGGTTACTCTTTTGGTGGGAGAAGAGGCATGATGGGAAGAAGCAGCCTGTCCTTTGTTGGGAGAAGCCATATTTTAACATGGAGGCTGCTATTCTATGTGGCAGCCATCTTAAGACAAGGGAGATCTAACAAGTATGTCAAGTGGAATTTCAGGAGCCAGTTCTACTCATCTGCCAGCATATATTTTGTGAAGAGTGCATTACCTTGTGGTTTAATAGAGAAAACATGTCCACAGTGTAGAACTGTGATTTTAGATAAACAAATGGAAGACAAAGAAAACAAACAAATGGAAAGATGGAACCACTACACTACACCTTCAAATATATTAAATGATATAAATTACTGTTATGGTTTGGGTCTAGATATTCCCCCAAAGCCTCATGTGGTCATAGGCTTGATCTGGAGTGTATGAAGATGGAATTGATTCATATGCAATGCTAGGCTCAAGGGCACTAGGATGAGGGGTGTGAGTGCTGCCTGCCCTAAGTAGTCTGAATAAGATAAAAGTGTTGTACCAAGCCAGTGAGTACACCAAATACTGGGACACAGATAAGACTGACAGAAGTTTATTTCACACCTGCGGACTCATGAAAATGGCCATACTACCAAAACTACTATACAGATTCAATGCAATGCCAATTGAAATTCCAACACTATATTTCACAGACCTAGAAAAAAGAATCCAAAAATTCATTTGGAACCATAAGAGACCTAGAATAGCAAAAGCCATCCTAGGCAACAGACACATGGCAGCGGGTATAACAATTCCCAATTTGAAACTATACTACAAAGCCACTGTGATAAAAACAGCATGGTACTGGCAAAGAAACAGACCAGAGGATCAGTGGAACAGACTGGAAGACACAAAAACAACTCCAGATGCACTCAGCTACTTATTTTTGACAAAGGAGCTGACCATCCTCACTGGAGGAAAGATAGCCTCTTTAATAAATGGTGTTGGAAAATCTGGATCTCAACCTGCCAAAGATTAAAACTAGATCCTTATCTCTCACCATGCACTAAATTAAAATCCAAGTGGATTAAAGATCTAAACATAAAAACAAAAACACTAAACTTGCTGGAAGATAAGTTAGGCAGAACTCTTGAAGACATTGGCATAGGAAAAGACTTTATGAACAAATCCTCAGTAGCATGGGAACTAGCAGAAAGAATCAACAACTGGGATCTCATCTTATTAAAAAGCTTCTGCACTGCAAAAGAAACCACCAACAGAACTAAGAGACAACCTACAGTGTGGGAAAAACTTTTTACCAGCTGCTCCTCAGACAAAGGACTATTATCTAGAATATATAAAGAACTCAAAACAATCAGCCCCCCCAAATATAAAGACCCGATTCAGAAATGGACATCTGAAATGAACAGACATTTCTCAAAGAAGTCAAAGCAGCAAGTAAATATATGAAAAAATGTTCCACATCACTGGTCATTCGAGAGATGAGGATGAAAACAACACTGAGATTCCACCTCACCGGACTCCACTCTCTAAGAGAAGTGAAGCCCCATTACAGGATCGTGTATAGGTTTTATAGGGTTTACAGCCATGACCTCATTCAGGTGATTGCATTTCATTTACAGATATACAAATCATGGTCACAAGACAGTTAACTTTCAACCCAGACATAACAGTTCTTTGCTGTTGGGGAGTTTACCTTGAATATTCGCCTAGCTATCTATCCTAGCCCATAGGAAGGGGGTGTTCAGGGTCAGGAAAGCAAATGTTAACAATGGTTCTCTCATTTAGACACTTATGATCAGGTGGCTCCAGTCTCATGTGAGCTCAAGACCTTGACGTACCCAGTTATCCCAGGGTCAGACCAAATGCCTCATTCAGCAATTAGTGCCTTTGGGGCCTATTAGTTTTGAGCTAAACAAAACAAACTGCTGTTAAAGACAGCAGAAGCCACTTTACATTGTAACACTTTGTAGGTTCTTGTTATTTATAAAAGTTTTCCCTATCATTCCTCCCTTTGTTTTGGGGGTAACTTCTTACCCCTTGTTATGTTCATACCAATTATCATTATTCCACATAATTAGCATCTGATAATGTTGGGTAGCAGCTACTCTCTGACGTATGAGTTATTTGTGTTTGTTTGTTTGGTACCGGGCAAGGCAGGCCACCGAACCACTGAGCTAAATCCCCGGCCCTGATGTATGAGTTTTGATATCCATGTTTCCATGCAGGGACCAAGCATGAGGATGAGCAATATAACAATAATTGGTCCTTGAGGGTGCTGACCCAAGCTCTCCATCCTGACAAGTTAAGGCCAAAATTGTATTTTGTGTCCTGGGTACCTGTTGTTTGATAAGGGGAGGGGTGCACAACAGGCTCCGGGGTCGTTAGCCAGCCAACAAGGAGTCACTTTAGCTCAGTCAGGTCTCACAAAAGGGGGCAGAAAGATTCTGTTAAACCCTCTTATTACCTTTGCTGCCCTGTGCATGCCATGTTGTTTCTCCTCTGCGATGCCTGTGTGCCATTCCAGCCTTGGAGCCAGCTCATTATGGACTGAAACCTCTATGAGCTGTAAGGCAAATAAATCTCTTCCTCGCCAATGTTGGGTATTGGGTATTTTGTTTCAGCAACGAGAGAAAAAGAACTAACACAATTAGTAAGGCTGCAAAAAACAAATTTGGCTACAGTGACTTGGTAAAGGCATTAGAATGTATTTTCAGGGCTAGATGAAAAGTGTTTCCAAATCATTTTAGAATCTTACAAGGCTTATGTGTACTGTTCAATTTATAAAAACAGTAAATAAAGAACTCAGGATATTGCTCAGTGGTAGAATACTTGCCTGGCATGAATGAGGCTCTGGGTTCAATCCTCAGTACTACACATGTACAAAGACAAAACAAACAAAACAAAACCCCCAAACATTAAAAAAAAAAGACTAAATGAAAGAATCCTGTGTTTTAAAAAGCATATAATATTCAATCTCATGATATGCAATTTATTCTATCCTTACTTGACATCTATTGCAGTGTTAAATTGTAAATGTGTTTTCTTGTTATTACCAAAACAGCAATTAGACACTAGAAGTAGTGGTTTGAAAGGAATTTCAGGTATTCTTTTCTGACATTGTTTTCAGAATAAAAAGTATTTTTCACAAAAAATGTATTTTTTACTGGGTGTGGTATTGCATGCCTGTAGTCTCAGCACTCCGGAGGCTGTGGCAGGAGGATTGCTGTGAGTTCAAGACCAGCCTGGGCTACACAGTGAGTTCCAGGGCAGTCTCAACTATATAGTGAAACCCTGTCTCAAAAAAAAAAAGTATTTTTCACAATATTTTGACATATAATCCAAAAGAATTTTCTTCAACATTAACTTTTTAAAAAACTTTAATTTTAATGGTACATTTAATGTATACAATATAATGACATTCATTATTGGAAATTTGTACCTTTAAAATTCCTTATTTTTAATTTTTAAAAATTTATTTATTTGGTACCAATGATCGAACTCGAGTCTTTATGCTTGCAAGGCAGGTGGCAGAACCACTGAGCTAAATCCCTGGCTCTGGAAATCTGTACCTTTACATAATCAATTTTGGTTCTTATTTTTTCCCCATTCCCCTGTTCTCCAACACTAACTTTTAGAATTGGGGCTGGGGATTTAGCTCAGTGGGGCTGTTGCCTGCCTCACAAGCTCAAGGTTCCAAGTTCAATCTCTGGTACCAAAAAAAAAAAAAAAAAAAAAAAAAAAAAAAAAAAATCATAAAATTTGTATTTTTAGGTCAGGGATTTAGCTCAGTGGCACTGCACCTGCCTTGAAAGTACAAGGTCCTAAGCTGGATCCCTGGTCCTGAAGAAAAATTTTACTGTTTTTTTCTTTTTTTTTTTTGGTACCAGAGATCCAACTCGGGACCTTGTGCTTGCGAAGCAGGCAGTGGAACCACTGAGCCAAATACCCAGCCCTGTATTTTTAAATGAAAATTCTAAATACTATATTTTACTTGTAATAATCACATTTTCCAAATGAAGATTACTGTACTGAAGATTATATATTTTAATACTGCTTTCTCTATAGTTTGATTAGTAATCAGTGAGAATAAATTATTTAAATTTTAAAAACAAAATTTTAAAGGGGCTGGGGGTGTAACTCAGTGGTAGAGTGTCCCTGGATTCAATCCCGAGTATAAGAAATAAATATAATAAGACTTTGGTTTATGGGCATAGTTAATTCCAGAAACATGCTTGTAATCCAAAGCACTTCTATATCAAAGCAAATTTCCCCACAAGAAATAATGGAAACTCATGCTGGGTATGGTAGTGCACACCAGTAATCTCAGCATTCAGGGGCCGAGGCAGCAGGATTGCTGCAAATTTGAGGCCAGCCTGAACTACATAGGGAAACCTTGTCTCAAGAAGAAAAAAGAAAAAAAGGAAAAGAAATAATGGAAACAGATGATTCATTCCACCACCTCAAAAATATTCATATCAAAATTAATACTGTAATGCAATACAAAATATAAAGAAAAATAAATTAACCTGCACTTATATTTGAAAGCCATGGCTGGTGTGAGGGAGACAGGAGAGCGGAGGGTTACTGTGTAGGGTGACTTTCAGTGTCGCTAAGGAAATCACTGCTACAGAATCTTTGGGAGATGGGGAGGGGAGAGGAGCCACTGGCTCAGTTGTGATCGTGTGATGTTTTGCCTCATGCACTACTCATATTGCAAAACATCACTCATTTATCAAGTTAAAATTGATTAGAAATGTTTGCTTATCTTGCAAAACACTCATAGAACAAGTTACTTGCAATCCAAGGTTTTACTTTAAATAAATTAGGACAAACAACTTTCTCTCTCTCTCTCTCTCTCTCTCTCTCTCTCTCTCTCTCTCTGCAAAGAAAAAATGGCAAGTAACAAAGCCATAAACAAGAGGAAAAGGAACCTAGAGGTTAAAAGACACTTATAAGCCATATCAAAAAACAACAATAAAGTAGATTTTATTTGGATTCTGATTCAAATAAATCAAGTATTAAAAATGGTGGGCACAGGGCTGGGGATTTAGCTCAGTGGTTCGGCCACTTGCCTCACAAGTGCAGCGTCCCAGTTCAATCCCCAGTACCAAAAAAAAAAAAAAAAGGGACAGGAGAAGAAAGAGGCAGAGGCAGACAGGCACAATTTGAACACCATTTCGAAATACCAAGCATATCCCGTTTGTACTCTTGTGACTTCCTTCCATGTTGGAGCAGGCTGGCCGGTGTGGCCATGGGAATCCTGGAGAAATGCTCACAGTTCCCTGCTTGGCTGCCTGGACGCTGGCTGTGGCAGCATTTGGGCACAGGTTCCCAGGCTGTACAAGCCCGTGACGGCCTCCATCCGGACCAGATACTACTCCGGGACTGAACTTCCAGGGAACTGAAATCTAAGACTAAGCCACAAGCACCTGGTGAATCAGCTCCTGAATTGCTGAAAAGAGCAAAGGAGGGCCAAGGATTTAGCTCAGTGGTTTCGTTGCTGCTTTGCAAGCCAAGGACTGAGAAGGACCTGTATCAAAAGAAAAGGAGAGGGTAGGGAGTACAGCTCAGTGGGAAAGCACTTGCCTAGCATGTGTGGGACCCTAGGTTTGATTCCCAGCACCACACACAAAAAGAAAATAAACTAGGCATAGTGACACTTTAAACAAAAGCTCTAAAAATCCCTGTAATCTCAGCTACTCAGGAAGCCAAAGCAGGAGGATCATAAGTTCCATACCAGCCGGGACAGTTTTTCAAGAGCTTGTCGGAAAATAAAATTCAAGAAGGATTGAGGATACAGTGCAACTGAACCATAATATGTCACGGCCAAGATTTCCTTCAAAGTAACGCATCTGGGTGGTGGCAGAGACCGAAGAGGAGAGCGTAGATGAAATGAAGTCAGGAGTTTCTAGTGACAGTAAGTAGGTAATGAACATACTCATTACACCACTCTCTACTTTCACGTTTGAATTTTTTTCCTTGTGATCCTGGGGACTAAACAGCCTCATATATGCTAGGCAAATTCAGTACCACTGGGCTCAGTCTCAGCCCCAGCATGCTTAAAATTTTCTACAATAGAAGGTTAGCCAGGCATGGTGGCAAATATCTATAATCCCAGCACTCAAGAGACCAGCCAGCCTGAACTGCATAGTAAGACCCTGTCTCAAATAAAACAAAAAGCCCCTGGGGATTTAGCTCAGTGGTTCCGCTGAGCTGCCCCCAGAGCGAAAGCACAAGGTCCTGAGTTTGAGTTCGATCCCCCCATACCAAAAACAACAAAAACAAAGTAAGCAAACAAACAAGAAAGTTAAAAAGGTTCAATGATTAGGTGAGAGATGAGATCGAAATAGAGTAGTAGACACAGAATAAGAGGAGAGAAAAGATAATGGACTAAAATATTCTGGAGGCCAAATCTCCAGGCCTAGCTGATCAATTATACCTGAGGAGAGAAGAGATCAAAGGTGGCTCTCAGGAGGCCTGCATGGTCCTATCAGGTCCTTGCCAGCTGTGTAAGATTGGGTAAGATATTCAACCTGCTTGTGCTGCATTTTTCCATGTGTCCGATGGAGGTAATGGATGTAATGACCACCTAGAACTGTGAAGATTAAATTAACTGATAGATGTAAAGAATTTAGAGGAAGTGCTTAGCACATAATAAAATCCCCAACTGTTAGTTCTTTCCCTGGGGAGGGCTAGGACTGGCAGTGGGATGGTAGTTCTGGCGTGGGACATGTTGACATCTGCACTGTGGGACACCAATTCTGATCCCTAGAGCCATTGGGTTATGACTCTAAAATAGAAGTTAGGATAGAAGAAGCCTGGGGATTTGGCACATTTTAGAGCCACAATAACAAGTCAGTTACTTTATTGGACTCTTTTTTTTTGGCACCGGGGCTCAAACTTGGGACCTTGAACTTGTGAGGCAGGCGGTAGAACCACTGAGCTAAATCCCTGGCCTCTTTATTGGATTCTTTACCAAGAAGAAATACAAATGGCAAACTCAAAATGAAAACAGGCCGGGATACAGTTCAGTGCAAAGGCCCTGTGTTCAACCCCCAGTACCACACACATGCCAAACACAGTGGCCCCTCAAGTTACGAGCAGCTTGAGTTAGGTAAATAGAAGATTCATCTGCCTCTTGTTATCTATAGCGTGTACCCAGGTAAACATCCAGATCTCAGCTGTACTGACTTAGTTACAACCAGCCCTCAGGAACCAATCAAGTTTGTAAGTCAAGGGGCCACTCTAGTGCTAAAGCTGAACACGGATAAGAGTGTGGGTCACCCAGGTCTTTCATACATCGCTGATGGAAGGCAAAAAACACTTTTACAGTTGCTTATAAAATTTAACATGCATCAACCATTTAACCCAGCAATTGCACTACTGGGTATTTATCCTACAGAAATAAAAATGTGTATTCACATAGAAGCTGTACATGAATGTTCTGAGAAATTTTATTTGTAATAGTGTAAAACTGGAAACTGTCCTTCAATAGGTGAATAAAAAATTGTGTAATTCATATAACAGAACACTCTAAATACAAGGAATGAACCATATTTCCCACAACAATCTAGATGGCTCCCTAGACATTATTTTATTCTTATTTTTTGGTACTGGGGATCAAACTTGGGATCTTGTGCTTGCCAGGCAGGTGGCAGAACCACTGAGCTAAATCCCCGGCCCTCCCTAGTAGACATTATTACTTTTCTTTTTATTTCAGGCTGGCCTTGAACTCATGGCAATCCTCCTGCTTCAGCCTCTCCAGTGCTGGGACTACAGGTATGCAATGCCACTGGCACAGCTGGCTGTTTCATAGTTTTCAAAAATCCAAAGAATCGTGCCAGGGATGTAGCTCAGTGGAGCCACACCTTCCTAGCAAGTGCAAGATCCTGAGTTTGATTCCCAGTACCAGGGAGGGGTGGGGGGGGAACAAAACAAGAAACAAAGGAATGGAGGTTTTCTTGGGAGCCCCAGGAGCAGCATCATAAAGGAGTACACGGAAACATTTTTAGTCTGTCTAGGAAGCTCACTGAGCCGACAAGCCTGCTGAACGCAGCCCTGCCAGGGCCTCGCTCACCTGTGCACCTCCCTCCCAGCATTGCCATGTCCATGTCCTCCATCACTCATCCCAGGCTGGAACAGCATCATTCACTGGGGCTGGAGGACACATCCGCCTCCTGGCCCCTGGTGTCTGGCTCAGGTGAGTGCTTGCTGTAGAAGCAAACATGATTGGATAGGGAAATGAAGGGATGAAGGGAGAGGGATGGCATGGAGAGAAAGGTGAGCTGCAGAGCACCCTGGCTTCAGAAGAGTAGTGAAGAGAGGGAAATCAGGCCCAGAACCCTTCCTGCTGCCTGGCCGGCTCCCTCTGCCTGAGGCTGGCTTGGAGGGAAAGAGTCCCCAGGATGGCAGGCTGGTGGGCAGGCCTGGAAGAGCTAGTTCCGGGGGAATCAGATGGTATGAGGAAGAGTTTGTGTCCAAGGCCGTGTAATCATACTCTCTGCACTTGGTCAAAGGCCTATGCTGGATATGGGGAGATGGTGGGCAGCATCTGGTGCTTTGGTCACGAGAGAAGGGAGAGCACCCTGAGTGAATGTTCCTTTCCCACCACAGGGTGGCGGTGCAGCCTAGCCAACGTCTCAACATAGGCACTGCTTCCTTGCATCGTCTGAGGGCAGTCTCCCCAATTTAGAAAGACATTCTGTGTATTTATTTATTTGTAGTTTAAATAATAAAAAACCAGAATCTATGTGGCAAACTTATATTTGCTATTTTTAAATAACTCCCGGGAGTTCTGCCTTCAAAAAGGCCTCAGTGGGCTGGGGATGTAGCTCAGTGGCACCACGCCTGCCTGGCAAACACAAAGTCCTTAGTTTGATCCCGTTACTGGGAAGAAAAAAAAAAAAGAAAGAAAGAAAGAAAGAAAAGGCCCTGGGGCTGCCAGTCTGGCTATCACATGTCCACAACTGCAGCCCGATACCCTGGCGGCTTTGCCCTCCTCAGTCCGCAGCTGCCCTCTACCCGATTCCCTCACCTTCTGCATGATTGGCGTTCCATCTGTCAGAGACCATCTCCTGTCATCCTCTCCCTCCACGCTTGCATTGCTGCTGGTGCCTGCGGCTTCCTGCAGTTGATCATCCACCACCAGAGTCTCGGCCTACTTGACGACTCACCTCTGCCTCATTTTAGTCTGCTGCTTGGATGAGAAAGTCTCCTCTGCTACTCTCAGACTATAAGCACGTCCTCCTGCTCTCCACCCTTCTCCTCTTCTCCCTGGGCTTTGCTTGCTGTGCAAGCCTGGCCTTTTCTCCCCTAATCTCCACTTTGTGCTGCTTCTTTAAATGCCCTACTGGGGTCATCTCCCTTCTGTTGTGATTTTCGAATGTTCTAGGGCCCCAGTTTCCGTCATTGTTCTTGTTCAGGTCACCACCGACCCCATGCTAAATGCTAAATTCCAGAGGCAATTTTCAGCTCTTGTTTCAGCAGACATATCAGCAGCATTTGACGGCTGATTTACTGATTCCTTCTTGAAACATTTACTCGATTTACATCCAGGTTCCCACACTCTCAGGCTGCCACCGTCCTGGTCTCCTGCTGCCTCTCTCTGACCGCCAGAGTGGAGATCTTCCCTCCCCTCCCTCCCTCGGTGACCTCAACTGCTCCTCCTTTAAACAGCATCTACCTGTTGATGACTTACTATACTGCAGCTCTAGCCCAGGCCTCTTCTCTAAATTCTGGGCTTCTGTAACCAACTGCGTCCTTTGAGTTTTCCCTTGGATGTTGTCCAACAGCATCTCAAATTTAATACGTCTGACACTGAACTCCTGTCCCAAATCTGTTCTGCCCAGTTTCCCAGACAGGACAGCTGCAACTCCACCTTCCAATTGTTCCAAAACCCGTGGGGTGGTGGCTGGCTCCTCCAGCAGCCCCGCTGATCTCACAGCACCCCTCTGTCTCTCTCACTCCCCGCTGGCCAGGTCATGGGATCTCTCACGGGGAGCAGAGGCTCCCGTCCAGCTCTGCACTTGACCTTCTAGTCTCTTCTCCTCGTTGCCAGTACAAGCTGCAGTTCCTACAGCAGGCTGTGAGGTGCTAGGTGATTGCTTCTTCTCACCAGATTGGGTACAAATTACAAAGTTGGATGATACTTAATGAAGTGGAAGGTGTGGGGAGATATACATATATGTTGGAGTGCAGTTTATTAATTTCTATTAAAATGTAAATCAAGCATTCTCTATGGGCCAGGAATTCCACTTCTAGAAATTTATGCAAATCCACAAGTGGACAAAGATTCATATGTAACGGTCACTGCCGTGTTGTCATAGAAAAACAAATAAATATGGCACACCCATGCAGTGGAATGCCATGCACAATAACGGGATAACACACTGGAAACATCTCCAAGACATAGTATTGTTTTCTTCTTTTTGAGACAAGGTCTCACTAGATGGTCCAGGCTGGTGATCCTCAGTCTCCTGTCGAAGATACATTATTAAGTGCTAAGGAGAGACTAGATCATTAACTAGAATAATATTGTTTAATCAATGTCTATGTGAATTTTTATTTTATTTTTTTGGTACCAAGAATTGATACCTTGGGTCCTTACGCTCAAGGCAGGAGGCAGAACCACTGAGTTAAATCCCCAGCCCTTTGTTTTGTTTTTTTGAGCCAGGGTTTCACTATGTTGTTCAGGTTGACCTTGAACTATGTAGCCCAGGATGATCTTGAACTTGCTGTGATCCTCCTGCCTCAGTCTCCCAAGTGCTGGGATTACAGGCAGGTGCCACCAAATCCAGTTGTATAATATTTTTAAATTTTTTTAAGAGTAGGAAATTTTATTGGGGAATAGGAATGGAGAATAAGACTAGCTCTTTAGGGCCAGGAATTTAGCTCAGTGGTTCTGCTGCCTGCCTTGCAAGCACAAGGTCCTGAGTTCAATCTCTGATACAAAAAAAAAAAACTCTTCAGACCCAGGCAGGGTCCCGAATGGGTTTCCCTGTATGTGATTTTAAACAGTTCTTTCCCATTCCAAGATCATGCTCAAGAAATGTTTCCTCAAACTGCATGTTAGCACATGCTACCTACCTTGCCCTGGTGCCTGATAAGGGACCTTTCTCCAGTCAGCCCACACTTCCCCAGGGACCAAGGTGACAGGTGACACGAGAACACAGTCCAGCAACAGACTGATCAGTTCTGGGTGGGAAGAATGTGGATACTTTGGTTTCAGCTTGGAAGAGGTAGAATGGAGAATCAAGCTCACCATGCCAAAGTCTTTTCTGGAAAGCAAGTGGGGGAAGTATTCTGCAGATAAGTCTGTTCTAACTAGAAAATGAGGAGATCCATCAGGTTCAATCAGAGAGAAGGGCTTGAGAAACCAAGAAATAGAATGGGGAGGAAGCAGAATTTCCTGAACTCCCATGGGAAAGGGCAGAAATTTGCATTTCAGTGACAGTTGCTCTTATGCCAGTAAAAGCAAAGACGGTGAGTGAGGAGCCTGGGAATAGCAGGAGGAGGAGGAGATAAGAAAAAAAAAAAGGGATCCTCAGTTAAAAAAAAAAATCGGACTCCATCCTTCTCTAAAGGTAATTTCAAAGTGATTCCTTTTGTTAAGAGAGGACAGAGAGGGTGGGAAGAGTAGAATGCTGAGGAGAAAGTCTGGCTGATAACTAGCTGGCCTAAACTGATCTGCTATAATGAGAAAAACCAGTCTGGAGAGGAGCTGCAGCTTTCTGAACGAAACCAGACTGGCACTCTTGTGCTCTCCAGCCTTGCCTGCTAGGACTGATCTGCAGGAGCAGCTGAAGAGCAGGCCGAAGGGCAAAACTACGGGCCCAGCAAGGGCCCAGCAAGTCCCCACTCCCATCAAGCTTCGACACTGCACAGGCCCCGCCTATGCGGTCTTCGTCTGTCAAGAGACAGGGGCTGCCTGGTCAGGGCTACTGTAGGGCTGGTTGATGTGGCAGGTGTTTGTTTCAATGAGGAAGCCTAGAAAGACACTGCTAAAGGAACTGGTAAAAGGGAGGTCCTGTCCCCCTTTCTACCCTCCTCTTCTTTGGTTTGTCAGAGTACAAGACTGATATCCAGTACTACAACTGAGATTTTGCTGTTTTTCCCCATGCTAGAGATTGAATCCAGGGTCGTTCGGATGTGACACAAGTGCTCTACCACTGAGCTCATACTCAGACCTACAACTGAATCTTTCTTGGTTCTTCGAGACAGGGTCTCACTAGGTAGTTGAGACTGACGTGGAATTCACTATGTAGCCCAGGCTGATCTTGAACTCACGGCAATCCTACTGCCTCAGCCTCCTGAGTGCTGGGATTACAGGCGTGCGCCACCACGCCCAGCTAACAGAACTGAGTTTTGAATGCGCCTGGTAATACTCCCTGCCCAGGCAGCTCTGAAGCCTATAGCGTCAACATAGCAGGGCACATAGGCCACGTCTCCAAGATCACACCTCCCACACACAAACTGTCCAGAGTCCCAGGCACAAGTCCAGGGTTCCAAGTGTGTGTGCTGCCAGGCAGTCTTCAAAGTTGTTGTGGGGAGGCGGCCAATGTCAGTGCCATTAGGGTGCTTGGGACCAGAGTCAAGTATTTTCCTCGCTGGCTGGCCCGTGTCAATGACCTGGTTGCTCTGGCTCACTTGTGGGTCCTTGCCTAGCTTCATGTCCAACAGGAAGTCCACAGGAAATCTGAAATAGCTCTCAGAAGCCTGGACCTTCCCCAAGGGCTCATTTCTGCTGTCCCCCTCTTAAGCTGACAGTGTTAGAGCCGTGCTCTTGTTGGGATGAGGTACACACTGGGCTTCCCTCTGATCCTCTTCCCTCAGTCTGAGATTAGAAGGCGGCAGAAAGTTGTGTGACCAGTTATCTCTACCTGGCCTCCAGGCCTGGAAGCTCTGAACTGGCTTGTGAACCCCCTCCCGTCTCCAGGAGCCTGAAGGACACCCTCGGTCATGGGTCATTCTCTCCTCCTCCCACTCCAAGGGGCTGCCCAGCCTTCTGCCCACCCAGGGTAGCCCATCCCCCCAGGTACAACAGCGTTCCAGGCCCATGCAGGCCTTTCTGCAGCCTTCAGTTACCTCTTAGCCAGCTCCCCTGGTGTGTGTGTGGGGGCTGCCCCCCAAGGCCCTGAGGTCCTCAACCTGGCATCCACACAGAAGCCACTCACCTGTCCACCCAAGTCCTGGCACACAACAAGCTGAGTCAGAGTAGGGAGGGGCCTCCACGTTTTATTAGGGTTACGGCAGCAGCAGAGGCTGGAGGCAGAGCAGCCAGATAAATTAACCGCAGTGTGGGTTGGGGAGAGGCGACTGGGCCAGGTGCTTTTATATAAAAAAAAACCAAAAACCAAAAACCAAAAACCAAAAACCAAAAACCAAAAAAAAAAGAAAAGACAACAGACCCCAAAGACATGGGGCAGGGGAGGGCAGCACCATTCAGACAGCAGGGAGGACCAGGGCAGAGAGAGAAGGCAACTTGTCCTCCTCACCCTCAAAGTCCACCAACATGGGTCCTCCAGAATGGCCCCACGGGGGCTTTGGGCCAGGGGAGCAGCCAGGTTGGGCAGAGATGGCACAGCTGGTGGGCAGGAAGCCCAGCACCACAAGTTGGCTCAGCCTGATGCAGGAGCTGGGACACATGGCCTTGACCCTCCAAGTCCCTCAGAGGAAGAGCCTTATTCTGCACAAGTGAAGGGACCAAGGATGGGGTCTCTCCCTGAGCTGAGCGGAGTCATCTCATACACAGCAGCAGTGGGTAGCGGGGTGTATCAGGGACCCCGTCATCTTCCCTCCACTGAAGGCTTTAGGGGTGGGACGTGAAGAGGACAGGATAGTCTGTGCTCCCCAGCTGCAGAGGGACTGTGGTGGGTGCTGCCCCTCAGCCCTGACTCCCACAGGAGGAGAGCGAGTCATAGAGCGAGTCACTGAGGGACTCTGAGGTCTCAAGCCCTGGAGCGCCCCCACTGGCCACTCTGCCTTCCTCGCCCATGTCTGACGTGCTGGGGGTGCGACTGCCCCCAAATACTGGGCCTTGGGGCGTAGCAGGTGGACGGTTGGGCTCCAGGTTCCGCTTCCGGTCCACAGGCAGGGCCTAGAAAGAAGGGACTGCTGGGAGGACACTCCTACCACCTCTTGGCCCAGGCTGAGGGGTGGTGCCACTGGGTCCACTGAGGTGGGACCAACTTCAGAGGAGGTGTGACTACATCCAGTGCTACCACCGCTCTAGCAGGTGACAGAAACTCTCTCCTCAGGAGGCGCAGGTGAGCTGCCAGAGTTGGCCTCCAGGGCTGACCTCCAGGGCTGTGCAAGACAAAGGCTACACCTCACCCAAGAAACCCACGTCTGACCCAACTGCCCCCTGGTTCTTTTCCCTTTTTCCCTTTCTTCAAGTCTCACCATGGGGGTCCTGGGCAGCCCCTCCAGTTGTCGGGGTGGGCACAGGAAAGGGTCAGAGGAGCTGCTGGCTGCCCTGGTGTTGGGGAACGTCCAGTTCTTGGCCAGCTGGACGGGAGGGGGAGGGCCTGAGTCTTCGCAGGGATCTGTCCAGGAACAAAGGGCAGTGGATGGAGCAGTCCAGCAGGGGGCCCACTCCTAGGACCCCACCCCCAGCAGGACACTCACCATCAGGACAGGCCGGGTGGCCCCGGTGGCTGGGAGTGGAGGTGAGCAGGGCGGGGAAGGCCGGCATGCTGGGGTGCCGCCCGCTCACCAGAAGCTCCTCTATGCCTGGCACCTCCCGCTCCAGGGTATGGGCGCGACGGGGGACTTTGGTAAGGGCTGGGGGCCGGGCTGGGGGCAACCCTGGTGGGGGGTCCAGCCGTGGTGGCTTGGCCTTGGGAAGATTCTTGCTGGGGGTTCCACTGCTGCCATGGTCTGGGGGTGGGAAGGTCCCAATGCCACTGTCCAAGGTTCTCGTCAAGGAGCCACAGGCTAGGGAGAGGGCATGTGGCAGGTGTGAGGTGGGCATAGCCCAGTCCAGGGTCCCCCATGCCTCAGAGCCCCTCCTGGTCCAGCAGCCTCATCCCAGATAACCTCCCCTCATCCTGGACTGGGAGCAGGTATCCCTGAGGGGGGAGGGAAGGGGTTCTTCCCGTGTAGCACCAGGACCCAGAGCTGGACACTAAAACGGTACTCAGAGGCTGGCACCTGCCACGACGACAGGAAAGTGTAAAGAGGGAGGGGTGGGGGCAGTTCCCGTCCTCAGGCCGACCCTGCAGACCTGTGAAGTGTGAAGTGGGTACTGGCTCAGCCAGGTTGTCCTCCAAGGGCATCTCTTCCTGCCTCCCTGGCTCGCTGCTTGGCTGTGTGGGTACAGAAGACCTGAGTGTCCCCTTCCGTTCCTCCCCAAACCCCTAGAGTCTGAGCTGGCTCGCAGGAAGCTGCTCTCCCCTCCCCAGCCCCTTTCAGCACGCTGTGACTTCTGGGTCCCAGGGAAGGGGAACCCTCCAGAGAGCCAAGCCCTTCTACCGGGCTCCTGTCCCAAGAACTCACCTTTCCAGGAGGTTTTCTGCAGCCCTGAGGTGGGCCCACCAGGCCATTCCGGGGCCCACAGGCTGGCCAGGGGCTCTTGGGGTCGGAGGACACAGGCTGGAAATCCCCATACTCAGGCTTGGCCTCCCGCCAGCTCTTTGGTGGCAGCTCCTTACCATCCACCCTAGGAGCAACAGTGCAGAAGGAGGTGAACAAAGTCGGTGCCCAGCAAGCATGCTGGCTGCTAGGGTCTGAGTGTCCCCCAAGACTTCAGGGGTTGAGTCTCATCTTCACTGTGAAATAAACCTACCCTGACTATGTTGCTGAGAATGGACCTCTGGGGGGAAGGATCAGCATTGGATATGGTCTTTAGGGTAGAGCCCTCAAGACAGAATTCTTTACCAAGAACGGTGCACACCTACAGTCCCAGCACTTGAAAGGCTTCCACAGGAGGATCACTGTGAATTCGAGGCCAGACTGGGCTACACAGTGAGTTCAAGGCCAGCCTGAACTGCACAGCAAGACCCTATCTCAAAACAAACCAAAACAAGAGAAATACCAGCACAGCCATCCATACCTGCAGGCTTAGTTTTTTTTCTTTTTGGTACCGGGGATTGACCTTGGGTCCTTGCACTTGCGAGGCAGGTGGCGGCACCAGTGAGCTAAATCCCCAGCCCTGGCTCCTTGTTTCTTACTGTACAACACCCTATGGCACCTCAGTACTGAATGAAGCAGAAAGGCAGGCCATCAGCAGATGAGGCCCCTAGAGGTTGCACTTCCAGAACCATGTGCCAAGATAAATCTTATTCTTTTAAAAAGTAGCCTACCTTGGGTATTTAATTACAGTAATGAGAAACAGATGAATGCGCCAGCCTTGCACCCTTCAATGGTGCAAGGTCTAGTGAGGCACTCCCTGCCACCCACCTGGGGGAAGGGGACATAGCACTGGCAGCTGTTCCCATCAACCCTGACACTGGCAACAGCAGGGGAGAAGGAAGGAGACCTCCTCCGAAGACACCCAAGATCAACACGTTCTGGCACATTGGAAGACCAGGTCTCAATCTTGCCTGTTCATAATACGCCCTGCTTTCCCCTCTGATCATACTATCCAAACCTTGTGCCAGCCCACCCGAGCCCTTCTTCTGCACTTTCTGCCTCATGGGGCTGGAAAAAGCAACCCCAAGATGAGTGGGCTCCTCCTCCAAAACACAGCTCCCCTTATGGCAGGTGCTAAAAGATGGGAAAGGGACTCTCCTTTTCCCTTCCTGAAGACCTTCACCAGGTCCTGCACTCACTGTACTACCGTATGCAGGTACCTTAGGCCACCCCAACTGACACAAGACAATCCAGTGAAACGGGACTGTTTTCAACTGAGAGCTGGTACAGGCAAGGGTGACGACAGCCAGCCAATGACAGAGGGAGTAGAGGCGATTCAGCCCTCAATTTTCCTGCAGGTGAGGCTGCTAGCCTGTAGAAGCTCTGGAGGCCTCCTATCACCTTTGACTTCTGGAAGCCCGAGCTTCAGTACAGTCCCAGAGCAGAAGCAGCCGTGTGCCCAGCCCAGTGGGTACCTGGTGTCGCGAGCCCTCACCTGTTGAGCAGCTGTTGCATGAAGGTGTCTGCACCCTGGTACATGCCAACCAGGGGGCTCTGCACCTGTCCCAGACCCTGGCCGGGTCCTGAAGCCGAGCCCCCGGGCCGTGGGCGGGTCCTGCTGCTCAAGTAGGCCTTCTCCTCCTCCAGGGCCCGGCGCAGGTCTTCCGCTTTAGCCATCAGCTTGGAGATGTTGAGGCTCTCAGGCTCCAGCTTTCGGGCTTCTACCTTGACCTCCTTCCGGAGCGGGGAGACCCCACTGGCCCCTTCCTTGCTCTTGGTGGCCTCTGTGCGGCGGTTCAGGGCTGGCAGCTTGCTCTTCTTAAGGCCAAACCAGCTGGCAATGCTGCTGGTGCTTCGGTGCTTGGCCTCAGAGCCTGGCGCCCGTTCCTGGCCCTGGAGCCGCAGCACATTCTCCTCGATGCCCTTCATCACCTTCTCCTCAATGGCTGAGTGTGGGACAGAGCCCTCAGGGCCCTGGCTTGGGTTGGGGGGGCCCGGTATTGGTGATGTGGGCTGACCTGTGGCACTGCTGCAGTCTGCCCAAGACGAGCCCTTCCCCTTGTCAGGCTTGGGGGGCTCCTTCGGGATCAGGGGAGGCCCGGGTCGGGGCACCACCTTGGTGGGTGACTTGGAAGGTAGCTTTGTAGGGCTGCTGTGAGGACTTTTGCTGGGTTTTCCGAGGCTGGGGGCTGAGGTGGGCACTTTTGCAGGGGTGCGGGGAACCTGGGGACACAGGGCTCCTGCCAGCCGACTCTTGGCCAGTTCCACTTTGGTGAGGCAGCTTCTTGGTGAGACAGGCTCTAGGTCCACACGGGCTCCCATGGAGTGGGAGGAGTAGACTCGGGCCACAGGATCCCCCAGTCCAGGTTCCTGCTGCTTCAGGCTGCTTGTGCCTAAGGCCACTGGCCCCCGCAGAGGCCCCTTAGCCTCTGGCTGCTCAAGGGGTCGAGTGGTGGGGGGAACCACGTCTCCAGTACTCTCTCCTGACCTCCCTGGCCCCCGGGCCTTCTCAGTGCCAGGCCTGGCTGGCACCCCATTTTTCTCTGGACCCAGGGGCCCCTCGGGGCCTGTCTTTAGCTTCCCCAGGGCCACCAGTCTGTCCCGCAGGGGTGTGAAACTGGGATCCCCAGATCGCCGCCCTGACCCCTGGCCAGGCTTCTTGGATGAGCTGCCTGGGGTCCTGCGGCCAGGGTGGGGAGACTCCAATCCTGCCTTATCAGAACTCTTCTCTTGGGGGCTTCCACAGGGGCAGGATTCTGAGAGGCAAGGGCTAGGGGGAACTCCAGGGCTTCTGAGGACCTCAGGGGCCTGTGGTACCTCGAGAGTCAGCAGTGGGGAGGGGGGTGGCTCTGGGGAGGACCCTTTAAAGGTGCCCCGGGAGAGGTCCAGGATGTTCTCATAGCAGGGAGACACCACTGGGCCTGGGGACAGTGCGGTGGGCAAGGCTGACTGGGGGGGTCTGAGCTGTGCGGAGTCCGGGATGGTGGAGCAGAGTGAAGGGCTGGTGGGCAGACCCTGTGCCCCCTCTGGGGACAGTTCTCCTCCACCCAGACCTCTGCGGGCCAGCAGTGGGGAGGGGCTGCCATCTGAGCCACTGTTGCGACAGGGGATTCTTGAGTTCCTGGGAAGTTGGGGGCTGAGCTGGGGGCCACCCGGACTGGGGACTTTCTCTGAGGCTGGAGGCAGCTTGAGGAACTTGAGACTTCTGGCAGGGGAGGGCAGCAGGAGTCCTTGGGCTTCCCCAGGAGAAGGGGGCCCCATTTGGAGCTTGCTTTTCACCTGAGATGAGGAGTGGGGATGGCCGGGTTGCGACCCCAGTGGGACGTCCTCTGTACACACGAACTCGCTAAGGAAGGGGAGGGACCCCTGGCCCTCTGAGGTAGCACCAAAGCCCAGTCTGTGGGCCTCTGGGGTACCCCCACCCCAAGCTGTCTTTGGGAGGCCTTTGGATTTGGACAGCTGCAGGGGGCCCTGGTCTGGGGAGGATGGGTGCCCAGGACCTGGGTGGTCCCCGTTGAGTGGGCCTGCAGCCCCGGCCAGGAAGGCCTGTAAGTAAGTCTCTGTGTCCTCAAGGAGCTGGCCCAGGTTCAACTGCTTTCGGGCCAGGGCACCCAGCAGGGTGTCGGGGCTGGGTGCCTCATTGGGGTCACCTGCCTCATCAGAAGAGGAGGAGGAGCTGCTGCCTGCTGCACAATGTGGGCCGGAATTGGTGCCCTGCACCTGTGGTGGGGCCCTACTAGGGCCCCAAGGCCGCCTACTATTCTCTTCTTCCCCTGGACCCCCCAAGAGGCGCTCCCAGTGCAGCAGACCTCCCAGGCTACCAGGGCCAACTAACAGGTAGGGGGCCCAGGGTGAGGGTTCAGGCTGTGGGGGGCCACATAGCTCGCCGTTGATGGGTTCGGGGGAGCCAGGACCCTGGCCTGAAGGCCGCCAGGAGGTGGCAGGTGAGCACAGGAGCAAGGGGTCAGTCTCTTCCAGGGCTCGCAGCACCTCCAGAATCTGGGCTTTCTTCCGAAGGAATGGGGACAGGGCATCCAGTGCTGAGGTGGGGACAGATGGGGGGCCTGGGCCTCCCGGCCGCAGCTGCTGCTCCCAACACACCTGGGTTGGGGGAGAAGAGACATGAGGAGATCGTGTGCAGCTGGCATCCGACTCCAGGCCCAGGTCTTGAGCTGGGCATAACTGAACACACTAGGACCAGGGCTGACCTGGTTGTGTGTGTCTGAGTCTCCAAAAAGAATTTTCAGCTCTTAGGATATGAGGGCTCAGCTTCCTCAGGGGTTGCTGAGCCCTAGTGACCCCAACTCTTGTCGCTGGCTCACTTGGGACAGGGTGGGCACCCCATATCCCCTTTCTGATTATCTCCACAGCTGTTTGGATTGGCACAGCTGACCAGCTACAACTCCGACCTCTGTTTGTCCCAGAGGGGAGGCCTGTTCATTTTTCAGGCTCTGGAAAGAACAGTGTGTCAAGAAGGTACGTGATGTGGCCAAGACCTTATTCAGGCATGGAAGACAAGCCCAGGCCTTCCCTGCTGACCTGGTCCCTAGTGGGAAGAGAGGACTGGGGAAGACTCCATGAAAACCCTTCCCTGTCACTACTCAGCCTCTCCTCAAGTCTGGGACAGTGCTTAGCCACACTGGGTCAGACTGTGTATGTTCAAATGCCAGTTCCACCGAGCTATCTGACTTTTGGTAAGTTATTTGACTTCTAAGCTTCATGATGTCATCTGTAAAATGAGACAGCAATTAAAATGAACCTCATAAAGTAAGATAAAAGAGCCCCAGTGTACCCTGCACAAAATAAAGAGTTCAGCAAGTGTTAACTGTGACTCTCGCTGCATTACTAATGCATTTGCTCACAGGCCAGTGGCCGGGGGTGGGGAATCTTTTTTTCCTGGTATGAGGCCGACAGCTGAGGGATCACACTGGCAGCCTGGACAGGAGTCTGTACACGGGAAGCAGCCATTCCTGTGGGGCTCATTAGGAACCAGCACGGGAGCACCAGCTGACTGGCCCCTGGCCAGCAAAGCCACAGAACACTGTGCCCAGCACTCCTACCTCTCTCTGCCCAGCACACTGCCCCAGAGGCAGCAAGGTGGCTGGTCCCTCGGCGGTACTCAGGGAGGGGGAGGCTGGTGGCTCTGAGGGCGGCTGGAGGGGGGTGAGTGGGAGCTGCAGAGGAAAAGGAGAGTTAGTGTGGTTTCTATCTGGCCCCTCATGAAGCCCAGCCGTCCCTCCCAGGTGCGCCCTCCAGGAATGTCTCCTGCTCCACGGTGTGGCTCTTGCTGGTGAGAAAGAAGAGCCTCAGACACCATAGCACAAGCGCAGGCGGTGGTGAGGGAGGACTGGACAGAGGAAGGGAGGACCCTGGGGCCAGCGGGCAGTGCAGCTAAAATGTGGGCACCCCCTTGGCTCCAGCACCATGTTGCTTTACTGGAAGGCCTCGTCTTCTACTACAGAGAGGCCATCAGGAAGGGCCCTTTCTGTCTGACCACCTGTGATCCAAGGACGCCTGAGACTGATGCCTAGAGGGTCTTAGAGAAGAGATGGCTCCCAAACAGGGCTCATGAGAAAGGTCTACTCTGAGGAGTATAAAAGTAGGATTTAATCATAGACCGCTTCTGGTTCTTGAGAAAGTGATTTATTTCTCCTGGGCATTATGACTTTACCTGTTCCCTTGCCCTCACTTACCACAACTATAAACCTGTCTCCGTAGCATCTCTCAGCCTTACCTCTGGCTATCTGCAGCCAGCTCCTTTTACCTGAGCATTCCTGCTTCCGGTTTAGATGCTGTTTGGTGTTTCCATCGATCTCCTTGACCTGCTTTGGGGGCCTTTCTACCTTCCATGCACAAGGCAGCCTAAAGCATCTCTTTCTTTTTCTTTCTGTCATACTGAGGATTGAACCCAGGGCTTCACACAGTAGGCAAGCACTCTACCACTGAGCTACAGCCCCAGCCCCCTTTCTTTTTTTCTAAAGTACCTCTGTGCTCAAAAGCCTCCAACCCTGCCACTGCCCCCCTAAACAACTGACTTTCTCTGTGAAACCTAAAGCCTAGCCTTCAGGCACCCTCTCACCAGTACCAGTTCTTTCTCCTGGTGCCATCTTCAGCTCTTGTCACTCAGTGGACAGTGATCATGGAACTTTTTTGTGGGGGCGGGGAGGAACCAGGGATCAAACGCATGACCTTGTGCTTGCAAGGCAGTGCAGCGCCACTGAGCTAAATCCCCGGTCCCTGATCATGATCTCTTGATTTAGCCATGCCGGGCGGAACAGTTTGGTGCTCCCTAGGCTTCCCTGCCCATGAAGCTTTGCACATGCAGCTCTTTCCAAAGGGAATCGCTGTCATCTCCTTACAGAACCTGAGGGCTTGTCTCCCAAGTGCCTGGACAGACAGCACTGTCCCATATGGCTTTGTGGCATGCCTGTCTGTAGACCTGCCTCTCAGCAGTCCCAGCCTCCCAGGATTATGTCACCCTGCACAAGCCACAGCCCCGACGGCCCTGCAATTCAGTCCAATTCCACACATGTTGGCAAAGGTACTGCTTACAATAAGAATTAATTAACATTTGCTCAAGGAGCTTTCATCCTAGCATGGTACAAACTGGGAATCACATTAATAATGATAAATAGCTGCATTTATTGATCTCTGATGGGCCAAACCTACATATGATTTAATCTTTACAACAATCTGCAATATAGATATTTTTGTTTCCATTTATAAGACAAAAAAACCCAAACAAACAAACAAAAAAACCCCACAACCCTATAGTTTTTTTTTTTTTTTTTGGTACTGGGGATCAAACTCAGGTCCTTACGCTTTCAAGGTAGGCGGAGGAACCACTGAGCTAAATCCCCAGCCCCGCCCCTTCCTTATAGTTTGTAAAGTTAGGTAATTCACCCAAGGTTCTTTCTATTATATCATGTTACTCCTGGGAAAGGTAATCTGTTGTCCAAAATACCAAGGTATCCCAAAATTCATTTAGGTAAAACAATAAATGCCTTAAGGCTGCTCTCCTCTCTGTCACCAGTAGTCACTGAGAAGTGGTGAGCTGCATTGCTGTGCCTTGGCCTTAGGGGATCCTACGTGACCCTGCAGCAGAAGAGAGGTGTCTGCGGTGTACACTACCAACTGGGACCCAGTTCTGCACTGTCTGGGTAAGAGGGCTCCCCGTGAACAGAGGGATTCTCTGCTCAGGGCTTGTGGGTCAAGAGCTGCCTGGTTTGCATTCAGACAGAGCCAACATGACACCCCTCCTCCCACAGAAAGTGCTTTTCTTCTTGTCAAAATGGGAGGAGGGGTTGGCTGACCCCAACTTGCTGCTCCCTTTGGCCATGGGAGCTGCTCCTGATCCTCCCACCCCCATGCCTCAACCCACCTCTGGGAGTTCTGACAGAGTATATCACCACGTGACATCTTACCTCAGTCCCAGGAGCCTCCTGCTGCTTCTGGGGAAGGTGTGTGTCAGGACTAGCAGTAGAGACAGCGTCTATGAACACGTGTGCGCCCACGGAGGGTGTGTGCAGCTGTCTGCGCCCACAGAATTATGAGGACAAAGTGCCTTTCCTGAACTTTCTGCGACACCAAGCCCTGGGCTGCTTGTGCAAGGCCCCACCCCTGGCCCTGGACAGGAAGAGGCCATGTCAGTGGCCAAAGGGGCCTCTTGGGAGCTTGAAATAATTGCACTTGCAGCCTCCACCCATCTCCCCACATAGGGCGGGGGCACTCGAGAGCTCTCTCTGTCAATAACAAGGGATGCTATCCTGCTGGGTGGTCACTGGGAGGTGGGCAAACAGCCACACTTGTGAGGACTCAGGTCATTTTCACCCCATGTAAAGTGCAAATCTATGAGGCCGGGCAGGCCTTCCCTGAATGGCCACAGCCTCCACCGTGGAAGGGGTGCGGCTGATGACTGATGGCCTCCTTCGCAGGTAGAGAATGTGATGACCCCGAGGGGCAGGAAGCCGACTAAGGGAGAGGAGGAAGAAATGTGTGTGCCTACCTGGGACAGGGAGCCCGTGGTGAGCTGGAGTTTCTGCTGGAACAGGGCACTCAGCATCTGGTTCTGCCGTTCCAGGTCAAACACTCTCTTTTTCAGCTTGATGCACTCTTCCCGTAGGTCCTGTGCCCTCCGCCGGGAGGTGAAGAAGCAAAGGAGAGGATGGCAGAGAGAGGGAGAAGGAAGTGAGCACAGGGTCGGCACATTTTCTAGTTTGTTTACCTCCTTGGTGGGGTCCTTGGCAAGGGTCTTCCCGACTGTACCCAGGGCCTCTCCCACGGTAACTGGGCTTAAGGGTGACAATGTCTCTTGTGGCCACTCACCTTCTGGTTCAGCAGTGCCTGCACCACATGGTTGGCAACCTGGGGACAAAAAGTCAAAGGTGAAGCTGACAAGCGATGCCCCCCTCCCCTCCCAGGTGCAGTCCCACTGCAGACCCCACAGACCTCATCCAGACAGCGCTCATATGTCTCCCGCTGGTTCTCATTGGCCTGGGCAAGTGCCGAGTTCTCTGCCTGCAAAAGTGAAGGAGGATGAAGATAAGAGGAAGGCTTTGGGACTATTCTTCCTCCAGGGCAAATTCCTTTTGGGGAAGAGGAGACAAGGAGTCTACTAGCTACAGCCCATCAGAGGCCATCTGCAGAGAGAGACTGAGGGCAGCAGGAGTGCAGAGGTGAGATGGACAGGTTTTCTGTAAACCTCAACCTCAGGCAGTGAGGCCGGGGGCTGGAGAGACACAGTGGCCAGGAGGACACCAATGGGAGGGACCAAAAAGAACCTTCATTTTTTCCCTGGGCACAGGAAGCTGGAGAGAAGACAGTCTTTTTTTCTTTTCTAAGTTTATTTTATTTATTTATTTATTTTTGGTACTGGGGATCGAACTCGGGTCCTTACACTTGCAAGTCAGGCTCTGGAACCACTGAGCTAAATCCCCAGCCCTATTTGTTTTAGTTCTTGAGACAGGATCTCACTGTGTAGTCCAGACTGGCCTCAAACTTGTGGCAATCATCCTGCCTCAGCCTCCCAATCTCAGCACATGCTGAGATTACAGGTGTGTGCCACCACACCTGGCTGAGGACAGGGTCTTAAGAATGTGGCAAAGGGCTTTTGTTTGAGGATCCCTGCCCAGGTCATCTAACCCCTTCTTTCTTTCTGTGGCCTCTGTCACCACCTTTTCCCTAGAGTCAGTAAGAGCACCAAGGGGGAGAAGAGGTATTTGAGGTTAGGACAGCGTACCCAGTTCACGCTTCCTGTCCTCAGGCTGGAGGGCTAAGAGCAAGGAAAGGGCGTACTGGAAGAGCTGTGCTAACAAAGTGTTCAGCTTCCTCCAGCCTGGTCGAGGGGCCAGGAGGATGGGCCACCCCTACCCGAAACCCTGCCCCTGCCACACACACCTCCAGCTCCCGCAGTCGATGCAGAAGCTCCTGGCAACTGCCAGGCTCCACGCTGCCATCAGCACCTTCTCCCGGCACTGGGTATCCAGGGCCTCCGGGCATCTGGTCCATGGCCTCTGACATCAGGCCCTGAGGATGAAAGACAGAAGTCCCAGCACGCTATGCCAGGGCAGAGGAGGAGAGAGGACAGAGAGGAGGCTCTTCAGGGTTCTTAGAGTTTAGATTGGTGCGATCGTGTGCCATGGACATTGTAACACTCAGGCTGGCACACTCTTCCCATCGTGGGAACAGAGACTGTTCGTTCACAAACTCCCACGTTTGCATACACCCTGTCACAGGTCAGACGGGCCCTGAACTCTCCACAGGGAACAGCCTCAACCTGGCCAGCGAGTCAGCCTCCCTGTGCTGCAGCATCCACAACTTTTTTTTTTTTCAAAGTGCAACATTTTAATTTTACAATTATATTTGTGTGTAAGTCTTTATATAGAAAACATTTACATTTTCTCTGACTAGGTAGGACATGCCTTTGAATCTTTACAGGTAAGGTAAGACCACATGCAAACAGAAGGTAGTCATAATATCCTATTCTGTCTGAATCAGCTCCGTTGGGTGTTTAGGGGAAACACCTTTAAGAAAGTGTACATAGTCATAAAATGGAGAGTGTTAAAGGCAGTAAAAATGATATGGTACAAATGATTACTCAATTTTTAAAAAACATATGATATACCTTGTTTAGAGAGAAGTGGGTTTGGTTGCTGAGTGCAAATTGCAAGACAATTCTACACCTGTATTATTATGTATGCAGAAACATACATATCTGTGTTCTTGAGACGACCAGACTATAAGTACATTTCTTTTCCTTTTGTTTTCTTTGTGGGACCAGGGATTGAACTCAGGTCCTTGTGCTTGCAAGGCAGGTGGTAGACCACTGAGTTGAACCCCCTGCCCTTAGAAATACATGAAAAATTATTATTGTTTTAAATTTAAAAATTTTTTAGTACATGTTTACAGTGTCCCCATTTAAGAAACAACACCAATGTCTCCTAGTCTCAAAAACAAAAAACAAAAAACAAACAAACCCACATGTAATCCCAGCACTCTGGGTGGCTGGGGAAGGAAGACTGCAAATTCAAGCTCAGCCTGGGCAACTTAGTAACTTAGTGAGACCCTGACTCAAAAAACAAAAACAAAAACAAAAAAACAAGTCTGTAGATGTAGCTCAGTGCAAAGGCCCAGGGTTCAGTCCCCAGCACTACAAAACAAACAAAATACCCTATTCAAAACAGCAATAATAGCAATCTAAGGTAACAAAACAACTAGGATTTTGTCCTGAGGGTCTGTGGTCCCTTGCCTGGGGTGGGGAATGTGTAAGGCAGTGGCCCACAGACAAATCCTAGCTTCATAGCCCAAAGGCTCTTGCTCGCTCTGCTGGGGGAAAGCTTGCTTAGCTTGTTCACTCACTTGGTCAGCTTACTGATTCTCGGCTTCCCAATTCTGAAAATGGGCAGAGGGTCCTTCCTGACAGGTCACTGTGAATCACACGTGAACACCTGTGGGCAACACCCTGAGAAGTAGGCTGCAGTGTCACAGCGATGCTGGCGCGGGGCCCACCCCAGCGCTGGCTCTCATTTCACTTGCCCCTCTCCCTGGCTGTCATATCCTCCTCACACACTGGACAGTGGGCTGCGTCCTGTGTGCCTTCGACACTCCCCTCTCCGAGCTTCAGCTGTCCTAGACACCTAGACTGACAAGAGATGGGGGCGCACTGCATTGAGGGCCCTGCCTGACAGCCTTCGTGTGCACTCTGGCCTCTGCAGGGGCCACTGGCACCACCTTCCTTTCCTCTTCTCTCCTCATGGCCTACACTCCAGCTCTCCTGCAGTTCTGTAATGGTCTCCCCCACCACACTGTCCGCTCCCAAGGACAGGGACCTTGAACTCACTTCCGGGTGCAAACCCTCACTCCTGGTGTGCACCTGGCATGTCGGAGACAGACCAATGACAGAGCGACTAGTTTATCACAGACCACACAGACACAGTGGGCTCCTCACTGCTTTGCACTCGCCGTTCCTCTGCCCCCGCCAGATGTGTGCCATCATTACTGTCTGCAACTGATGCGTCTTTATCTCCTATTGGAGTTCCCACTTCTCTGCCAGAGCAAAGTGGTCACTTCCTTCTGCACAAATACTGTGGAGGTTTCCAGCAGAAGGGAAACCCTTACTGTAAAAGGCTGGACAACCCACCCACCCCTGACTACTCTGCTGCCTTTTCCTTGCCCCTCTGAAGCCTTGACAAAGTGGCTCAGAGCTTTAGGACCACAGAGGGGGGCCCCTGACACCTCATCCCTTGTACCTGAACCTTGCTCCTGTTCTCCATGGTGGGCCCAAGGATGCCTCTCCCACACACCCCTCTCTCCATCACCAGCATGCACAAGCCCTAGAGCCTCTCACCTGTCTTGGTTCTCTACCCAGGCTGGGATGCTCACTCTAGCAGCCAGAGCGGTCACCTTGCCTGTGGAGAAATGGAGATGATGTCAGCCATATACTTTACAAGCATCTCTTTGGCTTCTGCTGTGAGCCAGGTGCTGGGACATGGGGAAGAACAAGCTCGAAAGCCCTGCCTTTATGAAGCTGCCACTTTCCTGGCTGGGGGCAGACAGTAAACAACTGTCACGACAAGGCACTGAGAGATGGCGACCAGGCAGAGAGCCAAGAGAAGTCTAGATGAGATCCAGGTAGGAAGAGCACTCAGGGCAAAGGAAAGAGCCGTTGTTCAAGTGAGTCACACCTGGTGCTTCACCAGCTTCCAGAACACATGCTGCCTTCTCCAACCCTCATGACCACAGAGGGAGGAAAATGCTGTAATCCAGTTCCATGTTTGAGGAAACTGAGGAACAGGAAGTCATGCTGGCATACTCTCAGAGTATCCTGTGTGTGAATGTACCATAGTGGGAAAGGGGCTTCTGAAAATGGAGAAAAAAAAAAAAAAATAACTGGGTCGGGTATTTAGCTCAGTGGTGCCGCCACCTCGCCACCTGCTTCACAAGTGCGAGGTCGTGAGTTCGATCCCCGGTACCAAAAACAAAAAAACAAACCTGTGTAATTCATTTGTTTATTTTTTTGGTATGGGGGATCAAACTCAGGACCTTGTGCTTCAGAGGCAGGTGGCAGCCTCACTGAGCTAAATCCCTGGCCCTGTAATACTTATTTTTAACACTCCACAACAATCTAAAATCCTTTGTTCTTTTTCTTTTTTTGGTGATAAGTAGTTCAGACTGGCCTTGAACTCCTGGCAATCTTCCTACTTCAGCCTCTTGAGTGCCGGGATTACACCCATCTTAAAGTCCTTTTTTTATTTTTCCTGTTTTGGAGACAGGGTCTTGCTCTGTAGTTCAGGGTGAGCCTTGAACTCACTGTGTGGTCCAGCTTGGCCTCTAAAGTGGTGATCCTACTGCTTCAAGTGCTGGGATTACAGCGTGTGCCACCATGCCCAGCAATCCTTTGTTATTTTAACTGTGTTATGGATGTATTAGGTATAACTTGGTTTGTTCACAACACTGTCATGTTTGATTTATTTAGAAATGTATAGGCCTAGCCGGGTGTGGTGGCGCACACCTATAATCCCAGCACTCAGGAGGCTGAGGCAGGAGGATCACGGTGAGTTCAAGACCAGCCTGGGCTACATAGTGAGTTCCAGGTCAGTCTCAACTACACAGTGAGAGCCTGTCTCAAAAAACCAAAGAAATGTATAGGCCTGGAATAAAAGGAAAAGAAATTCAAGCAATATGTGATCCCTGGACAGCTCCCTCTTGCTCTGGCTGGAACTCCCATAGTCCTAGGAGAGGCCTGGCCCCAGAAATCACTAGCTTTGTCCCCAATCCTGCACCATTTATTTATCCAGGGCCTGGTATGTGCACATGTGCTCTATGAAGGACGAGAAAGCCGGGAAGGCTAAGGAAGAGAATAGGATAAATGGGGCAGTGTCCAGGGTCCAGAGAAGCATAAAGCAAAAGCTAGGATTTTGTGTTCTTCATGCAAAGACAAAATGCAAACAAAGGATGAAGTAGTTTAGTAGAGTATTTTCTCTAAAACAATAAAAAAAAAATCCAAGTCAGGAGTGAGGGCCATATTGTGAGGACTGGGCTGTGGACTTTGCGTGTGTGTGTGTGCACGCGTGCTGTGTTTTATGTCCTAAGGAGGTTGGAGCCACAAGCCAACCACTGCCATCCTCCAAATCTGAACCCCTACAGACCCCAGAGCAGGGCAGCCAAGTCCTGCTGTGATCTGTGGGAGACCTTCCTGAGGGTGACAGCAATGTCAGGCACAGCTCTGTAAGCCGCAGCTGGAGCCAAGCAGAGGCTCTGGAAATGCTGGATAAAGAAGGCTGTGACTCAGCCCCTTGTGCGAGAACCCTTTTAGCCTTTGTGCCACACTCTGGGACTACTCAGGATGGAGGGCCTTCTCCGCGTCTGCAGGGCTGCCACAGCAGAAGGCAGGAAGCTGCAACCTAGACATGTGAAGAGTCACCAAGGAAAGACTCAAATTTAAACTTAGGGGTGGAGAAAGGGGCTAAAGGAGTAGGGAAAGTGGGAAAGGTGGGGGAAAGCTAATAAGGGAAAAGAAAAAATATGAGAAAATGAAAAAATGGAAATGAAGTGTTTGTAAAGGGGGAGGGGGGAGGGGTGAAGGGAGGGCAGGGACAAGGGGAAAAATGAGAACCAAGACCTGTCGTGTAAAGGTACAAGATCCCAATAATGAATGTAACTGTACCGTATACCTAAAATGTACCAATAAACTGAATGAGGAAAAAAAAAAAAAAAACCTAGGGGTGGGAGGAGTGCACTTCTGGGAATGGGATTCAGAGTCTGAGCTTCAGATTTCTAATAAAATCCAGTCACAGTGGCATAAGCCTGTAATCCCAGCTAAGTGGGAGGCTGAGGCAGGAGGATGGTGAGTTTGCAGGCAGCCAGGGCAAATTAGAGACCCCAAGAAAGAGAAAAAGAGAGAAGGAAGAAAGGAAGGAAGGAAGGAAGAAAGCAAAGAAAAAAAAAAAGAAAGAAAGTGAGTTTCTTAAAGAAACTTCTTGTGTCTTTATCCTCTTCCAGGGAACACCAGGATGCACAGAGACACCACGTGACCTGCAGCTCCAAACCAGAGACTAACCAGGAACCTGGCCATTGGAAATCAGTGTATTTTGCCTACATCTTGGGGTGGTGGGGAAGGGCCAAACTAAGTCAGTTTTCCTGTGGTTGTCCATGTCAGTGTCCCCCTGGGGGAAAAATATTCCCCTCCTCCCTCAGGATTGACAACTCAGCACTCACAACTCTGTGCTCAGCTTTCCCCCTCCCCAGTCTCAGAGACCCTGGCCTAACTCCGGTCAGGATGGCTCTGCTTTCAAACACTCCTCCAAGTGGTCCCACGATGCACCCAGGATGTGGGTCCGGAGCACAGACGAGTCCAGGCTGGCTATAAGGGCTGGGAACTCAAACTTGAACTGGGAACTTTAGGAGGCCCCTCCCTACACACACAGGCCTGATTCACAGGGAGGGGACTTCAGTGCTGAGGGAAGAGATGGAAGGAGAGGGAGGAAGAGAGAGTGCTCTCTGGCTGCTCTCTTTGGTGGGGGGAGTTTTGGGCAGCTAGGGATAGGGGAAGGAAAACTGCTGTTCAGGAGTCTCTGGTAACCTGGGGATGTTGCCAAGTGGGTCTAGGTGACTGCTATCTCTGGCTTAGTCAGTCACATAGGGCCCTGCTTTATTCCTTGCCCCACTTTTTAGTGTACTGGGGATTTGCCTTGAGCTACACCTCCAGCCCCAGCCCTGCCTTCCCCTTTAAAGCCAGGAAGGGTCAGAGACTTGCAGGGCCTAAAAAAAAAAAAAAAAAAAAAAA
>NW_022900927.1:4562780-4585973 GCF_012274545.1 Fukomys damarensis | reverse complement strand
GGCCATTCTGGACTTTAAATTAGTAGAAGAAAGGACAGAGGCTGCAGTTAGTTGCCAGCCCTCTTCAGCACAGACAAAGGCCCTCCTTAAACTCAGAGTCCAGCCTGGGAACAGCGGCCACAAAGGTGGCAACGAGCCTGGTCTCCAGCCCTGGTGCCCTGGCCCTCAGCCAAGGCCTTCTGGTCCAAGGAGCCCCTCACTTCCCAGCTGTCCCTTCCAGAATCCTCCAGGGAGAGCAGCAGGAGCCAGAGAGAGGGATGGGCAGCTGCGAGAGGCAGGCTTGGGGAGGTGCACTTGAGTAACAGAATCACTGAACATCAACTGGTCCCCTCAGCTCCCTTCCCAGCTGTTTCCTGGAATCCCTTTCATGGGTCCCAGCCTGTCACACCCAAAAGTCCATTTGTAAACAGCAGCCTCTCGCCCACAGTGAGCACCCCTTCCCGGCCATGATAGCTCTGTGCTGCCCTGGGGCGGGAGCCATGTGAGGACCGAGGCTGGCTCCCAGGGCACTCTGGCCAAAGAGTAATCACATAATCCTGGGTTAAAGCATCTTTCAGCTGTAGGAATTCCAACTGGTGTCCACCCCAGTAGGGAAAGGGGTATACAAGAATTCCTTTCCCTCCTTCTGACAACTGGCACCTGAGATGTAGTAGCAATCCTGAGGCATCCGTCCTGGGAGAAGGAGCCACTGTATCTCCTCAAACAAGCCCTTCCCAGGCACTCCCAGAACCTCTGCACCAGCATCAGGCCCTTCCAGGTGGGGCAGGAGGAAGGCCAGTCCTGTGTTCAGCCTGCAAGCTCCCAGATTTCAACATTCCTCATCCCTGCTCCCTCCAGGCCTCCTCTTCCCTGTCTACAGTGCAACCAACAAAAATAGCAGCTGCTGGGGGTAAGGGGCAGGGGTTCAGACACAATGGGTTTGTTTATAGGACCACACACCAGGGGCTCTGCAGCCAGCAGCCTAGGCCTCACTCCCGAAAGGCCAGCCCATCCTAGATCAGCCAAGGGGATGGGAGAAGCCTCAGGCCAGAAGGCACAATCTCAGCGTTGGGTGAAGCCTAACACTGCAATGTACTTACTTGCTGTGGGACTTCAGGCAAATCACTCACAATCTCTCCGGAACAAGTGTTTTACAGCAAGTAGAGACTATTCCAGAATAGTGGTTCTCAAAGAGTGACCTTGAGGAGTCCATGAGGTTAAAACATTGTCTGCCATTATTACTCATCCTCTCATGAGCATATCAGACTATATTGTGTGAGATCACAACAGACTGAATCAAGGAGCAAAATGAGAAACCCGCTGTCTTCTGCTAAGTCAAACATGAAACACTTACACAAATGAACAATGAAATACCTAGGAATCAACCTAATGAAGGAAATAAAAGACCTTTACATGGAAAGCTATAGTACTCTGAAAAAGTTGAAGAGGCTATCAGAAAATGGAAAGATGACCCTTGTTCTTGGGTAGGAAGAACCTATATAGTGAAAATGGCCATACTTTCCAAAGCTGTTAACAGATTTAATGTAATCCAATCAAAATACCAATAGTATATCTCACAGAATTAGAGGAAACAATCCTAAAATTCATTTGGAACCAGAAGAGTCCTAGAATAGCAAAAGCAATTCTGGGCAACACAGGCAAGGCAGAGGGTATCATAACCTCTGACTTGAAATTATACTACAAAGCTATGGTGGTAAAAACAGCATGGTACTGGTAAAAAAAAACAGACCCAGGATCAATGGAACAGATTAGAAGATGCAGAAACAACTCTAAATACACTTAGCCACCTTATATTTGACAAAGGAGCCAAACACCTTTACTGGAAGAAAGATAGCCTCTTTAATAAATGGTGCTGGATAAACTGGGTTTCTATTTGCCAAACATTAAAACTAGACCTCTATTTTTTACCATGCCCTAAACTCAATCAAAATGGAGTAAGATCTAAATATTAAAACAGAAACACTAAATATGCTGGAAGATAGAATAGGTAGAACTTTTAAAGACATTGGTAAAAAAAAAAATAAAGACATTGGTATAGGCAAAGACTTTATGAACAAAACTGATTGCACAGGAAATATCACAAACAACCGACAAATGGAACCTCATCATCTTAAAAAAGCTTGAGCCGGGGATTTAGCTCAGTGGTGTTGCTGGCTGCCTCACAAGTGCACGGTCCCAAGTTCCATACCCAGTACACACATACACACAAAAACCAACCAACCAACCAACCAACAAACCTGCTCAAAAAGCTTTGCACGACAAAAGAAACCACCAACAGAGTGAAGACATAACCCACAGTATCGAAAAAGGATTTTGCCAGCTGTTTCTTAGACAAAGAACTAATATCTACAATATATGAAGAACTAAAATAAGACACCCCAAACTTAAAGAACCAATAAAAAAATGGGCATCTGAAATGAATAGATACTTCTCAGATGAAATGAACAGACACTTCTTAGAAATGGCATATAAATATATGAAAAAATGTTCAACATCATTGGCCATTCGAGAGACGCAAATTTAAACAAGAGATTCCACCTCACTCTAGAAAGAATGGCTGTTATCAAGAAATCAACCAGTAACACTGTGGGGCAAAAAGAGCCCTTCTAGGGCCAGGGATTTAGCCTAGTGGTTCCAGAGCCTGCCTTGCAAGGATAAGGTCCTGAGTTTGATCCCCAGCACCAAAAAAAAGGAGCCCTTCTACACTTTTTCTTTTGGAGACAGGGTCTCACTTTATAGTTCAGGCTGGCCCTGAACCCATTATGTAGCTCAGGCTGGCCTCAAACTCACGGCAATCCTCCTGCCTCTACCTCCTGAGTGCTGGGATTACAGGTGTGAGCTACCATGCCTGGCTTCCACACTGTTCATGGGAGTATAAACTGGTGCAACCACTGTGGAAATGAGTGTGGAGACTTCTCAAAGAACTAAAACTAGAGGTTCTATTTAAACTAGCTATTCCCCTCCTTGGTATCTTCCTGAAAGAATTAAAAGCATCATACCAGCCAGGTGTGATGGCGCATGCCTATGATCCCAGCACTGGGGAGGCTGAGGCAGGAGGATCACTGTGAGTTTGAGACCAGCCTGGGCTACATAGTGAGTTCCAGGTCAGTCTCAACTACATAGTGAGACCCTGTCTCAAAAAACCAAAAAAAAAAAAAAAAAAAAAAAAAAAAAAAAAAAAAAATCATACCACAGCGATATATGCACACCGTGATTATAGTGGCCCAATTTGTAATTGCTCAATCTTAAAAACAACCAGAATGCCCATTAATTGATGAATGGATAAAGATGTGTTTTTGTTTTTTTAAATACAATCAAGTACTGAACTACTCTGCCATAAAGGACAACCTTGAGGCATTTCTAGCTAAATGGATGCAACTTGACACCATACTCTGAAGTGAGATAAACAGGACACACATGTTTAACTATCACATTGTTTCCCTGGTGTGAGAAACAAAAAGTGGAAATAGAGCTGGGGATTTAGCTCAGTGGTTCTGTCACCTGCTTCACAAGCACAAGGTCCTGAGTTCAACCCCTAGTACCCCCCCAAATTAACAAAAAGTGTAAATAAGGACCATAATGTACAAGAGATATTGGGAAATGTTCAAGAAAATGTTCAAATGAGAAGAGCAAGGTGGGGGGAGGGAGGAAGGAAAGAAGGGACTAGAAAAAAAAGAACAGAAAGAAAAAAATGTAAACAAAGATTTTGTAAATAACGAGGAGTTGAGGGGAGGGAGGAATGGGAAAAAAGATATGTCATATACAAGTACAAATTCTCTATGATGAATGTGATCATAATGTATATCTAAAATATACCAGTAAATGTTTTGCTTGAGAAAAAAAAAAAGAAGAAGAAGAACAGTGCCAGGTGTGGTGGGTGATGTAATCCCAGTGCTCAGGAGGCTGAGGCAGGAAGATTGCCATGAGTTTGAGGCCCACTTGGGCTATATAGTGAGTTCAAGATCAGCCTGGACTACACAGTAAGACCCTGTCTTAAAAGAACAGTGACTTTTTTGTCTTGGAAAATACATAATTATTTTTCATAAAATAAGTTAACATGTAATGGTTTTATTAACGTTTTTCAAAATGAATGCTACAGTAAGTATAAATAGGTAGAACATTGATAGCCAGGTATGATAGCTCAGGAGGCTGAGGCAGGAAGATTGCAAGTTTGAGGCCAATCTGGGCAACTCAAAGAGAGCCTGTCTCAAAATAAAAACAGAAAAGGGCTGGGGATTTAGCTCAGTGGTTCCAGCGCCTGCCTCGCAAGCGGCAAGGGCCTGAGTTCTATCCCTGGTACCAAAACCAAAAAAACAGAAACCAGAAAAGGTTAGGGATTGGCTCAGCAGTAGAGTGCTTGTCTAGTTTGCATGAGGCCCTGGGTTCAAACCCCAGCGCCTCCACCACGAACACACATAATGTAAACAAAATCTCTTCAGGGTCTTGATTTTTGAGTACAGAAGGCTCCTCTGATCAAGAAGTTTGAGCACCACCTTTCTAGGACTGAGCTGCCACAGAACTTCTGTGATGAGGTTTTGCCTGTACTGTCCGCTGTAGAAGCTACTAGTCCCACATGGCTACTGGATCCTTGAAATGTGGCTCATTTGACCCAAGAACTGAGCCTGGCGTATAATTTTAGATGGCCATGTGTAGCTAGTGGCCACCGCACTGGACGCAATCCCTCGACTGCAGCATTCTAGGTCAATGCTCCTTTCCACAGGGAACGGGAGTGGGGAGGGCCCATGTCCCCAGACTTCTGTTACATATTCCCTACTCTCTCCATCCTACCAAAGGAAAGCCGTCCCAGCACGTGACAGTCCTGCCAGCCTCCGCCCCGAGGCGAGGCTCATTGTTGGGGTTGCTCATGCCCAAGAATGACAAATTGTTCCCTAGCTGCTCTCCTTAAACTTATGGCCTATAGTACTTCCTAGCCTCCCATTCTCCCTGAAGGTTAAAGCCAGCACAGGGAAATCCCCTAAGATCTCCTGCCATCACATCCCAGAATCCTCCCAAACACCTCATCTCCCTAGTGGCCTTTCCTTAGCCGAGGTCAGTCTCTCCTGCCCACACAGACCAGATTTCTGTCTTGCTACCGACCTTTCCCATTCCCACCCCTGCAGTGCTGGGAACTGAGCCCAGGGTCTAGCACTCGAGACGAGCTCTCCCCAGCCCTTGCCATTCTGAGAGGAAGACTCACCAAGTTGCCCACACCGGCCTCGAACTTGCCATCCTTTTACCTCAGCTTCCTGAGTGGGTGTGGGCTACCACACTCGGCTTTGTGTGTGTGTGTGTGTGTGTGTGTGTGTGTGCACACGTGCTGGGGATCAAATACACTAAGCATGTGCTTTGCCATTGGGCTAGACCCTGAGACCTCTCATTCATCTTTAAAACTTCTCAGACATCTTTCATTTTTTAAAAAAAATTATTATTTTTGATAGGGTCTTGCTTTGTAGCTCAGGCAGGCCTTGAACTCACTCTGTAGCCCAGGCTGGCCTCAAACTCAAACTCATTGTGCTGAGATTACAGATGTGCACCATCAAGCCCATGACTATCTTTCTTTCTTTCTTTCTTTTTTTTTGGTACTGGGGATCAAACTTGGGCCCTTGAGCTTGCGAGGCAGGCAGCAGAACCACTGAGTCAAATCCCCGGCTCCTATCTTTCATTTTTAAAAAAGAATCCTCTCACTAGATGTGGTAGTGTACAACTGTAATCCCAGCACTTGGAGGCTGAGGCAGGAGGACTGCAGCAATTTTGAGGCCAGCCTGGAATACATAGTAAGACCCTGTCTCAAAACCAAATAAACAGAGCCGGGCATGGTGGCACATGCCTGCAATCCAAGCACTTGGAGGCTGAGGCAGGAGGATCACTGTGAGTTCGACACCAGCCTGGGCTACATAGTGAGTACCAGGTCAGTCTCGACTACATAGTGAGACCCTGTCTCAAAAAAAAAAAAAACAAAAACCCAACAACAACAACAAAAAAACCCAAAGAAAAAACACCCAAAACAAATAAGCAAACAAAATGATCTCATCTTGACATGTCTTCAGATACTGTCCTTCAAAGCCAAGCTTCTCAGAAAGAAAAAAAAAAAGCCATGTTCTCATCCCTTCTTCCCCCCATCCAACTTAGCAGTAACCACCACAACACTAGATCTAAACAGTACATTTCAGTCTTCACTACCTTCCCATGTATAAGTGCCTCTGGTGATCACTTCCCCCATGCTTTTTTCAAGTTTTGAAACATAGCCCACATGGTATACAGATCACCTACTTAAAGTGTCCAGTTCAATGGTTTTTAGTATATTCAGATATGTGCAATCAGCACGTCAATTTTAGAACATTTTTATTTACTTTTATTGCCCCTCTCCTTAGCAATACCCCATCTGCCTAGCGCTAGGTAGCCACTGTTTTCTGTCTACATTTCTCTTTCTCTAGTTCATATGAAGGGAATTATATAACAGGTGGTCTCTTTTGGAGGCAAGGGTTTCTGGGGATTGAGCCAGGAGCATTCTACTGCTGAGGTATAGCTTTAGTTTTTTGTTTGTTTGTTTTGTTTTGTTGTTTTTCTGAGACAAGGTCTTGCTATGTTGTTTTACTTTGTTTGTTTGTTTTTGGTAGCTGGGATCAAACTCAGGACCTAGTGCTTACTAGGCAGGTGTGGTGTGACTGAGGTAAATCCCTGGCCCAAAAGGTTCCTTTTAAAGACCTTCAACTATCCCTGAGTCAAATGGATGTGAGGACCCACATGCCAAACCATACTGAGGGTGAGCAAGGGACGTTTTTAAGATTTGTCCCTGATATTAAGGTGACCTTTTTAAAGCTCTCAACCCACCCCCAGGCCTTGGTGACTCCCTCTGGCAAATAGGACTAACCTAAAACTGGGCATAGTGGTGTGGGCCTGACATAACAGCACTTGGGAGGCTGAGGCAGGAGGATCACCATTAGTTCAAGGTTAGCCTAGGCTACATAATAAGTTCAAGGCCAGCCTGGAATACAAGAAGAAGAAGGAGAAGAAGGAGGAGGAGGAGGAGATTAATTTATTAATAGTAGAAACAGACATTTCTGGACAGATCAGTCAGTATGGAACACAAAACTACATATTGGGAAAGGCAATTAATTCAGAGATGGGCCAGTCCTTGTGAAATTTTGAAGCTTTCAGTCTAGCAGGGGACATAAAACATGCAGATACAAAAATAAGTAGCATTTCTATGGAGTAATCATGAATTATCAGAAAAAAGTTAAGAAAAAAATTCCATTTTGTAATAGCTACAAAACAGTAAAATACTCGGGCCAGGGATTTAGCTCAGTGGTGCAGTGCCTGCCTTGCAAGTGCAAGGTCCTGAGTTCTATCCCTGGTACCCAGGGCAGGGTGGTGGTGGTGGCGGTGTTTGTAAAATACTCAGAGATAAATTTAATCAATAGGATGAAAGATCGCTACATTGAAAACTACAAAACACTTATGAAAGAACATGAAGATATAAATAAATAATAAATAGACATGCTATATTCATGGTTGGAATTAACATTGTTAAAATGTCTACGCTATCCAAAGTAATCTATAGATTCAATGAAATTCCTATCAATATACCAATGACAATCCTTAAAGAAATAGAAAAAAAAATCCTAAATTTGTTTGACACCATAGAAGATTCTACATAGACAAAACAATCTTGATGTAAAAAGAACAAATCTGGAGGCAACACATAACCTGATTTGAAAAGTTCCAAAACTACAGTGATCAAAATGGTACAATTTTGGCATAAAAACACACTAAGCCAATGCAACAGAGTAGAGAGCCCAGAAATAAATAAACACATTTATGGACAACTGGACTTTGATAAAAATGTCAAAAACACACAATGAAGAAAAGACAGTCTCTTCAATAAACAATGTTAAGTAAAAATGTCATAGTATTATATAGCTAAAATGTAACAATAAACTGAATGAAAAAAATGTTAAGAAAACTGGAGGGGCACATGCACAGATATGAAATTTGATCTTTGTCTCACGCCAGCTACAAAAAAAAAATCACTCAAAACAGATTAAAGACTTAAAGATTATAAACTATAAAACTACTAACAAAACACCGAGGAAAAGCTTCAGGACAGTGGTGTGAACAATAATCTTTTTGGATAGGACCCTCCCCCCCAAACATGGGCAACAAAAGCAAAATGGGATTGCATTTAGCTGAGAAAGGCTTGTGCATAACAGTACAATCAGTAGTGAAAATATAACCTGTGGAATGGGAGAAAGTGCTTATAAATCATATAGTTGGCTGGGGGTTTAGCTCAGTGGTTCCACCGCCTGCCTTGCAAGTGGTAGAACCTGAGTTCCATCCCTGGTAATCAATCAATCAATCAATAAAAAAACATATACTTGATAAGGGGTTAATATTCAAACCACATAAACTCAAAGATTCAATAGCAAGAAAACAAATAACCTGATTTTAAAAATGGGCAAAAGACCTACACACATTTCTCAAAAGACATACAAATTGCCAATAGGTATTTTTAAAATGCTCAACTTTACTAATCACCAGAGAAATGCAAATCAAAACATAACAGGGCTGCAGATTTAGCTCAGTGGTTCCGCCACCAGCCTCGAAAACCCAAGGAGTTTGATCCCTGGAACCAAAAAAAAAAAAAAGATAAAAGATAATAAATGTTGGTCAGGATATGAAGAAAAGGGAACTCTTATACACTGTTGGTGGGAATGTAAATTAGTATAACCATTATTGGAAACAGTATAGAAGGTCCTCAAAAAATTAAAAATACATTTACTATATAGCCTAATAGTTCTTCTGCTGCTGGGTATATGGCCAAAGGAAATCAAGTCAGTGTTCTGGAGAGATATCTTGTATTTATTAATTACTGCTTTATTCAAAAGAACTCAGTCGTGAATCAGTCCAATAGATGAATACATAAAGAAAATGTGGCACATACACATAGTGGGATACTATTCGGCCTTTACTGTTTTTTTTTTTTTTGGTACCAGGATTGAACTCAGGACCTTGCGAGGCAGGCGCTGTGCCACTGAGCTAAATCCCAGGCCCACTAATCAGCCTTTAAAATGAAGGAAATCCTGTCATTTACCACCACACAGATGAACCTGGAGGACATTAACTAAACTAGATGAGGTAGGTACACCAAGACAAAATACAGTGATACCTTGGTTCACGAATGGTTCTGTTCACAATTTGGTTCCCCAAAAAACTGTTTTAACAAAATTTTGCTTCCATTCACAAAGTCCACATCAGGTGACAAACACAACTGCAGCCATCTTCTTTACACACAGCTATCTTCCCCAAAATTGTAAAACAAACAGGCTGGAGATTTAGCTCAGTGGTTCTACCCTCCGCCTCGCAAGTACAAGGTCCTGAGTTTGGTCCCCGTTACCAGAAAAGAAAAGAAAAAAATTTTTTATTACATTTTATTATATCCCATTCCCCCCATCCCCCTCCCAGGAGGAGTGAGTTTAAGAGATCTATTATTTTTTGTTTAATTTTTCTGTGGTACTCAGGAATGAACTCAGAGCCTCATGCATTCTGGCAAGTGCTCTATCTCTGAGCTATATCCCCACCCCTTCAAGAGATCTACTACATATCATGGTAGATATGGTTAAAGATATTATATATAGTACTTGAAGACAGCTAAGAAAATGGATGTTAAGTGTTCTCACCACAAAATATGCAGTACTATGCCAATTATCTTGATTTAGCCATTCCACAATCTATGCATATATCAAAACACCATGTACAAACTTGATCCCAGCCTGGGCTACTTAGTGAGTTAGTGAGACCCTGTCTCAAAATAAAAAACAAAACAAAAAAAGGGCTGGGTACGTAGCTTAGTATGAAGGCCCTGGCTTCAATCTCTAGTACCAACAAAACAAAACACCTCAGTATATTATTTACCATAAATGCACCCAATTTTTATTTGTTAATTAAAAAAAGACAGCAGGGCATGATGGTGCATATCCGTGATCCCAGCACTTGGGAGGCTGAGGCCAGCCTGGGCTAGAGGGAGACCCTGCCTCAAAAATACAAAGACATATAGGTAAACAGCTGCATTGTAAAGGAAGTTCCACCAGCAAAGTCTTCCAGAGAATTTAAAAATCAGGAGAGAAATATTAAGCTAGGGCTGGAACAATCTTTCAGAATTTGAGGTGAACTGAGCCCTTAAAGACAGGCTGGATTTAGACGCAAGTGAAAAGGAAGGGGATTGTTATAGGAAGCAGGGAGTAAAAGGAGGAGAAACCTCGCATGTGTACATAAACAGAAAGACTCAATGCAGCTGGGTCTAAGGGCACCTGAAGGTGAGGGTTTCGGGCTCCTCTGGCCCAGGTCAGTTCTTAAATCTTCTCCCATCACCAGGCCAAAGAAGGGAATCACCATCTATCCAACACTCTGGACATAATCTGAGACATATGCCAGGTCCCACAGGAGGCTGTGAGGCAGCAGAGGCTCCAGGAGGTGATGAAAGGGCACGGGAGGATACAGGGGCCCCTGGGCTTTCAGGCTGCACCCACAGCCCCAGCAGAGCTGGGCAGATATCCTTCCAGACCCCATTCCTCCACCCAGTACCCCCCTCCACTCCTGGCTTCACACTTTGGCCCCTTTCTACAAAAGGAATAGGCTCTGTTCAGCCTAACACCTGCACCCAGGCAGCTCCAGTGTTAAACCAGTTGGTGCCATCTAGCTGGAGTCCAAAACTCAGCTTCTAAGTTGCTAGCTTTGCTCTATTACCCTCAAGCTTCCATTGGGCTCTGCTCTTATTTGTGACTACACATGGGTGTCAGGCTTGCTGGGATCCAGTTCTGACTCAGCAAGACTTTAGGTGAAGCTGAAAAAAGTCTAGAACTCCGCTGGCCTCAGGTTTACTATCTGTAAAATGGGGCAAGCCCTCTCTGTGCCTTTCTACTCTCATGGCGTATAAAAGGAGGATGATATGTCTAGAAAAGGATTGCAGCTGAGAAGGCAGGTCCCCTCCTGCAGGAGGGTGGAGGGGTAAGGAGCTTTGATGTAGCCTTTTTCTAAAGTCTGCAGGCTTCCAGGGGAAAGCAGTGGGGGAAGGGAGAGGAGGAGAGAGGAAGGAACAGCAAAGCCAAGAGTTTTAGACTTCTTCTAGCCTGGGGGACAGGAAGTGAGGTGCTGTCTACAGAGGAAATGAGAAGCAGACACCCCCCAACTTCCCCTCAGCCCATAGTGGGGAAAGCAAGCTTCAGCTTTAGGACACATGGGCCCAGAGCTGGGAAAACAGAAGGCAACAGGGTCGGGTGGAGAGGACGCAGAGGAGGGGATCTCTGTTTTGGACACAGTAAGACTCAAGGGGCTCAGTACATCCCACAGACTGGGGGAGCAAGGAGAAAAGCCACTTAAGTGGATAGAGAAACCTAGCACTCTAGTCATGTGGTATCAGTCATGTGGCACCACACCAGCAGTCCTGGCCCAGCTCCTGCCTTCAGCAGTGGCCCATCCCATGTACCTCAGGACACGCCCCTTCGAATGCCCCAAGTTTTGCCCTTCGGGATGTGGCTTTCTTTTCTTTATCAGTTGGCACATATTTGTACAGACTTATGTGGCATAGTATTATACTTCAATACATGTTTACAGTGTATAATGATCATATCAGGATTGTACCTGTCTTTTATTTGCAACCCTTATCACAGCTATAATTTTTTTTTGTACCAGGGATCAAACTACTTGGGACCTTGCACTTTCGAAGCAGGCAGTGGAACCACTGAGCTAAATCCCCATCCCTCAACGGCTATAATTTTATAGCTATTTGATAAATATTGTCACCAGCATATCCTCAGAGACTAGAATGGCCGCTGACACACAGTAAATTCTAAAAATATCTGCTGGCTGAATGAATGGCCTGGGCAGAGGCTGGTTGGGGGTCTAAATCCTGGTATCTGAGTGAAAATGAGCACATGAAGGTGAAAGAATTCTACTCATAAGCTGGGGTCAAGTGGGGGTCTAGAGTCTGAATTTCTATGCCCTTATCTATACACTGAAATCTTCTCTTTTGGTACAGGGGATCGAACTTGGGACCTTGTGCTTGCAAGGCAGGCAGGCTGCAGAACCACTGAGCTAAATCCCCGGCCCTACACACTGAAATCTTAATTCCTAAAGTGACTTACTTAATTTGCAGGCCAGGGTCTTTGAGAGGTGATTAGATCATAGGGGTGTTGCTATCATGAAAGAGATTAGTGTCCTAAAAAAAAAGAAAAAAGAAAAGAAAAGCACAAGCTGGGTGTGGTGGCCTATAACTCCAGCACTCAGGAGGCTGAGATAGGAGGACTGCTGCAAACCTGGGATACATAGTGAACTCAAGGCCATGCTAAACCGGACAGTGAGACCCTGGTTCAAAAAAAAGCACAAAGTTGGACATGAAGGCTGAAGCAGAGGCATGAGTTCGAGGCCAGCCTGGGCCACACAGTGAGTTCAAGGCCAACCTGAAACACATAGTGAGACCCTGTCTCAAAAAACCAAAACAAACCAAAACAAACAAACAAACAAGTAAAATAAATATTTAAAAAGCCCAAGAGAGACCAGATCCCCTTTACTTTCTAAAGTTCCTCCCAGCTGTGGTCATCCATCCTTTTTTTTTTGGTACCAGGGATTCAACTTGGGCCCTTGTGCTTGCAAGGCAGGTGGCAAAACCACTGAGCTAAATCCCTGGCCCCATTCTTTTTTTGGTACCAGGGATTCAACTTGGGCCCTTGTGCTTGCAAGGCAGGTGGCAAAACCACTGAGCTAAATCCCTGGCCCCATCCTCTTCTTGTATGAGGAGGTAGGGACCATACTATGGGACAAGGGAGCAGGTAAGTAGGTCTGGCTGGATAAGTGTGGAGACTCATCACAGGATGCCTCTGCCTTCACCCTTTTTCCTCCCCAGGGCTAGGAGAGAGGCCCTGTACCCCCAGGCTGTGATTTGGACACACTAGTAGCACTATTCAGAAGTCAGTCAGGGCTACTTCTGCCTACATAAGAGCTGGGTCCAAGGAAGGGGGAAAAGTCTAATCAGCGTGGAGGCAGAGGTAGGCGGATGAGCAAGAGAAGAGTCTGGGGTAGGAGCTGCTGTAGGCAGGTTCTGGGATTGTCTCAACAGATCCCTGCACAAAAGGACCAATTATGACCCCCACATCAAACTAGCTGGGAATGAGGTGAATCAGACCCTGGGAACTCAGCTGCTGAGAACTTCAGGGTCAGACCCTAGCAGTTGCCGGGTTCCTAAAGCCCTTTCTAGGAAAAACATCAATCTTCTACCCAGAAGGTCAGGGGCAGAAACAAATTCAGACTCTCAGAAGCAGCACCTACCAGTCAAGCCCTGCAGTCAACAGCAGGAACAGCAGAATGGGGTCTTCTCTGCTTTAAAAATAGCTATAATTATATTTATTTCTACTTATTTTTTAAAGCTTAATGAGTATTAGAAAACTCCCAGAGTTCAAGGACCAGCACACAGTTCAGGGTGCTGTGCCTGACTGAGTTCCTCTCAGCAGCTGGGTTTTTAGAAATCAGTAATAACAGCAATGATAATTCACTTTAATAACAGCCTGGTCTCCACAGGGCTCTTTCATCTGTGTAACTCCCAGAGCTGGGAAAACAGTAATTACGGAGCAGGTGCCACACCCCAGTGATGATGTATTATTAATCCATGAGCGCTGGTGGGAAACTGAGGCCCAGGGAAAAGGATCTCATTTCATATGGAGCTAAGGACCTAGCTGCCACGGGCCGCTGAGCAGTGGGGAGCTAGGGGTACCTGCTCCATACCAGCTGTGTTTTGGGAAGATGCTGAATATAGGGGTATTCATTCCAAACCTGGGTTTGGGGAGAAGATGAGGAAAGACACCAGGTACATGTCCCAAGGCCCTCCCCAGGCTACAGCAGGGCCTGGCGGGTAGCTCTGGCTAAGAGTCAGTGCTTCTGTCCTTGAGCCCTTGCGTCAGCTTCCCAGGGTGCAGCAAAGCAAGCCAAAGGCTGCCTAAGCATCTCCACCATCTCTACAGTACACTCAGGCACCAGAGGGTAAGTGAGGGTTCAGCCCCCCCAAATAGCCCCATGCTACAAGCAGTCTGTGAAGAGGGAGTGGGGGGTTTGGCAGCTGGGCGTGGGGATCAGGCTGAGAACAAGTCAAGAAGTGGGGATGTAGTTCAGTGGTTTGCATATCGTGCGTAATGCCCTAAATTTAACAATCAGCACTGAAAAGGAGGGGGACTGGGGAGGCTGTTCTTAAACCCCAAGCTCATCTCTATAGTTCCCATTCATCCTTGGTACCAGTCCTAAAATAACGTTGCTACTGTAGCCACAGAGGGAAAAGCAGAGACTCAAACTAGGAGGGAAGGGTAGAGATGGAGGCATTTCATATTCACTCTCAGACTACTATGCGCTGAGCACTGTGGCAGATCCTAGGAACAGATACAATCTAAACTGCAAGGAAACCCTAAGGGCCAAGCCAGACAGTAACTAGTGACCTTATCCTCCAATATTAGGGGAGATTTGAACTTTTCTTCAGCATTGTAGAAAGCTGATCAGCATTCCCGGGAGGCCTTGGGGATAATACTCTAACCCTCTAGGGCCCCTCTCTGCAGTCTAGGTTCAACAACTGGCCTTCTCTGCTTTAAATACAACCAGGCTCCCACATGAATGAAAAATAAAGGCAGAGTGTTAACATATAAAACTAGAGTTCAGAGTCAGGAGCTTGCCTCTGATACCACCATATAAATCACTTGCCCCCCTGGACTTCGATTTCCCCATTTTTAATGTGAGTGCATTGGACTAAACTGTCTCTAGGATTTCTTCCAGCCTGTGGGAGCTCTGTGTTGTTTTGATGCGGCGGCAGATCTCAGGTCGATTTACATAAATTTGCATGTTCAATCAGAAATCCCAAACTCCAAGTATAGAAAATCCAATCATCCATTAGTGTAGCCAGACGGGCTGAAGGCGCCGGCCAGGTTCGGATGAGGGCTGTCAAAGCAGACTGTGATAGTAACAGTGACTTGGGGAAGAGACTGGGGGATGTGGGAGTGAGAATGGACATTTCTGAGGCAACTCTGGTCAGCCCAGAGCACCAGTAACCCCACTTTGGCTATCAGGCAAGAGTCCTTTCTCCTCCTACTTCTAACGGAGCCTCTGGCTGTCAAGCCTAGAGCCACACCCCAAGAAGGAACAGCAGCCTCTGCCTAGCAACAGCTGCATCCTTTGCTGGACAGGCATTCCACTATGAGCCACTTTCTGGGAAAAATGGCCTCCCTGAGAGCTTCCATTATCCATTCCAAGGGCTCAGAGCAGTGAGGAAGGTTTCCTTGGGGTCGAACCTTAATGTCTCCTGCTGTAACTTCACCAACAGGGTCCTGGGCAGAGGGTGTGCAGGCCCAGGAGTGTAGGGAGAGGGCAGTGGAGGACAATGTGCCTCATACCTAACCAGTCCCAGGGCCTCTTTAACCACCACCTCTCCTTTAACATTCCTCTTCACCTGGGAGACCAAAGATGAAAACAAACAAGAAGAACAGGAGGCCTTTTGGCTCTTGGGCTGGGAAGCAAGTCCCAACCTGGAGAGATTTGACTCCTGAGACAGCCCTATCCCCAGGAACAAAGGAGCTGGGAAAGGTAGGGTTGGGGCAGCTTCTCTTCGATTCTACTTGGCTGGTTGAAGGCAGCAGGATGATTCCTTAGCCCCGCTGCCTAGGTAGAGAGCTAGGTAGGAAGGGCCAGGGAGTGGGATGGGAAACAGCAGTGAGGCCCTCCTTGTCCTCTTCCATAGGTGGATGAGTATTCTGTGCTCCCTGGCCCAGAACCTAAAACAAGTTCCAACAGCTGGGATGCAAGCTGTCTCCTGGGAATCTGCTTACCCTGCTGGCCCTTGGCTGCCTCCTCTACTCTCAACCCCTCCCCAAAGGCCCAACTCAAAGAGTAGCCCAGCCAGGATGTCTCACCAGAGGTCTCGATGGGTGGGCCAAACCCACCGCCAACAGTTCATATCCCAAGGCACCAGGAGAGTGCAGAACAATGACTGTTTTGAGAATAGCCAGGCAGGATGAGGGAGTCTGCTTCTCTAATCCTAAGTAACTGTGACAACCACCACTCTAGCTCTCTAAATGGAGCCATTCTGCCACAGGACCTTTCTCCCTTCTAGTCACCCACCAGTGGAACCATTCAATACCAAAAAAGTAAAAGGGAATTTTAGACCTTTCTAGTCCCACTAAATCTTAAAGAGGAAAGAGAATGAATCTCAGAGAGGCAAACTGTCTTGGCCAAGGTCACAGAGCAGACTAGGAAAAGCATTGCTGAATTTCTCTCAGTGCGTAGGTTTCTACCTGCCTGCCATGAAGTACCTACTCCTCTGCAGCTCTAGGTTCTCTCTCCTCAGAGGCATGAGCCAGAGAAGGATGTTGGAGGGCTGAAGCCACAACACACATGGACCAAATTTTGAAAACAAATTAACCGTATAGGAATACCCTCTTCAGACAGGAAGATGTGGTTTCTCTAGGTTAAGAACCCACTGATCCCCGTTTGTTCTTAGAAGTGTGTGTTTGGGGAGAGGCCATTTGAGAAGTGAATTTCGTTGATCTTCTGGCCATACCAAGGGGTCTGAGAGCCAACTGGGAAGATGTCTGCAGGATAAAGGCTGCGACAAGGCAGGTGGGTGACATTCATTTTCCCCAAAAGCACTGACCACATAATGGTTAGATATGGACCCCTCTACACTGTTTCCCAAGGATCACCCTTGTTCCAGGGCTCTGCGTCCCACTACTTCCTCTGGCTAACAAGTGTGTTTAGACGCATGGACCCACGGCGGAGGTGTGGATTGACAGGGAGGGAAAAGAGGGGACGCCACTACAGTCCCCTGGCCCCTCAGGAAGGCAGGCCTTTAAGAAGCAGCTGCTGGGCAGGCTCACTTGATCCAGGACTGAGTCGCCTGGAAAATCAGACCTATGGAAGGCAAGGGCTCTCTGTGCCCTTGGGGCAGTGCCAGGACTGGAAAGACTGAGGGACTTTGGGTCTAGTACAAAGAGAAGCTGGGGTAGGACAGCCACTTTCTCAGGCGGGCTAAACCAGGGGAGTGGCGGGCACAGATAGATTTTCTGCATTCTTCTGGCACCGCAGTCAGGGCACAGAGAACCTTTTCCGCAGGCCCTGCCCAGTCCCTATTCCCTGCCTAACCCTTCTCTCTCCTTCAGCATTTCTTCAGGGTGCAGACGGCTGGCCGGGCTTCCTCCTCCTTCCCGAAGCCCCTCAAAGCCTCAGAAGGGCTGTTCCCAGAGACCAGGTCTCCGCCTCTCCCTGCCTCCCCCATGCCCTACCGCCCTAGGCCACCGGGACTGAAGGAGTGAGAAGAGCAGCCCCAGGCTCGTTTCTGCGCCTGCGCTTCGGGGAGAGCGCCCCCCAACCCTGCACCGCTGCGCAGCACCGGACGGTGGGATACGGGTGGGGTGGGCTGCGCAGCTGGGACAAGGTCAGTGCTTTCAAAGAGGGAGGGAGGTAGGCCACCGGAACATCCCCCACTCCCGAAAGTTTCCCTTCCGGGGCCACGGAGTGTGCGCGAGGATGGCGCAGGGGGCGGGAGGGGGTGGGGTAGGGTGGACGGAGTCGCAGCCGGACCCCTGGGACAGTGGAGCGGGAAGGAAGGGCAGGCCGCGAGGGGCGCGCAGGAAGCCGTGATACCCCCTACGACCCAAGGTTGCCAGAACTGCCTTACTCTGCACACTCCCCAGCCCCCCGACCGGAGCTTACATAGCCCCCTACCACCTCACCGCCCTTTAAATCCCTAGTAGGCCTGAAACTCACCGAAATCAGGTGTTGAGCTGGGCCAGGGCAAGCTAGATCTGCAGGGTCCATGGCCGCGGCTCGGGGGCGGGGGGCAGAGAAAGGGGGGTGCCGGAGCCGCCTCTTGATGTCAAGGCTTTAAAGGGGCCAATGAGTCCCGCCCCTCACCAAGACCCCGCCTTCCTCCTCCAGCACAGCCAATCCTCATCTATTCTAGCTGCACGCTCCTCCCAACTCCCTCCAGATGTTCCCAGGACAAGAGCTAAGTCTGCCCGGCTGGCGCGCGCTGCTTCCGCCCGGGTGGGAAGGGCCTCCCTTCCCCCCACGGGGAAACAGTCTCGCAGCCCCGCCTGGTAAACCTCACCAACGTCTCGGTAGGGGATATCAGGCTGGTTCAAGGGAGTGGGTGAGCGGGGCGTCCAGAGAAAACTAGGTAATGCCCGAGCACACGGGCGTGCGCGTCTGCTTCTTGTGGGGCTGGGCGGGCACGTGTATATGTGGTTGTGAGCGTTGGAGTTTGTAATTTGTCTTTCTGCGTACGTGTTGAGTATAAGTCCAGGGGATGAGCCTTAAGTCCCTCCTTGGCCTTGAATGCTCCTGCCTTCTTCCTCCACGATCTTCCCAGAAATCTGGAGAACTGGGCGCTTGGAACAGGCGTTGCCTGTTGGAGAGCAGTGTTGGCTCTTTTTGTCTTCATTGGTTTAAGAGCGGGGAGGGAGTACAAAAAAGAATATATAGCATTTTGGCCACTTGCTATCCGGGGAGACCAGTTCCAGCCATCTGTGTAAAGAGGAAACAATTCCAACAACCCACCCAGGCCCCTGCAGAGACTTCTCGGCCCTCTCAATACCATTTTCATTGGTCTTTAAACATCTGAAAAAATAAAACAAACAAACAAACATCTGTTTGTCAAGGTGTATTAATCTTCACAATTCAAGTTGTGCTGATTGGCCCACATATGCAGGTTCTGAATTGAGTTCTACAGGGATTTTCAAAGGTGTCCCTAGACACTTGTCTGCTTCTTTTATTAAAATTGCTTCTCTTGTAGGTATACACAGGATGTGACTTAAAAGTATCCAATACAGTCCATTAAAGGAACATAAACACTGAGGGAACATTGGATGGTCACATTGGTTAGGATTAAGAGTTCCTCTTTGAAAGAGGCTTCTTATTTAAAGTGGGGCTTGAAGAAATTTGAGTAGGATTCAGGCAGGATAAGGACAGAGGAGAATTAGAAAAGAGCAAATTGCCAGCATGGGCCAGTGTTCAGATTAAATTGGTAGGGTGGGAAGTGCCAGAAGCTAATGCAGGAGGTTTTGTATGGAGATCAAAATGATATAGATTTGACAGATGAGAAAAGTTACTTTGGGTTCTTGATCCAGGTATAACTTGATAAAAAGTGTCTGAGGACATTTGTTTGAGCCTAAGAGATGATACGACATTTACTAATTAAAAAAAATTTTTTTTTCTTCAATATAGGATGAACTCAGAGCCTTCTCCCTGAGCTACATCCCTATCCCTTTCCTGAATTTTTGTAATTTGAGGCAGTGTCTTGCTAAATTATACAGGCTGGGCTGGATCTTCCTGCCTCAGCCTTGCATAATGCTGGGATTATAGCTGTGTGCCTTTATGTCCAGCTCAATTTTTTGCTTAAAAATTTTTTGGGGGTACTGGCGATTTAGCTCAGTGGTGCCACTGTCTACCTCCCAAGTGTAATGTCCCGAGTTTGATCCCCGTAGCAAAATTTTTGTTTTCTTTTTTCAAAACTGCACCACTATGCCTGGCTTAGTAATTTTTTTTGGGGGGCTACCAGGGATTGAACTCAGGTCCTTAAGCTTCCCAGGCAGGTGCCTGAACCACTGAGCTAAATCCCTGGCCCTTAGTAATCTATTTTTTTAAGATAATTTTTCAATTTATTTCATATTGAAGACCATACGTGATTTTGATGAGATTATTTTTAATAGGTTTTGCAAAAAATTGAGGATGAAGGGGGAAAAAGCTGCTTAGACCGTATGGCAGAAGATACCATCCAAGTAATTTTTAAGAGAGGAGGTTTAAATATGTTGATCTAGGTCAATAAAGAATTCCTGGTAATTAGAATATAAACTATTAATACAATAGAAGTTATTACTATGTCCTTGAATACTATACGTTAGAGAATTTTTTCAGCATATTTGTTGATTCTTTGGTATCTATTTGGCACAATATTGAAACAGGATTAAACCAGGACCCTTTATTGAGAGAATATTTAATGGGCAAGAAATTATACCACTTTTTGTACACTTTGTGGTACACCGAACTGCATCTCCTAAAATGATACAGCCAAGTCCTAACTCCCGGTTCTGTGACTGTGACCTTATTTGGAAACAGGAACTTTGAATGTGCAATTGACTTAAATATTCTGGATTCAGATTGGTTCTAAAACCAAAGATGGGTGCTCTTGTAAGATGAGCCGAGGGCACAGAGACACACACTAAGGAAAAGGCCATAAGAAGTCCTGCTTCACATCTTTCTCATCCTGGGGCAAGCAGGCCAGTCCAAACATTTTCCTAGAAATGGAAGATGCACAGATATGAAGACAGAAATATGCAGGTCTCTTAAGGTCTAGAGATGGATTTAGTTCTAGTCCAAGTCATGGAGAAATGTTCTCCACCACTTTAGTGATAAAGGATACAGTTCTATAAAAAAAATGCCATAAATTTGAAAAGATTTGCCAGGTGTGCTGGCACACACCTGTAATCCCAGCACTCAGAAGGCTGAGGCAGGAGGACTGCTGTTCAAGACCAGCCTGGGCTACATAGTGAGTTTCAGGTCAGTCTCAACTACATAGTGAGACCCTGTCTCAAAGAAAAAAAAAATTTGGAGAGATTTGTTGAAACAATACAGTAATATAATTGACCATATTTGGCGTCAGAGTAAAACACTCTCATATTTTCTGTTTTTTAAGACATACATTTTTTAGACTTTTTGGGTACCGGGGATTGAACTCGGGACATTGCACTTGCAAGGCAGGTGGCAGAACCACTGAGCTAAATTCCTGCTCCTTTTTAGATTCTTAAATAACCTTTTTTATCTTCTACATCTGTAATCGCTGGATTGTGCTTTGGCTAAGTCCTTAAGTATTCTCACCTTTTAGGTTTTCTCCTCCACTTTCTTAGGGTAATAAATGTTCCGTAAGTGTAGTTCTTCTTTTTATTTATGTGGTCCATATGTACATAGAAGAGCTTAGCATGTATAATGCTCATGCAAGAAATGTGTAATTTGAATATATCCATCAATAAATCAATATGATGACGATTCTCCTACTCCTGTCTTGATCTTGCCTTTGAATGTGTCCCTGCTTCTTCGAGATTTCTACCCTTGATAGAAAGGCCACATGGTCTTGACAATCCAGCTGGCCTATGAGTCAACAGGGAGTGTCCACAGCCATCTCAGGTGCAGGATACTCCAACCTGAACATGACTTCAGCCTCAGCTGACCTGCCCACATTCTCACCTCAAGACTCTCTCCCTCCTAACCCTTGCACAGTGCCTCCTTGTGTCTGGCAGAAGAAAAACAGTCATCTTCCCATTTGAGAGCCAGCTGAAGCAGGCAAACCTGGCAAAGCTGCTTGCAGAGCCATTGCTTCTCTGAAGGAAAGCGGTGCCACCATCTTTAAGCTCTGCTGGTATGTCTCTGAAGTTTCACATTCTCTCTGCAATATCCCCCCTCTGAAGAAGTACCCCTAACTGCTGTGAGGGGGCAAAGGGTGAAGACAGCTCTGGCTACTTGGAGCCGAAGAGGGTCGTAGTTGTGATCAGCAGTTAGTTACTCTACAGGGGCTCTATCTAAAGGCCTTCGATAGGTACCAGGCACTGTCATCTTGGTAGCTGCATAGCTTTAAAATCTCTGACCAGTAATCTCAGTGGAAGACCTCCAAAATGATATAGGGGAAGAGATGTAACTCCCAAACCCGCTAGATATCTGAAACACGAGTTCCTGTTCTCTAACATTGAAGAATGAATTCTAGGAACAACGGAGGTTAAGAGTAGGAAAAATTTATTGAGGGAAAGAAAGCTTCTGTCTAAGGAGACAGAAGGGGGACTAGAAAGTGGGTGGCCCAGCAATCTATTTTTAATTATTATGAAATATTCCATTGTATGATTTTGTCACAGTTTATTTACTCATTCTCTGGTTGATAGATATTTGGGTGTTTTCAGATTGGAGCTTTTTAAAAAAAATTTTTGTGAGGGGTCGGAGATTAGCTCAGTGCTTCTGCCTCCTGCCTCGAAAGTGCTAGGTCTCCACCCCCCAAAAAAAAGATGTTTAAAAAAGTTATTTTTTGTGAGATAGGGTCTCACTATATAGTCAGCCTGGCTGGCCTTGAACTATGCAGCCCAGGCTGGCCTCAACTTGTGGCAATCTTCCTGCCTTAGCCTCTCTGGTGATGGGAATACAGGCGTGTGCCACGACACCTAGCTGGGGTTACTGTGAATAAAACTGTATATATTCTTGTGCAAATCTTTTTATGGACATATATTTTCACCTTGTTTTTTGATGATATATAACAACATCTTTGGAACCTCACAGCATTGACTTTTACTCAGACATCCAATATTTATTAAATGGGGATCAGTGGGCTAGTGGGATTATAACAAAAATTGACATAGTCCTTTCTAAGTCTTTGAGAGAAAAACCTTAAATCTTCCAGGCATATATAATTATTTTTGGATGCTTGCAAATAACTGAATTTTTGGAAATAAACATCTACATGACTTTTACTTTTCATTCACATGTATGCCCTTGTTTAATAAACACAGCTTGAACATATGCATTTTTCAGAGGAAATAACTCCCCTCCTTACTTACAGGCTTTGACATACTTGATAGCTTAGGTGTTCAATTTTTGTAGATTCTCTATTGTTATGGCTTGTGTTTATTTTCCCACTATAAACATTTATTAGCTGTGGCTTGTGTTTAGATGCTCCCCCAAAGCCTCATGCAGATGAGGCGGGGCTTTCTTAGGAGTTACAACCATCAACAGTGCTGCAGGGGTAGAGCCACCCAAGCCCTTTGGAGTTCACAACTTGCCAGAGATTGCCAGGGTTGCTGGAAGTGGAACTGTGGGATTTAATGTTTGCCCTGCTGGATTTTCGACTTGCTTTGTTTCCATTCCTTTGTATGCTCCTGTCTGTAATTTTTGGAATGGAAATGTCTATCTTGTGCCATTGAATGTTGGAAGTGTTTAACTTTCCTTTCACTTGTGCAGGGGTTTACAGCTAAGAATTTCCCTTAAATCTCAGAGGAGGGCAAGGGATTTAGCTTGGTGGTGCTGTGCCTTATTGAAACCACAAGGTCCTAGAGGGACCAATGGAAAACTGTTTAATGGGTATATTTCTGAGTACTTGTACATTGTAAAATTTTGTACTGACAAAAAAAAAAAAAAAAA
>NW_022900927.1:4554468-4562479 GCF_012274545.1 Fukomys damarensis | reverse complement strand
AAAATTATATATATAAAATTATATATATATATTTTTTTATTTATTTATTTATTTATTTATTTTTACCAGGGATTCAACTCAGGACCTTGCACTTGCAAGGCAGGCAGAGGAACCACTGAGTTAAATCCTGGGCCCAATGCTTTTTTGCATAAACGGATGTGTATGAATTTGGGGGGGGGCAAGGGCCAAATGTTATGGCTTGTGTTTAGATGTCCCCTCAAAGCCTCATGTGGATGTGGTGGGGTTTTCTTCTTCAGAGGCAGCGTAATCTGGAATGTGTGATGCTGGGATTAAGGGGTGTGATTACTGAACTACTACCTGTGAGTGACTGGTTTGGCACCACCCTAATCCCGGTGGTCTGGAGGGGATAAAAGGGGCAGAAAGATGCTATTTCTTGTTGCTTTTGCTGTCTTCAGCTGCCATGAACTGGTGCCCTCTGCCACCCTGCCTTGGAGCCAGCCGATTATGGACTGAAACCTCTACAGACTGTAAGCCAAATAAACCTTTCCACCTTTAACTTGGGTGTTGTGTATTTTGTCTCAGCAATGAGAGAAAATTAACACATCTATGCTTCACAAACTTCATGCTCAGTTACAGGAGGCAAAGTGTTAGCTACTACTGACTGCTCCATAATTCTTTTGTCTTCTGCAAGGCTTAAAACATTTTTTTTTCAGTGCTGTTACTTATTATTGAAAATTAGAACTTCAAAGTTGGTTCTCTACTCATTTTATATGCTGATCAAACATTGTCCTTTCCTCAAGTTGTTACAAAACAAGCTAGGCCTCTTAGGTGTCTGAAGATATGAGCTGTTGGTAATAAAGCAGATCAGTGGTGTGGTCTAACTGCTAGATGATCTCAGAGAATTGCCTCCTCACTGCTCACATTAGAATGGGGTTCCTAGGTTCAAGTACTGTGTGGTTATTCTTTCAGTGTTGGGGCACTTTACTTCTCAGGGGTTGACACAGCTATTTATTTATTCATTTATTTAGGTACCGGGGATCGAACTTGGGACCTTGCACTTGTCAGGCAGGTGGCAGAACCACTAAGCTAAACCCTCAGCTGACACAGCTATTTAGCCACTCCTTAGATCAGGAGCTGGTCCAGCTGGCAAATGGTCTCTCAAAACATTTTAATCTGGCTCTTTTCTAGGCTGGATTGATTCCCAAGCACAATATTGATGTCCTTCCTTCTTGGTAGGAAGAAGAAAGGAGCTGATTAACCTGGGCAACTTAGCAAGATCCTGTCTCAAAATAAAAAAATACAAAGTGCTGGAATGTAGTTCAGGGTCCCTGAGTTCAATACCTAGTACTGGGGATGGGAAAAAGGGAAGGAGCTGGTTAATATTTGGTTCATTTACTGAACAGGTATAGATCTTTGCTACTGCTGCTTAATTCTACATGGGACAATCACATTCCTTGGATTCTGACAGCACACCAATAATGTGCTTTGAAACTTACCTGACATAGAATAGACCTGCTCAGGTCCTTGAGCTCCTTTTCTCTTCATGCCTGTATTCAAAAATATTTTTCTTAAGCCTTTACTGTATGCCAGGTGTTATGCATAAAGTTAGGTAAATAATAGTTAAATTCTTATAAGCGTAGGACATGCAATGAGATTGGAAAGGTAAGCACTACAAAGATCATACTTTCTCCTAAAAGCAACCAGTGCCTTTGAGTTGTTTTAAGCAGGGGGTGACATAATCAGATTTGCATTTTAGAAAAGATCACTATGGTTGCAGTGCGCAGAAGAGAAAGCAAGCTTGAAATCAGAGGCACCCCACACTATAGCAATTGAGGAGAAAATTGAGAAATGATGTGATCTGGACTAAGAACATGATAGAGGTGATGTATAGGAGATACCTTCAAGAAATAAATAGCAGTCAAGTCAACAGACATTGGTATTAGAAGTAGAGGGAAGCAAGAGAGGTAAATCAAGACCTGGAATGGATAATTTGCAGGTGGCAAGGCAATGCACTGAAACCAGAAATACTGAAGAAGAGGAAGTTTAGGAAGATGATATACCCACTCCCAACCAAGAGATCAGAGCTTCTCAACTATGTGCCTCAGAGGTTATAGATGTGCTATATAATGATCTTCTGAATTCTTAGGGTAGCACAGTCTCCTGGAGACAGAGCAATCCTGCTTACGCTGGATTACATCGTTCAGTGTAGAAACCCCCATCATTTTCTATGGTCAGGTGTGGTGGTGTACACTTGTAATCCCAGTATTAGGGAGGCTGAGGAAGGATCACTATGAGTTAGAGGCCAGCATGGGCTACACAGCTCAAGGCCAGCCTTCACTACACAGTGAGACTCTTGTCTCAAGAAGTAAAAATCAAACCAACAAAAAACCCCCATCATTTTCAGTTTTTTATGTTTGTTTTTTTGAGACAGGATCTCACTTTGTAGTTTAGGCTGGCCTTAAATTCACTATGTAGCCCAGGCTGGCCTCGAACTCTTGTGATCCTCGTGTGCCACCATGCCTGGCTCCCCGTCATTTTCTGTGTGCCATGATATGGAAAAGGCTAAGAAGCACTCTTGTAGGCTGTTGGATAAATAATTCTGAAGGTCATAAGTGGGATCTGGATTAAAGAAATGTGTGAGTCATCAAAACATTAGGGATAACTGAAGCCATGGGATGAAAAAGATCATGCAAGAGAAGAGCTGGAACAGAATCCCAAGGAATATCAACATTAGATAGGGTCTCCAGAGATGGAAAACTGGATGGCACTGGCACCAGAGCCCAAGAAAGGGGGGTGGGGGGAAGACCAAGTCATTCCTACTGTTGCTGAGGTCAATTGAATCAGGACAGAGACATCCTTGCTGCCTACTGCCACGTTATTGGAGACTGGCAAAACCAGATTTTTTCTTTTTTGAGACAGAAGTCTCTGCATGTAGTTCAGACTGGCCTTAAACTCACTATAAAGCCCAGGCTGGCCTCAAACTTGAGGCAATCTTCCTGCTGCAGCCTTCAAAGTGCTAGGATTACAGGCATGCACACTGAGAAGACTAAAGCAAGCATAGAGATAGGAAGTGTTTAAAACTCTTCCAGAAGCCTGTCATGGTGGCCCACACCTGTAACTCCAACACTCGGGAGGCTGAGGCAGGCAGATTGCTGCAAATTCAGGGCCAGCCTGGGGTACCTAGTGAGCTCAAGGATAGCCTGAACTACTGAGAAAGACCCTGTCTCAAAAAACAAAAACAGATCAGACCCAAAAAACAAAACTCTTCCAGGAATTTTGGCTATGCTGTGAGGGAAAAAAAACAGGCAGATAGATAGGTGGGTCAGTAGAGGATGAATTATTTTAGAAAATCATTTCTACATGGGGCTGGAGATTTAGCTCAGCGGCACCATGCCTGCCTTGCAAGTGTAAGGTCCTGAGTTTGGGCTCCGATAGCAGAAAAAAAGTTATTTATTTTAGAAAGATACTATTTAATTAAAATTATCTACAGTTAGCCCCCCCGACCAGGGATTGAACTAATGACCTTGTGATTACCAGGCAGGTGCAGCACCACTGAACTACATCCCCTGGTCCTTACAGTTAGTTCTTAAAAAAATGGTATGTATGTATGATTAAAAATTAGCACCCAAGTAATTATTTGCTGCATTTCCTAGCTCAGCAATGAGCCATTTTAACCTTCTGCTTAATTTTCAAATGTGACTAAATATGCTTATACTGGTACTTTTTCCTTTTTGTTTTATTCCCTTACGATGCATAATATTCTGTACCCTACTTGTTACACTTAAAATATGAGACTTTTTCATATTAGCATATATAGATCTGCTTTGTTCTTTGTGTGTGTGTGTGTGTCTTGTACTTGCGAGGCAGGTGTGGTGCCACTGAGCTGAATCCCCAGCCCTGCTTTGTTCTTTTTAACAATTGCATAGTAATCCATTTACAACTGTCCCACATTGTTTCCTACTAATGGGTATTTAGGTTGTTTCCAGACTTTCACTTTTACCAACTTCATGTAATGGATTAACACTGCACATATATCCTTGCATATGTGTGTGAATACATCTGCAGGATAGATCTCTAACGATTAAATTTGGGAATGTACAATATTCATTTTTATAAATATCGACAAATTGCCTTCCAAATGGTCATACTAATTTACTTTTTTTTTAAGTAATAAGACAGATTTTATTCAAGAACTAGTGTAATGGAGGAAAAGAGAACTAAGTATAGAACTAGGTTCTATTCCGAATACAAGGACAGGTGGGAATTTATAGTCAAGCAGAGGAAATACAGAAGAGGGGAAATCAGTGACTTATCAGATTCTTGTTGAAGGAAGATTTTTTTCTACACTTTCATCAACACTAAAAAACCTGTGACTATTTTAGAGATCTAAATGATTAAGAAAAAAAATTTTTTTGAGCCAAGGTCTCATTGTAGTTCAGGTTTATCTTGAACTCTTGGCCATTCCTTAGCTTCAATCATTGTTTTTACTTGCATGTAATTAAAAGATTGAACAAGTTTTCAGGTGTTTATCTGCTATTACTTTCTGTGAATATCTTGATTATTTTATAATAATCTCTTTGTCATATACACTGCAAACAGTTTTCCTAGTTGGTAGTTTATCACACAACTTTAGCGGACATTTCTTTCCTTTTTACCTTAGTCAAATTTATTGATTTTTTTCCTTTATGGCTTTTAAATGTTTTATTTGTAAAGTACTTCAATTTTTAAAATTGCTTTTATTCCCTAGTATATTTATTTGTTTACTTATAAATATTCCAGCCAGAATCCAATTAAGTGGCAAAGATCACTATTACTTCCTGTCCAGAATGACAGCCACAACCCACACCAGCTCATCCTGTCTGAATGTGCAAACATCCAGGCCTATGTGTCCTTTACTCCAGAGACTGCTCTTTCTCTCTCGTCTGTCGTCCCACAGTTATATTCCTTGCAGACAAACTCAAGTCCAACATCCTCCATAGTCTTCCATGCCAATGCATTTTGTAGACTTTTCCTTTTCCAAAGCTCTTATGATCACTTGTTGTCTTGTGTGTGCCTCTCCTTTTCTCTTCAACTTTAACCTATTTGCTGAATGATTGGCATTTAATCTTTAGAAATCTGGGGTTATTTCCCCCCTGCCCCTAAACCAGGGATTGAACTCAGGACCTTGTACTTGCAAGGCAGGCATGGTGCCACTGAGCTAAATTCCCAGCCCCTGGAGTTATTTAATCTACTTTTCTATCCTACACTAGTAGCAGCTAAAAGCATGCTAAGTACATGAAAGAAATTGGACACAGCACTTTTTTTTTTTGGTGGTGGTGGTACCGGGAATTGAACCCATGGCTTTACACTGAGCTACATCACCAGCCCTTTTTATAATTACTTTTATATTTCTTTCTTTTTGGTACTGGGGATCAAATACTTTTACATTTTTGAGACAGAGTCTTCCTGAGTAGCTGGCTTGGAACTCATCATCCTCCTGCCTCGCCTCCCAAATAGCTAGTATTACAAGTGTGTGCCACTGTGCCTGGCCACAATTCTTTCTTAATTTATTTTGAGGGTTCTGGGAATTGAACACCATCACTGAGCTACACCCAAGCTTCTTTTAAAATTCTGAGATAGGGTCTTGCTAAATTGTCCAGGCTGGCTTGGAACTTGGAACTTTCTGCCTCAGCCTTCAGAGTAGCTGGAATTACAGGCATGCACCATGGCACCTGGCTCACAATACTTAATTTGCCATGAAGTTGTATGGACTAGCTATATGTAGCTAATGAACATGGGAAGTGTAGCTGGTCCAATGGAGAGTATCTGAAGACTTAGTATGCAAAAAAAGTATCTAATTTTTGTATTGATTGCATGCTGAAATAGTAGTTTAGATACTAGATTACACAGAATATGTTTTGTATAACCAGGGTCATTCTCTATTTCTTATCCATCAAGAAGGCTCATGCTTGCTGTTGACTCCTATATTAGGCTAATTTGAAGATAAATACGATGATCTTTTCTTTTTTTTTTTTCTTTTGGTTATTTGAAACAGAGACTCACTATGTAGTTGATATTGACCTAGAACTCACTGTGTAGCCCAGGCTGGTCTCGAACTCACAGCGATCCTCCTGCCTCAGCCTCCCAAGTGCTGGGATTACAGGAGTGCGCCACCACGCCCGGCTCGATGATCTTTTCTTTCAGCCAAAGATATTCTCACCATCTCCAAGGGCTCTCATAAACCACTATGTCTTTTTGGTAACAGGTCTTCATCTTTATAAGTACTAATTACACATTTTCTTCTAAACTGCTGCAGACTTGAAATATAATGGTTTCTCCCAACAGGTCAGGTAACTGCTCAGTCAACAGAATTTTACTGGGCCAGGGATTTAGCTCAGTGGTTCCACTGTCTGCTTTGCAAGCACAAGGTCCTGAGTTCGATCCCCGGTACAAAACAAAAAAAAAAGTAAAATAGAATGTTACTAGGGAACAAGCAGCTCCCAAATCTTTTTGTGGTTTAAGTCTCAATTAACCATCCAGACAGAGCCTCTGCATATCCCTTTGGTCACTGGGGACTGTTTTTTTGTTTTGTTTTATTTTGTTGAGACAGGCTCTCAGCATGTAGTCCAGGCTGGCCTCAAACTCCCAGCAGTCCATCTGCCTCAGCCCCCCAAGTGCTGGGATTCCAGGTGTGAACCACCACACCCAGCTTGCTGGGGCCATTTTCTGCCACTAAATTTGGGACCGGTGTCAGTTGGCCTTGAAAGCCAGTCTTGTAGTCAAGAGTCCCTGTATTAGTTTCCTTTTACTGCTATAATAAATACCAGATTTAGTGGTTTAAAACAGCACAAGTTTATTTCCTTACAGTGCTGGAGGCCAGAAATCTAAAATCAAGGCTAGCGGGACTGCAGTTCCTTCTGCTATGTTAGATAACGTTCATAGGTTTCAGGGATAGGTACAAAGACATCTTAGGGGGTCTATTACTCAGCCTACTACAGCCCCAGAGACATTTCCTTGCTTTCTTTGGCAAAGGGTAATAGGGAAGGACACCCAGCAGGGAAACAAAGTTGCAAAGCGTTTCTAAAGTAAAGTCTACAGAGAATGGGTAAAATCATCTCTGTAATCACTGATCACTCTGAGACCATTAAAAACTGGTTTCATCTCCATTAGCTTATATCTCTCCCTCTCAACACTGCTTCCTTTAAAATGCTCTGTAGTGCTAAGCTGAGATCCTTATTACTTTCTCATCCTGAAAAACACATTGTTAGAATAGCAAGATGCATGCTTCCTATGAGTCTTTTTTCTCATAAGCCTTTGGTCTCATAGGCATAAATATCTGCAGCATACTTACAGGGTATCATAAGATAATAGTGCCTTTTATTTAACAAAATATCCTGCAAAATGCCTTCCTGTCTCATCTCATTTGGGCACAGGAAAATAAAGTTATTTGAGTTGTACAGATGAAAAAAACTGTGGCTACACACAGAAACCAGCCACACGGACTGAATAAATTGGGTGGATTTGCAACTGTTCAATGTGAGGAATAGGAAGGGTCAACACAGGTCTTTTAGCTTGAACAATCAATGAATGCTACCAATTGAGATAGTATTAGGTTTGGAAAGAGGATGAGTTTGCTTTTGGGATACACTGAATTTGATATGCCAAAGAACTATTTAGGGGAATTATTTCAAGACAGGAAAAAAATTTATTAGCCTGGAACCATGGACCAGGGCTACCAATATATTTAGGAGCATTAGTATGTAAGTAGTTGTGAAAGGCATGAGAGTAAAAGAACTGACCCCACAAAAAATATGTAGAAGCTTAGGCAGAACCCTAAAAAAAAAAAAACCAAGCATTCAAAGTGTTACCCATTTCTACTCACATCAGAATCATTAGTTAAAAACAGAATCCTCAACCTGAATATAATTAATGCCACAGAACTGTACACTTAAAAATTGTTAGAATAGGGCCGAGGATTTATCTCAGTGGTGCCACTGCCTGCCTTGCAAGTACAAGGGCCCAAGTTTAATACCCAGTACCAAAAAAAAAAAAAAAAAAAAAAAAAAAAAAT
>NW_022900927.1:4540222-4554456 GCF_012274545.1 Fukomys damarensis | reverse complement strand
AATTTTTGTTATGTATCTTTTACCACAATAAAAGAATGCAACAAAATAGATCCCTAAGCCTTACTGCAGACCTGAATCACCACCCTGGGTTCATAATTTAAAGCTTTTAAACATCTTTTAAATGCTACTTAATACATCTTTTCTAGTATTTCTCAGTGCTATGCCCAGCCTGGTTATGTTAGAGACTTGACACGCTCTAGTAACCACTTCCTTTAGCCTCGTCTGTGACTCTCCATTTTAGACTGCACTGTGAGGTTTTTTCCAAAAGGCAGGCCCCAAAAGTCCAGAAAACACCTGGGGAAATAAGATCAGATTTAAGGAGCCTAGAGAACTGACACATTCTAAGGCTAGCTTCACCTTTATAATATCCCTTAAAGGGCCAGGTGTGGTGATGCACACATGTAATCACAGCACTTGGGAGGCTGAGGCAGGAGGATGGCCATGAGTTTGAGGCCAGCCTGCACTACAAAGCGAGACCTCGTCTCAAAAAACAAAAACAAAAATAAATAACTCTGAAAGGCTGGAGATGTGGCTTAACAGTAAAGCATTTGTTTAGCTTGCACAAGGTCGTGGGTTCTAATCCCCAGCACCACAAAACAATTCATCCTCCTCAGGGGTTGACTCAAACAATGGGACAAAGTATAGATTCTTTCTGTTGCATGCCGTGGATATTTTTTGTCAAAAGCTTCTGTAATGTTTTGAAGCTGTCTGACTGTTGCAAGATAGTGAAAGTAATTCTCAGTGTAAAACCATTTTAATTTCTCTTTCCTGGTTTTCCTGCCCTGTCATCTCATTGCCTCCAGAATCTTAATCTGTTTCTTTTTTTCTTCTTCTATCAGTGATTCAGGGATTGGATAAGTCTCCATGGTATGTTTTGCCCTGAAGAGCAGAAGGCTTCGGTCCCAACTAGTATTGCCAAAGCAGCACACTAATTCCATGCCGTGGTCCTGGGTCAAGATCTGTACAATTTGATTGGACATGTCACCTCGGATGGTGAGTGAGCGGAAGTGGTCAAAATCATGGAGTCCCAGCTTTCGGAGACGCCTTGCAGCTGCCCGGTAACATTTCCAAGGCTGAGGCTCCACAAGGAGGTAGTGGCAGAGAGAGGAAAGATGGGCTAAGAATTCCCACAGGCCTTGGTCCCCATGATTCAGATGAATCCACATAGTTATCGACATGCAGAAGCCAATGTCAAAAACTGAACATTCAAATTGGTTTAAGAAAGAGCTCAAGAGAATCTTCCGGGTCCTTTGATTCATGAAGTCCAAAGTGATAAAGGTCAAGGCATCAGGAAAAGGACATTCTTTTTTCGCTCGTTCCACCAGGACTGGATCAATGTCACAGCAAAGGAAATGGAGTTCTTTGGAGGCATCTGAGCTCTCCCCATCATGTAGGGAAAGGAAGTGTTTGTATAGAGCCACACTCAGATCCTAGAGGAATCCAAAAGAGCTTTGTCATTGCAGCTCTCAACCAAGTGATCTCACATCCTCTGAGCCTGCCACTTAACCTTGGCCTTTATGGAATGTGAAACTCCTAAACTGTAAGCCAAGGGAATTGTAGTTTTTCAGGAACAGAATTTCAGCGCCCTCCAGGGACCACAGGCTATAATGCATCTTCCCTACATTTTCCTGACTCAGCAAAGAAACCTCAAGCATTTCCCAGTGTATTAGGCTAGTAATTATCTTTTTCTGAGTACCTCAGACTCAAGGGATCTAGAAGCATAATCAGTGTCCCTCAACAGATAAGTGAGGAATTTTACACCATCTTATGAAAATCTGTTTCTTAGCCTGTAGTCGGAGAAGTCTGGATTCCAAAAAGTTTCCAATCAGCCTTCATCCTATGGCTTTCAATTTCACTATCTTTCTTCTATTATACTAACTTCTTCTGACACTTACTGCACTTCTATAACTATCACTAATAAGTCACTACTGAACTTCTTTTTTTTTACTTCACTTCATTATGATTCTCTTTATTATTTTTTTTTAGTTTATTGGTACATTTTAGGTATACAGTACAGTTACATTCATTGTTGGGATCTTGTACCTCTACACGACAGGTCTTGGTTCTCATTTTTTCCCCTTATCCCTGTCCTCCCTTCACCCCCTTCTCCCCTCCCCATTTACAAATACTTTATTTCCATTGTTTCATTTTCTCATATTTTTTTCTTTTCCCTTATTACCTTTCCCCTACCCTTCCCACTTTCCCTACACCTTTAGCTCTTTTCTTCCTATTTCACATTGTCAATTATCTCAGGATCTTATGTACTATTATAGTATTTTACACCATTCTAGACAAATCCAGTGATCTATGATTTTTTGTTTTTTCTTCTTATTTTTGGTACCCAGGATCAAACTTGGGCCATTGCTCTTTCGAGGTAGGCGGTGACAATGATCTATGATTTTTTATCATCTTAGCATCCTTTTGATTCTTAACTGTGACCACCTCCTTTTTCTTTGATTCCTATGACCATTAAAACTAACTCTGTAATCCCAGCATCCAGGAGGCTGAGGCAGGAGGATCACCTGGAGGCCAGCCTGGGCTAGATAGTGAGTTCAAGGCCAGCCTGAACTATATATAGCGAGACCCTGTCTCAAAGAGAGGAGGGGGGAGAATTCAGTGCAACAACATGGATTATTTTCACAAACATATATTGCTGGTTAAATAAAGCATGCTACAATAGAAAATATATGGCAAGCTTCCACTTAAATGAAGTCTACAATAGGTAAAATTAAACATTAAGGATAGAAAAACAGTAAACTATTAAAAAAAAAAAAAAAGGGCAGGAATGCCAGGCATGGTGGCGCATGTCTGTAATCCCAGCACTCGGGAGGCTGAGGAAGGAGGATCACTGTGAGTTCGAGAATAGCCTGGGCTACACAGTGAGCTCCAGGTTAGTCTGAACTACATAGTGAGACCCTGTCTCAAAAAATACCCGCCCCAAAGGCACAAAACATTAAGGCTAGTTTTTACCTCTGGATGAAGAAGGGGTGCTATGAACAGGAGAAGGTATATGAGAAGCTACTGGAGTACAGACAAGTGTTTTATTCTTGATCTGGCAGAGTTCATAAAAGTATTTGCTTTATAATAATTGTCATAAACTACAGACATATGCTTATGTATTTTTTTGTATGTGTGGAATAGTTAAAACAACTATATTTAAAAACTGACTCAAGGCTGGGGATTTAGCTCAATGGTGCTGCCACCCGTCTTGTAAGCACAAGGTCCCAAATTCTATCCCTGGTACCAAAAAAACCTGATTCAGAGGCAAGTGACTCACTTGTACAATGCCACATGGTCAGTACACAGAAAGACATGACATTCTTTTCTCTATACCAAGCTTCTCAAATTGGGTGTATAAATCCCCTAGGGATCATCTTTTTTTATTTGGTACCAGGGATTGAACTCAGGTCCTTGCACTTGCAAGGCAGGTGGTGGAACCACTGAGCTAAATCCCCAGCCTGGGATCATCTTTAGTACAGATGCTCATTTAGTAGATGGTGGTAAGGGTTGAGACTGTATTACTGATGATATGCCAATTCATGACAATTTTGTAGTTAAAAAAAAAAATCACACTGAGTAGCAATGGGATCATCTTTAGTACAGATGCTCATTTAGTAGATGGTGGTAAGGGTTGAGACTGTATTACTGATGATATGCCAATTCATGACAATTTTGTAGTTAAAAAAAAAAATCACACTGAGTAGCAAGGCCCCATTACTATGCAGCTTAATTTTTTCTCTACCTCTCCATTTATTTGTTTTCCTGCTGCTCTCTGATTTTGGCTGTGGTTCCACATTTGACTAATCATTTCATCACAAAATCCCTCGTCTACCACATCTATTCATTCTTGACACCCTAAATTTCCTAATCCTGGAGTCTCCTGGAAGTTTAAGACAGATTTGAGAACTCATTTTGCTAAGATCCTGATTTGCCGGGCCTAAGAGTTTTTATAGATTAAAAAAAAGGCACCTATAAATTATAGTATATCAATCAGGCATGGTTGCACACTTCTGTAATCCCAGCACTGGGGAGGCTGAGGCATCAAAACTGATGAAAATATTAGGCTAGCCTGGATTATATAGCAAAACACTGTCTCAAAAAATAAAACAAAAACAAAATACAGCACACCTATACAATATAATATTATAAAGCTGTTTAAAACAAGTCATAGGGCTGGGGTAGAGCTCAGTTGCACTAAGTATGGCTAACATGCTCAAGAATTTGGGTTCAATCCCTAGCACCATAAAAAAATAAAAGTGACACAAATGTTCTCCAGTGAAATGAGAAGGTCCAAAATGGTGTGCTATTTGTAAAACTAACAGAAGGACAATGCTTACATAAACCCAAGTGCTGGGTATACAAAGGATGGAAACCTAAGCAATTATAAATGTTGGTGTCACACTGGAGCAAAAGGAGGATTTAGGATTGGGAATAGAGACTTAATTTTTTACTAATCATCCCTTGTTATCCATGAGGAACTGGTTTCAGGACTCCTAAGAATAACAAAACCCAAGCATGCTCAAGTCCTTTAAATAAAATGGTGCAGTATTTGCAAATAACCCATATATATCTAATATACTTTCTAATGTATCTAATAATATCTCTAGATTACTTATAATACCCACTTCCATGTAAATGCTACATAAATAGTTTTGACTGTATTTTTTTTTTGTACCAGGGATCAAACTTGGGTCCTTGTGCTTGCAAGGCAGGTGGCAGCACCACTGAGCTAAATCCCCGGCCCTTGATTGTATTGTTTAGGGACTAGTGACAAGAAAAAAGCTGATACATGTTCAATACAGTCACAATTTTTTTCACTTTCAACCCATAGTCTGTTGAATCCACAGATGAAGAACCCTAGGATATGGAAGACCAACTATATATGCTTGTATTTTGAATTTTTTTTCTTCATCAAATATAATTTTTTTCCAAGTGCAAAAATAGGAAGTTTCTTAGAATGTGCGGCTGCACTCAGGAATGGTGGTACATGCCTGTAATCCCAGCACTCTGGGAGGCTGAGGCAAGAGGATTCCACATTTGAGCCCAGGCTGGGCAACTTAGTAAGACCCTGCCCCAAAATAAAAAGTAAAAAGGGGCTGGGATGTAGCTCAGTGTGAAGACCCTGGAGTTCAATCTCCAGTACCCTCTTCTCCTTCCCCCACCAAAAGCTTTTCCATTGCTTTGTCCTACTGATTTCCTTTGTCATCAAGGTGAAGAAATGTTTGCAGGGGACTCCTGGACACCCACTCATCTGGTAATTCCAGTCGTTAAACTGTATGCTATGTTTTCTTCCCCCTATTAGCTGTGATCCTCAAGGACTTCAATCCTCCACCAAAGTCTCTTCTGCTAAAGGCCATCAACACACTAAAAGTCTTCACACTCCCTTCAACTCTTACTCTGGAGTGATGAGGATATGAAGCGAGAGTGCTTTAGGTGTATGTGTGTGAGTGTGTGTGTGTGTGTGTGTGTGTGTGTGTGTGTGCTACTGGAGATTGAACCCAAGGTCTCTGTATTGAGATATATCCCAGCTTTTTGTTTTATTTTGCTTTTGTTTTTTGAGACAGGGTCTCTTTAAGTCACGAAATTGCTCAGACTGAGCTGGAAAGTGTGATCACTCCTGGGTCAGCCACTCAGAATTCTGGAATTACAGGCAAGTGCCACCAGGCCTGGGCTAATGAGGGCAAAACTTTTTGAAGTATTTGCAATCATAGGTTAGGACTACGTTCTCCCTTAAGAAATCCTGTGGCTACAAATAGGTGAGAGACATTTTCTTATTTTGCATGTAGTTTACTAACAATCATTATATGCCTAAAAAATACTTTGTAGTAAAAAGAGTGGCTTCTCCCTCCAGCAGAATGCTATGTTTACTTCCTCATTCATCTCCACTGGTCTCTGTTGTCCTGTCAGCGCACTGCTTTTTAAATACACGTGCACTTGGCCCAGGATTCATCCTGGACTTGCATATGAAAGGCACACATAAGTCTTCATTCCAGGCGTGATTCTGTCACCCCTGTCTCATCTCTCCCAGTAAAACCAACCAACCCTAACTTTACGATCCCAAATGTGGGTCCTAGAGGCCCATTTGCCAACAGGTCACCAAAGTGCTGGAAATACAGATACAGTGGCCCTTCTCATCTGGGGTCTGGTCTAGAGGGCGGAAGCTTGGAACACAGTCCAGGATTCTTCCTCAAGATTCCTAATGAAGATGATAGTGAGAGACCCATGTAGACTGGTACCGTAAGAGCGCAGAATCGGCCATTAGTATGCTTTAAGCCCATTTGTGGTAACTTTTAATGGTGTTATTTCACGCCTGGGCCAGAACCACAGCGGGCGTGGGAGCGGCCCACCTCTAGGTTCATGGGTTCGGATCCCTCTCCCTCCACTCACCCCGGAGTTACACCCCACGTCGAGCCCCAAGATCGGCCTTGTCTCAGGGCCCTTGGGAGGAAAGAGCCGTCGAAGGAGCTCCGGGGGCAGGAGGCGGAGTCGTTGTTCCGGAGGGTGGAAACGGGAATAATGAGGAAAATTTCCAAACGGGGCAGCCCCAGGTTCCAGAACTCGCGGTTCCTCCTCTTTCCTGGCCTCCTCATCGCCCTCTCCGGCCAGTTCCGCGCACGCCGCCATTAGCCTCAATTCGGCCTCTGGGTCCGGGCGGAACCGGAAGCCGGGGACCTGAGGCGGTCGCGGCGCCAGCGCGCCTGCGCCGAGTAGCAAGGGCGGTCGCTGACTGTAGTGTGGCGGGTGGTGCGGAAAGCTGTTTCTGAACCGCTGCTGTGTACCTGACGCTATGCTAGACGGCCTGGCCTGCGTTATCCTGTTGAACTCTGACCACCACTATAGGAGGGGGTTAGCGATATCATTCCCCGCTCAAGGGGAGGAGGCAAACGCTGAGAAGTTCAGAGGCTTGCCCACTCTTGGTTTGAAACGGGCCGCTTGACCAGAACAAGTAGCTTGAAAATCGATTTAGGGCTCACCCTTCCCTGAATGCTTAAAATGAGACGTGGAGAAGAGAAATGACTTTTTTGTGGTCATCTAGTAAATCAAGGACACAGGAACTTGCACCTGATTCAAGTGTGGATCACTTGTTGCGCTAGAGGACTTGAGATGGCCCTGCTTGCCAGAGAGGGACAGGTGGACATGCCAACTGCAGACTGTTCTTGAGAGGAAGGACTATGCCCTGAGAGCTTACACTCGAAGAGTGCTGACAGGCACCCTTGTAAGCCCCTTATATATATTAATTTACTTAATCCTTACACTAATCCGGTAAGGAAAGGACCATAATTAAGATTCTTTTTATATAATGAATTCCTTGGGGAACATAACCAAGTTAGTAAGTTGCCCAAAGTGGCACAGAGATGATAGCAATAGGATCTAAATGCAGGCAGTTCGGCTCCAGACAGTGCTGGCAACATTCTCAGCCTGTAATTTTCTTTGCTTACCGTAATGCTGGGCACAAAGATGCTGGGCCAGTATTTGTTAGATGAAAACAGAGGATACAAACAAATGACTAAAGCCAAGTCTGCTTGGAGAAAATTAAAATGGAAGAGAGAGAGAGAGAAGCTGAACTGAATGGAAGTATGGCAATTTCCGTCCCGGAAATTGGGGGGAACTGGTAAGGAGAGAAACTGAGGAGTCAGCCTAAGGTAGCATGTTCAAATTAGAAGCCAGCATGGTCTGGCATCAGCAGGGATCAGCAAGGGGTGGGGCGAGTTGTGCTGACCCCTCCACCACGTGACCAGCCCATTTACATAGACCTTTTGCTACATAAGGCAAGCGATTTGCTATATTTACAAGGGACTAAAGCATGACTTGAAGAGACAATGCATAGTGTGGGGAAAAAAATTTGCCAGCTGTTCCTCAAAGGAAGGACTACTATCTAGAATATATAAAGAACTGAAAAAAATCAGACTCTCTCACATTTAAAGACCCAATCCAAAATGGGCATCTGAAATGAAGACACCTCTCAAATGAAGTAGCAACAACAAATGCATGAAAAAAAGTTCAGCATCGCTGATCATTTGAGAGATGCAAATTAAAACAATGCTGAGATTCCATCTCACTCTAGAAAGAACAACTGTTATCAAGAAATCAACAACAAATGCTGCTGGGGCTGTGGGGGAAAAGGAACCCTTCTACACTGTTGGTGGGAGTGCAGACTGGTGAAACCACTGTGGAAATCTGTGGAGATTTCTCAAAGTACTAAAACTAGAGTTTTCATTTGACCTAGCTATTCCCCTCCATGGTGTCTTCCTGAAATAATTAAAAGCATCATACCACAGCAATGTGTGCATACCCATGTTAACAGTGGCATGAGACATTTATAGCTCAATGATACACCTTGAGACCATACATTTAAGTGAAATAAGTCGGACACTCGTGTGTAAGTACTGCATTGTTTCTCTGGTGTGAGAAACTGAAAGTGGAAATAAGGACTAAAATTTATAATAGATTTGGGAAATGCGAAGAAAATGTTCAAATGAGAAGGGGAACAAAGGAGAGGGAAGAGGAAGGGAAAAGGAAGGAACAAGAAGAAAAATAGAAGGAAAAATGGAAACAAAGCTTTTGTTTATAAGGAAGGAGGGAAAAAGGGGTCAAAGTGGGTATGGGGGTAAAATGCAAGATATATCATGTACAGGTACAAATTCATTGTTATGATGCACATCTAAAATATAACAATAAATGTTTTGTTTAAAAAAAGCATAACTCTTGTAGATGGGCCATCAGGGGTTAAATAGACCCTATCTCTTACTTGCTTTTTTTACTTGTACTTTCATCTTTGATCTGCTGTTTCATTATTTTCTTATAAGATTCGGGGATGACTGTGACTAAATGTCACGGTGGAATGAATAAACCACAGTATTTTAGCACAACTTTCCCCAAAGGGAGGAGAAAAACAGCAGTGTTTCACTTTTCAGTTTTTGACAAGATTTTGGTGAGCTGAGCTTACCCTTCTGTCACTAGATGACACTTGTACAAACAGTTAATTGCCCTCAGTTTTCAAAGAGCTGGAATCACCTTGATTTTCTAAACACTTTATTGTAAGCAAGCACTTTTTTTCCCTATGTTTTTGTTTTTTGAAATAGGGTCTTATTAAGTAGTTCAGGTTGACCTTGCACTCACCGTGTAAGCCAGGCTGGCCCCTAATTCATGGTGATCTTCCTGCCTCTGCCTGTCGAGTGTTTTCAGACGTGTACCACCACACCTGGCTCTTTTTTCTTTTTTGTAGTGCTGGGAATTGAACCTCAGGGCCCTTACACTGAGCTATATCCCTCTTTTTTCTTTTGAGACAGGATCTTGCTAAGTTGCTTGAACTTGCTATCTTCTTGCCTCGATATTCTGTGGTGCTGGGATTACAGACCTGCGCCACTATGCCTATAATTTTTCTTTAAATGCCAGTAAAGAATTTAATTTCATTAAGAACATGGGCATGACTTGATTTCTCAAAACACTTCACCAGAAGAAAGATAGGCATGTCACAGGCCCAAAGGGCAATCAACATGCTTCTCCTCATTGTTGGGGGTTCTTCCAGAAGCAAAGATTGGTCCAGGGATGGTAATGTTACTGGCAATCTAAAATGCCTCAAAAGTGACTGTATAAAGACAGGATTTTCTAACTTGTACCCATTTATCAGCCTAGGGGACCTGACAATATTTAGCTTCTGGGTGGAGGGTCTGAGTAACCAGCTCCAACACCTCAGATATCTGTAGAAACACTTAAGAGCATGCTCTGAGCTTCAGTCAGCCAGTTTTTGTGGAACCTAACCCTTAGGCAATTACCAGGGTTGGTAGGGGGGGTGAGAAAAGGATGTCTTCAAACACACAAATTAGTAATATAAAAATAAATTGCAAATTAAAAAAAAACCCAACACGGATCAAAACATCACAAAAAGTTCCAATGATATGGTGGTTTAACTAAATGCTAGTCACACTTAAATACTAATTTTTTTTCTTACTTTTTTTGGCTGCATAGTGTTTGATTTTTCTGTGTTTGATAATACTGTTTAGAGAAAGAGAGTAGAAAGATGGGGCCGGGGATTTGGCTCAGTGATTCTGGTGCTCTGCCTTGCAAGCACAAGGACCAGAGTTCGATCCACGGTGCCCGCCCCAGAGAAAGACAATTCAGTCTTACCATGGTGTATCAAGCTTGTCTTTTATTTATTAATTTTTATTTATTTATTTTTGGTACCAGGGATCGAACTTAGGCCCTTGTACTTGCAAGGCAGTTGGTGGAACCACTGAGCCAAATCCTAGGCAAACTTGTCTTTTTAAAAAAAATTTAATAGTTTAAAGAAAGTTTCAGGTTCACAATTTATTATTGGCAATGTCATCAAAAAATTCAGATTTATTATCAAACTAAGCAAAATCCTTAGCCAAATTTATTTCAGTGGGTTAGTTATGGTGGTACATGCCTGTAATACCAGCTACTTGGAAGGGTGAGGCAGGAGGATTGCAAGGTTTTTTTTTTTTTTTTTTTTTTTTTTTTTTTTTTTTGGTTTTTTTGAGACAGGGTCTCACTATGTAATTGAAATTGACCTGGAACTCACTATGTAGACCAGGCTGGTCTCCAACTCACAGCGATCCTCCTGCCTCAGCCTCCCAAGTGCTGGGATTACAGGTGTGTGCTACCATGCCCGGCTAGGATTGCAAGTTTGAGGCCAGCCTGGACAACTTAGTGAGACCCTGTGTCAGGGGGAAAACAAAACAAAACTAAATAGGTACCGTAGCATATTCCTATAGTCCCGGTACTTGGGAGGCTGAAGCAGGAAGATTGCCATGAGTTTGAGGTCAGCTTGAGTTATATAGTGACACCCTGTCTCAAAAAACAAACAAAAATCAAAACAAAAAACACAACAAAAAGAAAAGGTGGGGTGGGGTACCTCAGTGACAGAAAATGTCCCTCTAATCCACAGTACACCCCACCCCAAATTCTTTCACTGGGTTGAAGTGTAGTTCAGTGGAAGAATGCTTGCCTACCATATATTTAGGCCCTGGGTTAGATTCCCAGATTTTCAAACACAACTTTCATCTGAGTTGTAAGACTAGAACATTTCCATTTTTCTTATTCAGGGGTTGATCTTACACATACTCTTCAAAGTGACTATATTCATGAGCCAATTTATTTAAAAATTGTATTATATGGCCAGGTGTGGTGGTACACGCCTGTAATCCCAGCACTCAGGAGGAGGCTGAGGCAGGAGGATTTCTGGGAGTTTGAGGCCAAAAAAAAAAAAAAAGAAAGAAAAGAAAGAAAATTGCACTATGAATGGTGGATTTTTTTATTATTTGCATTGATACCAATAATTCATGCCGAGTCATCAAAAACTTAAACATAAGAATTCTGATATATGTGTATATATATATAGATATCTATCTATATATATATAGATAGATATCTATATATCTATATAGATATCTATCTATCTATCTATATATTTTTTTTTTGTACTGGGGATCGAACTCCAATCCTTGCACTTGTGAGGCAGGCGGCAGAACCGCTGAGCTAAATCCCCAGTGCCAGAATTCTGATATTTTGTATAATTCCTATATTAAAAAAAAGAATGCATAGTGCATTTATAATTATATATGCTGCGTTATTGATTATATTGTCCAAAGAACAATCTTGTTTTGACTGGTGTTAATATATATGTTGTGCCCAAGTCGCGAAGTCGCCAAAGACCACCAAGGAGTCATGTCCGATGCAATTGCAAGAGGAGTTTATTGCAAGCTCGAGCCTGCACTCTCAGTTGTCACCGTCACAGCAGCTTCAGACTGAGAGCCCAGATCCAACTTTGAACCAAGTTTATATAGGATTTTTCTGTTACTATTTTTAGTTTTCCCTTATCATCAAGGGGCATTGGGAGGGCACATTGGAACATGGTCTAATGCTTACATTTGCAAATTTATTATGGGGTGCTGGGAGGGTACATATTGAAAAGTTACCTAAGGCCTTTAGAGGATTAATTCATCTTTTCATTAGACAATTAATTCCTCTTTTCTGACTTTTGCTAAGATATATAATCATCTATATCCACTATAATTAATTCCTATATTGATTAGATCACACAAAAAGAAACTTTTCTATTAACTATGATTAGTTTCTATATTAGCTATAACTAAATTCTATATTAATTGAATTACATAAAAAGAAGCTTGTCTTAAAAAGAGGAACAGAAGCAGGGTGGAAATGCCCTAAAAGAGGAACTGAAGCATAGAGAAGAATGGAAACTGTTACATAGAATGGAATTATTCAGGAGCACAGAGAAACTGCAATTGCTGCAATTGTCAGAGGAACTGCCATTGTCAAAACACAGAGGAACTGCTGCATAGAATGGAAACTGTCACATAGAATGAAATTTCTCAGAAAGGAGCTTTTGCATTTACTCTATTCTGGGTAAGGGGTTTGGAGCCCACCTTGACTTGGAAACTTGGTACACACACACACACACACACACACATATATATATTTTTTTGGTACCGGGGATTGAACTTGGGTCCTTGCACTTGGACTTCTTATATTTTTGTGTGGCTGATGATTAGAGAATTTTGTTCAGACAAGCTTCTGACTTCGAGTGTTTTCAAACCTTGATGCTCCTGTACTTCCATGAATTTCCAGTGCCAGGTGTGAGAGGACATGTTTGTGTCCTGATTTAACCTCTGGATGTATACATGCAGGTTACAATACTAGGTGAGTCACATGGTAGTGGTGAAGTGTATTCCTGGAAGGTATTCCTATATCTGGGCAATGAGAAATAACTGTGCATGGAGTGACTGTAAAATGAGGTAGGATGGAAGAAATAAAGTTAGTGTATGTGCTGCTGAAGCGAGCACAGGAAGAAAGTTAAATAGAAAGAAGACACAGAAAATCAGAATCTAGGCTATCGCCCAAGCGCCGGGAAGTAGCCTGGGCCCCGATCCACTGCGGGAAGGAGAGCCACGCCTGCTCCCTACACAGCCACCATCGCTCAAACACCGGGAAGGTAGCCGCGTGGGAGCCCCTGAACCCCCATAAGCCCCCCGCCCCCCGCACTCTCAGACCTCCTGATTGTGCCAGTCTTTGGACCCACTCTGCAGAGGCAGAGGTGGTCATCAAGGGTATTTTTCTGAGTTCCCAACTTTGAACATCTTTAAAGAAAGGGCGTGGGAAACCTGTAATGGAACGTTGTGGAGTTCAACCATTCAGAAGGTTGGGGAACTCAATCTGGACCTTGCAGCCTGAGGTCAGTCAGCGTCATGGGGTTCAGCCATCAGCTAACTGAGATCAGGGGTCTTGCATCTTCGCTCTGTCTGAGCCATTAAATGGTAAATATACTATATTGAAAAGTTTGTTCACTGCAGACATGTTCTGGACTGCTTCTTGATTTCAATTTAATTCAAATGATTTAAGGGTGATAGACTAGTGACTACCACAGGTGGTCAGTGTCCAAGTTGTGCTTGATCTTAATGTGTTGCTGATTGTATCAGTTGGGGTAAAGCATTGCCGTTGATTTGATGAGCTGTTTTCTCTGATGTTATGAAGATGAGAATGTCTGTGGGTCATTAGAGACACAGAAGCTAGGGTGCAACTATATCAGGAAGATTTGGGTGATAATCCAGAGATTAAACCAAGGACAGTCCGACAACAAAAATTAAAATGAGAAAACACTTAAGCAAGACACAAGGACAGACTTCCAGTTCACCAATGGCAAACAGTAGGGCAAATGAGGATGAAAAGGCCGATAGTGAACCACCAGGACACCCTGAACTCAAAGCACAGGAAGTAACAAAACAGATCAATCAGGCTCTAGAAAAATTCAAAACAGAAATAATTTCCCAGATAACCATAGAGATAGTGAGCAAAATGGAAGTCGTGATTCGAGACTCTAGAGCAGAAACTGACAAAAAAATAGATGAGCTCAGGACCATGATAGAAGCCATGAATGGCCAGCGTAAAAAAGAAATGGAAAAAATAAACGCCCAACATAGGAAAGAAATGGAATCCATAAAATAGATTCAAACAGATATCCAGGAGATTAAACACTCCATTGAAAGTGTACGCAACAGAATAAAAGAATGTGAAGGTAGACTCTCAGATATAGAAGATAAGACTGCAGTCAGTGACCGTGAAAAGAGAGGTCGCTTAAAAACAGTAGGGGAGCATGAGAAATTGATCCAACAACTCCTAGAGGATGCAAAGAAGAACAACATAAGACTGATAGGAATACATGAAGTAGCAGGAGAAAATACCAATGACTTTAA
>NW_022900927.1:4530502-4539694 GCF_012274545.1 Fukomys damarensis | reverse complement strand
GCCATGAGGCCCAACAGAGTAAATCAAATAGGCAAGGCAAGAAATCAAAAGGAGAAGGTGAAAAAGTAAAAAGAGTCAACAAAAGGCCAATAACATGTCAATAATAAGTCAGTACATATCAGTTATAACCAGCAATGTCAATGGCCTCAACTCACCAATCAAGAGAAATAGACTGGCAAAATGGAATAAGAAGCAAAATCCAACAATATGTTGTATACAAGAAACACACCTAGTGCAAAAAGAAGCCCATAGACTGAAAGTGAAAGGATGGAAAACAATTCTCCATGTGACAGGAACCCAGAAAAAAACAGGGGTAGCAATCTTATTTGCAGACAAAGTAAATTTCAAACCAAAACTGAATCTAGTATTATTGATGTAGGACGGTACTGTATCATACCTCTATGAATGTAAAATACCTAGTACCTGCTTTATGATACATAGTAGGGACTATGCTTTATCAGAGCTACATTTAATGATATTGCTCTAGAATGTTCTCTTTCCAGATGATGATTAAGAGGCTAATAGAAAAAATGGTGCCAGGTACCACAACAGCAACAGAACTTTGCTGTTTTCTGGATATTATTCTTTTCTTTCTTTTTTTTTTTTTAATGAAATGTGCTGAATGTCTATAACTTTGTTCAGATGACTGCAGAACCTGGAAAAGCTGTTGCTGCTATCGATGCATAACATACTATTATTAGTCTTTTTATATAAATATATGTATGCATATATATATAAATTGAATTTTGGGAAACTTTAACGGTGCTGCCAACTTTGGAAAAAGTTATCCCAATTTACTTTGTTGAGTTGGCATTGTACAGAAATGGACAACCGTATTGGTCTAGAAATGCTAATTTATTTTTATTTTTTTCCAGGTGTACAGGGATAACACATCATACTAAATATGTAAGGTCATATCTACATGGATTTGATTACAGAAACTAATAAAGTATTCTCTAAATAATGAAAAAAAAGAATAAGATAAGACTATAAGAGCGAGAAGCAATTTAAGTATGTTCAGGGACCATTTTCATCTCCAGAATTAAGGATTATTTTAATGTTACATCACTGCCTTTTCTCTTTTACTTTCCTTTTTAGTTTTATTTTAGGATTCCCTATTTTTAATGTTCATACAGGGATTTCTTTAACTGAAATACCGAATAGTTTCTTTGGTGTGAAAAACTATAATAGTACACAGGATCCTAATGAGATAATAATGTGAAATAGGAAGTAAAGGGCTAAAGGTGTAGGGAAGGGGAAGGGTGGGGGAAAGGTAATAAGGGAGAGGAAAAAATATGAGAAACTGAAAAAATGGAAATAAAGTGTTTGTAAATGGGGAGGGGAGGAGGGGGTGAAGGGAGGGCAGGGACAAGGGGAAAAAATGAGAACCAAGACCTATTATGTAAAGGTATAGAATCCCAAGGATGAATGTAATTGTACTGTATACCTAGATTGTACCAATAACCTCAATACAAAGAAAAAAAAAAGAAAATCAGAATCTAAAAATTATAATTTTTAAGAAAAACCACAGTTTCAGGATACATAAGTTACTCAAGCCTTTTTCCCTTCCAAAAAATTCACTCAAAAAAGAAAATTTCTAAAGCTCTGAAAGACACAATCAGCCTGTAAATTGGGCTCTGGGCCCATGCTTTTTACCTGTAAATTGCTCTTCCTGTCACAGTACATATATCTTCAAGGAAGCAGCAAAATTAATGGGCACCCTATTTCAACTTTAAACACATCTAAATGGTTGTATTTTTAACATAGTTCACCAGATGGGTAATGTGACAGAATAGGCTTACACATTCTAGGGCACACCACTTGATGACACCTCCAAGTCCCCATAAAAACATCTAGTTCCAGATTGCAAGGTGCCTCTCTCTCTCTCGAAGGCCGACCCTCTACTAACTTGCTGTCTAATAAATTGCATTATGTCTCCGACTGATGTGGCTTGAAATTTTTTCCCCCTCGAGTCAGGGAGTCAGTGAACCTCCAATTTCATTCTACCAGTAGGGTAGGTTTAGGCTCCACATCTCTGTGCGAACCTCCTCAGTCCCTGTTCAGTATCATGAGCCGTATGAATCCATGCCTAATGGAATATATTCCTTTTTAAATTTTTATTTATTTATTTATTTATTTTTGACACAGGGTCTTGCTATGTAGTCTGGGCTAGCCTTGAACTCCCAGTGATCCTCCTGTCTTAGCCTGCCTAGGGCTGGGATTACAGGCATTAAAAAAAAAAAAGGGTGGGAGAGGAAGGGCTGGGGATGTAACTCAGAGGAAAGGCCCTGGGTTTAATTCTCAGTACTGTAAAAATAAGTGGATGAATAAATGAACACACTTCTTTGTTTCCTATATTCTAGATCATGGGAATCATTGAATGAATTTATTTACTTTGTGTTAAATATAAGCTGTTTAGCTCTAGACGCTTGGTCCAATCCAGGTTTGGTTTTTGGCAGGAAAACTACTTAGATGGGAATGTGTTTCTTACTGTATCATCTATAAAGTAGAGCAGATGATTCTAGATCAGCAGACATTTGAGGATAGTCTCTAAAGGAGAGCCCCCCAAAACTTAGAAATAAATCAAAGCCAGGCGTGGAGGTGCACACCTGTAATCTCAGCACTCTGGGACAGGAGGATTGCCATGAGATTGAGGCCAGCCTGGGTTACCTTGTGAGTTCAAGGCCAGCCTGAACTATATAAAGAGATGCTGTCTCAAAAACAAAACAAAACAAAACAAAAACTCAGAATAACAACAACAAAAAAGCAAAAGCTCTAAAACAGTAACATTTTCCCAACAGATACTGCATCTGGAAAGCATACTATACAAAAGAACAGTGTGGCAAACCGATAGCACATATGTTGGAGTAGGCTGTTTGTATCACTGAAAGCTCTAAAAGGTTCACCATCACTGGTAAATGATAGTTAAATGGGTACTTTTTTTTTTTTTTTTTTGCAGTACTGAGTATTGAAACGAGGGCCTTTGTTCTGAGCTACATCCCCAGCCCTCTTTTGTTGTTCTTGTTTTTTATTTTATTATTATTATTTTTTTTTGAGACAGGATCTCACTATGTAGTGAGACTGACCTGGAACTCACTATGTAGCTCAGGCTGGTCTCAAACTCACAGCGATCCTCCTGCCTCAGTCTCCCGAGTGCTGGGATTACAGGTGTGGGCCACCACGCCTGGCAAGCCTTCTTAATTTTTTATTTTGGGACAGATTTTCACTAAGTCACTAAATTGTCTGTAGGCTGGGCTTGAACTTGTGATCTTCCTGCCTCAGCCTCTCAATATACTGGGATTACCAGGTGTGCACCACCACTCCTGGCTCTATGTTCATATATGTTTGGAATTGTTCATAATAGAATCCTGGGAGAATAAAAGAACATTTAAAAAGCAACAATAAAACCTCTTGGACATTAAAAATATTCTCTCTCTCTCTCTCTCTCTTTTTTTTTTTTTTTGGTACTAGGGATCAAACTCAGGCCCTTGTGCTTGCGAGGCAGGCACCGGAACCACTGAGCTAAATCCCTGGCTCAGTGGACATTAAAAATATAACAGCAGGCTGGGGTATAGCTCAGTGATAGAGTACAAGCTTAGAATGTACGAGAACCTGTCCGGAGCCAGCTCAGGATTGGGCCAAGATCAGGAGGTATCTTGTCTGCCTCCTGTACTTCACGATTTTCCTCCCTTTGTGCCCCAGTTTACCCGCCAAAATAGATAGCCCGGAGGGCAAGGAAATGTTGTGCTCTGTTTATTGTAGTCCTAGCTGACATGGTCCTGGGAACAGCAAGCTTGCTGTCCCTGTTCCCACCGCCTTGTCAGTCAGCGAGTCTCAGAATGTATTAAAACAACAAATTACCAAGGACACCCTGCCCCATCTCCTTGTTTGGACTTCCACTCCTCATGCCTTAAGGTGACAGGCAAGCCGTGGTGTTCTTCTCCGCTCAGCAGGCAGAGAGGCTCCACCCAGTCCCGCTTTAATTCTCTTTTGTTTTCTGCATCTTCTGTCGCCCTACTCAGACCTCGTACCCTTGCCATGCAGGCTGTGACAGGACCTGGGTTTAATTTCCAACAAAAAATTGTATATAAATTAAACACTACAGGGGCTGCAGATGTAGTTCAGTGGTACTGCGCTTGCCTGGCAAGTAAGCACAAGGTCCTGAGTTCAATTCCTGGTACCAACAAAACAAAACAAAACACATTACATAGAACAGTTAAGTAAGATAGAGGCAGTCTTCCATAAAGCAGAATAAAAAATAGCAAAAGATGAAAAATAGTATACAAAAGATAGAGGCCAGTGGCAGAGACCAGACATTCAAGCAATAGGAGTTCCAGAGAAAAGAAAGTAGAAAAAAATTATCAAATGATTTCTGAAAGAACTACCAACAAGCCAGGCACGGTGGTGTACACCTGTGATCTCAGCACTTGAGAGGCTGAGGCAGGAGAATTGCTGTGAATTCAAGGCTAGCCTGAACTACTTAGTGAGACCTTGTCTTAAAAAAAAAAAAAAAAAAAAAAAAAAAAAAAAAAAGAACAGAAAAGAAAGATGACAACAACAACAACAAAACCCACCAGACTTTATACCAAGGATCAGAAATCATAATAGCAGTGGATTTCTCACCAGTCACATTGTCAACTGAAAGACAAAGGAATAGTTCCCTGAAAATTCTAAAATGGTTTCCAGTCTTTCATTGTACACAAAACCAAATGATTAATCATAAAGACAGACTGAATATATTTTCAGACATACAAGACACCACAGACATCATCTTCCAGAAGCTCTTTCTTAGAACGTTACTGGAGAACGTGCTGCATTGAAGTGAGGTAGATAACAGAGAATGGAGGTTCATGGAATCTAAAACGCAGGTTTCCAGGGGAGGAGAGTGGTGAAGGGATCCCCAGGACGGAGGTGAAGGAAGAAGCCTGGACAACAGTCGCTCAGCAGATCTTCAGGGTGCAGGTTTGAGCAGTCAAGACTCTGGCAGAGAAAGAAGGTGTTAGTGTTACCGGTTGGGGTGGGGACCAGCAGTGTTTTCTAGGTTCTTATTAGTCCCCGTCAGTGAGCTGGTCTGGGCTATTTGTGGACATGAAAGATTACCATATATTCTAGGGCAGAAATAAAAAGGCAAGGAAAAGGTGAAGCACAGAAGATGTGCTCAAGGAGAAAAGGGTGCTTGGAAGGAAAAAGAGAAGCAGACGACTGCAAGATCAAGAGGGTAGTGACCCCAAAGTCAGCTGCTGCTGTGTTTTTATGTCTTCTTTGAGAACTGAGCCAGGTGGTTCCACTTGATCTCATGATAGATGATTGCTATCAGGTCTCTGGTTTGCCATGTTCTGGTATCAAAGAGTGGTATCAGATTCAGGGCTCGGCTCGATCCTGTGTCAGCCTCAGGTACTGCTGTTCTGTGCTCATGGTTAATAAGTCTCCTCAGTTGGTAGCTGCACCCAGATGCTCCAGCCACCTTGCTGTGGCCCAGTCTGCCACTACATCAGTATGATGGAACTGATAGACATCTAATGGGTCTGAGCATGTGGACAGGATATGCATCCATTAATGGGACAGTTAAGTACTGAGTCATGAATGAAACCATAGAAAATTAAACAAATGATAAAACAACTAAGCAATTAACTTCCAGAAAAGCAGTGTTAGAAAAGGAAAAGTAATCTCTGTATATAGCATGGTTCAGTGGTCAAAGTCCTGATAATGTAAAAGGTGACTAACAATCAGTTCACAATAATAGATATAGCCAAATCAGGACAAGTTGGGGGCATAGAGAGAAGAGTGAGTATGTGTGTGTGTTTCATACCCTGATTTCTGTATCTCTCTCCTAGGACAGGGGATTTAGCTCAGTGGTTCGCCACCTGCCTTGTGAGTGCAAGGCTCTGAGTTTGATTCCTGGTACTGAAAAAAAAAAAAAGATTCCCACTATATCTCTCTCCTAGTGTGTTTTTTATCTTTCTGAATTTATTCTCTGACTGTGCTTTTGTTTTCTTCTTCAAACATGTATTTTCCAAACATTGGATAATGCATATTAAAGATAACCCAGTACGAGTTACTATAAAGAAGATGTTAGGAACCATGTCACCAAATGATTAAATGTTCTATTTAATTAAGTTCTTTTTTTAAAACCAGTTTCAGATTTTATTTATAATTTACTCAGATGAGAACCCATCCTTAAGTATAAAAGCAATGATTTCACCTTCTTGGCCTGGGATCAGGAGAAATCAATAGGTTAAAGTAAAAGAGCTACGAACCAAGATCCATTATGTTATTCCAAGTATATGAGCTCTTTCCCCCTGGAAATAAAGACCCCAAGACCTCCACTGCACTTTTGTTTGAATGCTAATATTTCAGACAGTTGTCCAAAAGGGCCGATATTTCCCAGTTTAATTTTGAGATAGTAAAACAAGCAACAAAACAGTGCTTGCGATTTGTTTCCCCTTATCATCAAGACTCACTGCCTCCCATCATCAATATTTATTGAGCATTTACAATGTACTAGGCACAACAGAACATACAGCAAACATTGTCCCTGTTCTTGAGGAGCTTACATTCTAAAAGGAAAAAAAAATATACCTCTTTTAAAATGGCATTTTTGTCTGGTGTTTCCTGTAAAGTACCAAGGAAATATTCTGCAGGGTGAGATTTGGGTATAACTTAGCCCCATCATTATTTAGAGGAGAGAAAGAGAAAGGGTTTTAAAAGCAGACACCGACAGAATGTCAGGATAAGGGAGGGTTTACAGGGAGATAAACACAATCTCACCAATTAAAGAGAGACTGCTGAGGTGAAGAGGATGAGGGAAGTAGTCTGTGGGATGTGAGCAAAGGAAGCAGGTATCTTGGACATCGCGTGGAGCCAGAAAGACCATGAGGCCTTTTCCCAAGCACTTGGCCACCAAAGAGGAATGGTTGGTGACAAGACAGAGGCTAAAAAAGGTAAGCTTGTGTACCTGACAAAGAGAATAAAGGACTAAAATTGAAGGCAAGCTATAAAGAGTATCAAGAAATTCTTAAAAACCAAACGTGGAACCTCCCCACACAAAAAACAAAAACAAAAACAAAAGTGATCTGGAAGCATGAAACTTATCGTTAATGCTACCCAATATCATGGTGGGCCAAGAATATTGTGACTTCCTATGTTAGAAAATTCCATATACCAAAAATTTAAATGGAATACATTAATTTTTTCCAATCTCCCCCTCTATCATAAAATAAAATTTTTCATTTCAATTATTTTTTAGGGGAGAGAGGGGAAACATGGGACATGGTTGAGAATGGTAGTTTTATTACTCATATTTTTGTTATGATAAACTTTGCCTTTAAACTTGGAAAAAGCCCATTAACTGCCAAGAGGGAAGAAGAAATAAATTTCCAAGAAGGTACAATTTTCTTCAAAGAAGTTTCAAAGCCAAAAGGTTAATTTACATGAAAAGCTGTAGGGAAAGTAGTTGAAAAGTCCATTCATAAAACTCTTATTCCACTTACATGAACTTAATACATATGTTCTTAACAATTATGCTTGGATTGTTCATGAAAATTTCTTAAGACATTAAACAAAGATAGCCATCATCTCAAGTTATTTCCCTGTTAACTATTTTTACAGCACATGTATGTTAGGCAAGTATCAAAAAAAAAAAATCACAAAAGCAAAAAAAAAAAAAAAACCCACCTAAAAAATTTTAAACACATGGGGTTTTTTTGTTGTTGTTTTACTGCTATGCTTGGTATGCATGAAATAATGAGTACCAAGCAATTCATTTTGACTGCATCTTTACTTTTACACGTTTTTCTGTTTTTGTTCTTTGAGACAGGATCTCACTATGTAGTTAGAGGCTGACCTGGAACTCACTATGTAGCCCAGGCTCGTCTCAAACTCACAGCAATCCTCCTGCCTCAGCCTCCCTGAGTGCTGGGATTACAGGCGTCCAGCACCATGCCCAGCTCTACTGTATAAATTTTAGAATGAAGCAGACAAAAGTTGGAAGGCCAGTTAATTTTCCCTTCCTTTTCCTGCTTCAGCTTCATCTCCCTGGGTATCCGATGTCCACAATGTCAAGTTGTCTCTCACTAATTGCATTATTAGCGCACTGGCCTCTTGTATGACGCTTCACTTAATGTATCAAGTTCAGCAATGGCTTCATCAAAAGCTGTCTTTGCCAGAGAACAGGCTTTCTCTGGGGAGTTCAGAATCTCGTAATAGAAGACAGAGAAGTTAAGGGCCAGACTCAATCTGATAGGATGCGTTGGTTGCATTTCCCTTTTGCTGATTTCAAAAGCTTCTTGGTAGGCTTGTGATTGGTCCGCAATCCCTTTCTTGTCATCACCAGCAGCAACCTCAGCCAAGTAAAGGTAGTAGTCCCCTTTCATTTTTTTAAAAAAGAGACTTTGCTCTTTGCTTGTGAAGCACTGGGGATTAAGAACTTTTCCAAAAGAGACAGTACATTGTATTCTCGAGCCATCTGCTGCTTTTTCTCAGTACCTTCCGTCTTTTGCTCGATACTTGAGACACCCTCCAAGATGACCTGTAGGCTCCCACAACATTTTTAAAAGCAACGGAGAGAAGATTCCTCTGCTCATTAGATAATTCAGCACCTTGCTCAGTTACAGACTTCAGCCTGCTCGGCCAGTTTGGCCTCCTGCACCAGCTTGTTTTTATCTGTGCCTGGATGTTCTGTGTTCTGGGTGGGTGGCGTCGGAGGGACAGGCAAAGCCGTCTCTGGGAGGCAGCGGTGAGGCAGAGACTCTGGCACTGGATCTCGCTGCTCACAAGTTGCAGCCGCTCCTCAGTAATTAAATTCTTCATTCGTCTCAGATTTAATCTCTGTGATTTTTTTTTTTTTGAACCAGGGTTCAAACTCGGGTCCCTGTGCTTGCCAGGCAGGCGGTGGAACCACTGAGCTAAATCACTGGCCCTCTCTGTGAATTTTTAAGAATTGTTTGTTTGTTCTTTGGTATTGAGAATTGACCTTAGGACCTTGCACACCAGTCAGGGGCTGTGCTGCTGAGCTATATCCCCCGCCCTTTTGTGAATGTGTTTTGAGCCTGTTTATGAGGTGTTTTTAAGACGTATGATCAAAAGTCAGTAAGGCCAGGGATTTAGCTCAGTGGTTCTGCCACCTGCCTTGCAAGCACAAGGACCTGAGTTCAATCCCCAGTACCAAAAAAAAAAAAAAAAAAAAAAAAAAAA
>NW_022900927.1:4464472-4530421 GCF_012274545.1 Fukomys damarensis | reverse complement strand
GGCAGTGAATGCTGCTACCAAGTGCCATCCACTGGATAGGCTGGCTTGTTAAAACATCACAGTATGTCCTCATCTACCTAGTCACCAGAGCTGGCACTATGATACTTCTGGCTCCTCCCAGAGACACCTCTGTTCCTGTCAGGCTGACTCGTGCAGTCCCTTGTGTGTGTTGAATGGGTGCTCCATGTCCTTGGACCTGCTTTCCCTGTGCCTGGAACTGACCCTCCCTCGCGCCATCCACAGCCCATCTCCTCAAGACCCAGTCTGTGTGTCTTCTTTTGGAAGATTTAACTAACCGCTATGCCTCAAAATGAATAACTGTTTTCCTCTGTCTTAGTCTGTTTTGTGTGTTGCTATAACAAAATGCCCAAGGCTTTGTAAGGGGTTTATAAGTGGTTTACTTAACTTATGGTTCTGGAGTCCTTTAAGATCACGGCACCCACACCTCCTCAGCTCTGAGCTTGCTACCTGTCCACATGGCTCCACGTTGGGAGCGTGTGTGACAGGGAGAGATCAGATGGTGAGAGAGATGGGAAGCCAGAGATTGAGTTGAGCATTGAACTTGCTTTATACCAACTCATCCTCCAGAGAACGAGACCAGTATTAGTCCCTTCTAAGGGTGGTGCCCCTGACCTAATTACCTTCTGCTAGGTCCCACCTCTTACCAGTCCTTCCACCTGAAGTCCACCACACAGGAGATCCACCTGATGGAGCATGAACTTTTGGGGGACACACTCAAATCACAGCCAAACCATAGCACACTCCTTCTACCTAGATACGTACCTGTTACTACTTTTTAAATTTTTATTTATTTAAATTTATTTATTTGTTTATGTATTTATCTATCTGGTACAGGGGATGGAACTCAAGATCTTGTGCTTGCAAGGCAGGCACAGTGCCACTGGGCTAAATCCCTGGCCCTGTTTGCTTGTTTTTTGGAGACAGGGTTTTGCTAATGTAGTTCAGGCTGGCCTCAAACTTGGAGGGACCCTCCTGCCTCAGCTTCCTGAGTTCTGGGATTACAGACCTGCACTACCACATCTGTCTCTGTCACTACTTTTTTTTCCCATGAAGTTTATTGGTTCATTTAAGGTAAATAATAGTTACATTCATCATTGGGATCTTGTACCTTTACATGATGTATCTTGGTGCTCCGTCACTACTTTTATTAGGCAACATTGAAGTTTTTTGTTTATTGTGAACTCACTGAAAAGCATGACCCTGTGGAGTCTTTGTATCACCAGCATCTAACACAGTGCCTGGCAACTAAATAAATGCCACCTAAATGAATGGATACTCTTCCTAAATACAAAGAAGAAATACATTCTCAATGTACAGTTTATCGAGTTTCAGTAGCATGCATCTGTAGTCCCAGCTCATGAGGCTAAAACAGGAGGATCTCTTAAACTCCGGGGCTTTGGTCTAGTCTAGAAAACATAGTAAGCCCTGTCTCAGAAATTAATTTTAAATTAAATTAAATTAAATGTACAGTTTTATAAAAGGGGAAAAGATAGTACTATTCAGGAAAGGACACTAATGCAACAAGTAGATGAAGCACTAATTGCCAGTTTTTTTCTGTGCCAGAGATTGAACTCAGATACTTGCACTTGCGAGGCAGGCGTGGTGCCAGGGAGCTAAATCCCTGGCCCTCTAATTGCCAGTTTTGTACTTTTCCTTTTCTCCTTTCTTCCCTCTTTTTTCTTCCTTTTTTTTCCCCTGTACTATTTACCTTTTGGACTTCCTTTTGCAGTATTTTTATTATACAAGATATGTAATTTTGCATATAGACAAATTAGTAAATCTAGATAGGCCAAAGAAAAGACTTAGTCTCACCCACTAAATGGAGATAATCATAATTAACATTTTCATGTATGTCTATTTGGTTTTTTTTCCTATTCATAAGCAAACATAAAATGTATATATGTATTTAATCAACATTAAACAAATTAAGATTTTAATGTTACTCAAACACAGCAGTTGATATAGCCTCCTTTGGAGATAGTGTTAGAAGTCTACATTTCATAAACTCTTTTTTTGCGGGGGACCTTGCTCTTTCGAGGCAGGTGGTGGAACCACTGAACTAAATACCCAGCCCTCATAAACTCTTTGAGGAACACAAACTAGTTAGTTTGCAGAATATCATTTAATTCAATTTTATATAATGCTTTTTCATGATGAGACTCAGGCTTTACTTTTTTTTTTGTGGAAATATTTTACAAGTAGTTTGCTCAGAAAGCTCATGGTGTCAAATATATGCCTTGGGATTTGAGCCTTTAACTTATGATTAATATCAAATCTACGAGTTTTTTTCTGCTGTAATGTTATCAATTTCCCCTTTGTAACTAAAAAATAATTTGTGAAAAAATAGTAACTTATGCAGACAAAAAGATACGAAACATTAATTGTCAGGGATTGAAAAGCAGAAACAGAGAGTTACCACTTCACTCCCGCAGAGAAGGTGACGACAAAAAAGACAATCACAAGTTGGCCAGGGTTTGAAGAAATTGGAATCCTCACATGCTGCTGGTAGAAATCCAAAATGGTGTGGCCCTTTTGGGAAATAATTTGGTTATAAATTTTAAAAGTTAGATAGAAGTAAGAAGACTGTTGGGTTGGGGATTTAGCTCAGTGGCATGGTGCTGGCAAAAAAAAAAAAAAAGTAAGAGGACTTTTTTTTTTTTTTGTACTGGAGATCGAACTTGAGTCCTTGTGCCTGCAAGGCAGGCAGTGGCACCACTGAGCTAAATCCCCGGCCCTCTGAGCAGCCTTTCTGAACTTTCTCCCCATCCAACTGCACTAGCCTAGCATTTGCCACCTGCCAGGTACTTTTTGTCATCTCTACAGCGCTTGGCTTCCTTGAGGACAGGGTCTCTATCTTGTTCTGGTGGACGTGTTGCTTCACCTGTTTAGCATCCACCTTTCCCCTGGGAACTGTGCTCTGACTTTCCTTAGGGGAAATGTTGCTCACCACCCCACCCCTGGGACAATGAGTGAGGCTCCAGTGGTGAATACTTAACCCATGGCCAATCAGGTCTGTGTCTTTCACCCCAGTACCACAGTGATTGGCCCAGAGGAGAGCTCCTGAACCTGAGAGAGACAGTCAGAGGCCCCTAGGACTTCTGATTGCTAGAATTGCTGGGCCAGAAAACCCTTGAGATTCACACAATATTACTTTCATCACATCCTGTTGGTCAAAGACTTTGTGGTCATTTAAAATTGCTCATTTGCCTTCTGGCCTCCTGTAAAATATACTCACTTTCTCCCAAGACTCCCTAAAGTCTCATCCCATTGTAGCATCAGCCTCAGGCTTGAGGTCACCTCTAAAATCACACTTCCTCAGGTCAATTTGAGTGCAGCTGTGTTCAATCCAAAGCCATCAGAACTTGAGAGTTTTTACACCTGCTCTCCACACGCACAGAGCTAGATGGTGGGACAACTCCAGTAGATTCTCCAGTTCCAAAGGAGGGAATGAGGGTCACAAGACACTCCCTAATTACAGCGATTTGAACTTCAGCTGGGCACTGTTGCCACTTCTTCAGTTAAGGCCCAAACTGCTCTCTGGCAATGATTCTCTGTGGCCCCTAACTTTATCCCCATTGGGGAACCCAGGGCTTTTGCATTGAGCTATATCCTCATAGTACAGGGAGCACATCCGGGCCTGGAGGGCCACTCCACCCCCTCCATCCACCTGATTTGGCAACACCCCAGGTCCAATCCTCCTTCCTTTGTGCTAAGAGAAGCAGAAATAAGAATAAGAGACCCAAGAAATCTCTAATGCTCCAGGCCAGAACACATACGTTTAGAACTGGTGGCCTGGCCTACAGTAACCTTTTCTCCCATTTGAACTTCATTAAACGTTCATACATAGGCGCTGCATATCATGCACGTAATTAAAAGAGAGAACTGTGGGAGAGTCAGTTGTACTAGATGTCCCTGAGATGACTCAGCACCCTGTCAATCATTTCCAGGGCTCAGATCCAGAGAGAGCCAATGAGAGGCACCTGGGGTGGGGTGCACATCTTTTAAGTCCAAAAACCTGATTTATTCTTTTCTTCCTATTCCCCCGCCATCCTGGTGGGGTCTGTAAATAAGGCTTTCTGGCTAATCCAGACCAGAAAGAGTTAAAACTTCATTGAGGAAAACAAGACCAGAAAAAACTGATTAGCCAGGCAGGTACTCTAACCAAGTTAGCCTACCTGCCCCTCCCCACCTTACAAAGGAGGCAAGGGTCGGCCACTTAAAAGATAGCTCTTTTTTATATATATATGTATTCTCTCGCTATGTTCCGTTTACTTAATTGCTAACTCAACCTGGTATGCGAAGTCCTCCTAACAAACCCATAAATTCTCCTGACCTGACAAAGGAAAACGAAATGAAGCTCACTAGCAATTTGCATAGAGTACCTGAGGTGGGCCCCCTAGGGCCAGGGATTTAACTCAGTGGTTCCACCCCCTGTTCCATCGCTGGTTAAAAAAAAAAAAAAAAAAAAAAAGCCAATCAAGTTGTCACACACTCCAAGGGGGAGGGTCTTTCTGCCCACTAATAAAAAAGGGCCGAGGACAAAGGCCCTTGGGTCAGAGTCCCTACTCTTCAGGGTTGCTGTCTGTCTTCTCCCCATTCCAATAAAGTGTCAAGTGAAATGCCTATCTTTCTGGAGCCAGGGATTTAGCACAGTGGTTCTGCCTGCTTTGCAAACAGAAGGCCCTGAGTTTGATCCCCAGTTTAAAAAAAAATGTCTTTCTTTCCTTAAATTTTATATCTCTAATTTTGATGTGAAGTTTATGAATCTTGAAAAGTGGCCTCAGAGTAGCAGGCGGTGCTTGTCCCTTTGATGTGACATTAGCAAACCACCACGTTTTCCCATTTGAGCTACCTTTTTATTTATTTCTGTTTATACAAACCCACGTGCCCTGAATATGAATTCCCTGTCTTTTACCATGGAGTGTATCTGCAATTCTTTTTTTTTTTTTTTTGTACCGGGGATCAAACTCGGGTCCTTGTGCTTGCTTGCAATTCTTATCTTGATATACGTAAGAATCTGGAATCTTTTTCTTGGACCCATCACACATGGTATCACTCAGCCCTTTAAAAAAAATTTTTTTTTGAGGGACAGAGTCTTACTAAATTGCTAAATTGCCCAGGCTGGGTTTGAGCACAATTCTCCTGCCTCAGCTTTCCAGAGCACTAGGATTACAGCATCCACCACCATGTCAGGAAGGCCTCTTGGTTTTGTCTTCTAGAGTCGTCTTTTGTTTTTCATAGGAAATAACTTGTGTATGCAACTGAACAAGTTCTCAGTCCACTTTCTGCTCAGAGAAGTTCAGGGGTCTTGATTTTGTGCAGTTTCCATCCCTTTCAATAATACAATTATCTTTGAAAGTCTGTGGATTTCTTTCTATGAATCTTGTAGCACTATTCCATTAGATTATTATACCAATAAATCTCTTTAGGACAAGGCCTTCTCTATCTTGGGTCCCCCAGTGAGGCTGTAGCAGAATAACATCTTTAAGATCCAGAGACACCCTACTGTTTAACTGTATGGTCTGAAAAAATGCTGTGAAGACCCTTAAGAGAGCTTCTGTCTGAGATGTTCTTTGAAGCACTGTCTTTGATCTTTCTGATGTTTTGACACCTGGTTTTACAGTTACACCTTTGGTTTAACCTTTACCCAGAGAAGGTGTTTATCCTGACAGTGCTCCGCATTTTACTCTCTGTCCAGAGGCCCTTTTTAGGATTACTGAAGAATTCTCTGCAGGTTGGAAGTGTCACAAGATGGTGTCTCAACCCTCCCTATGCCCGGGGTAGGTTGTAGGCTGTCTGACTCCCATCAAAGATAATTTCCGAGATATGTCAGCCATCAGGAGGTTTGTTTGGCAGAATATTTAAAAGTACGCATGTAGAGAGAATAAGAGTGTGGGCCCTCAAGAAAGAGGCACATGATGACATAGGGCTGGATATGAGGTAGGAGAGAAGAAATTAAAAAAGGTAAAAAGGAGATGAGGAAATCATAACTAAAAATTGTACTTTTAAGAAGTCTGCAAACTTCTGGGACCCGGCCAAAGTTTTCCGAGGTGATCCACATCATCATTCCTTTAGCCAGATTTAGGATCCTTTCTGTAGGGGAAAATGATGCCTAAATGGCTACATTTTGGTTCAGGCTGTGTGGTGGGGTGGCTGGCAGTGGACATTAAGTCTAAGGTTTCAGCGTAGATGCATCTCCCAGTGCCTTAGGGTAAATAACAACTGTAGCCAAGGTCGAAGCCAGCCTGTGTGAGTAACTTGTATAACCAAGATCATTCCTGGCACAGGGCCACCCTTGTGTATTTTGGTACAAATGGTGACTGCCATGAGGGCTGAGGGAGACTAAGCAGCTGAGGGCTGCTGCTGCAAGCACGGGCGGACTGGGAGCCTGAGGGAGTGGAGCCACTGAGGATAGAGTCAAACAGTTATTTTCCCCACTGTCTCTTCTTCGGGCTGCCTGGATCTCAAGTGAACCTCCCCGGCTGGAACCCATGATGAGATACTTCTCTACCAGACCCATCACACCCCAAATTCCTCAGGAATACTCAAAGTTTATAAATTGGCTTAATTGAGAAAGAGCAGAAACCGGATCCTAAGATAAAGGAGCAGATTGAGCAAATCCAGAGAATCCCACCCACCCAGACATGGTCTCATTATGTAGCTAGTTCAAGCTAGCCTTGAATCCATTGTATAGCTCAGGGTAGCCTTGGAAGCCAGGTGATCATCTTGCCTCAGCCTACCAAGTGCCACCACACCCAGCTCCAAAGAATGTTTAAATTACCTATTTACACACACACACACACACACACACACACACACACACCCCTAGCAGAATGGACTAGTACCCTTCTAGGGTGAGGTGAGCCATCTTTTTTCAGGCGTTCCGCCCATTTCAAGAGAGGTACAAATATTCCCAGTTCCAAACTGTAAGGCGTCTCATTTCCCTGAGTGCCTGCATTTTATTCTTGAGTGCATCCTAAATTGCTGATAAACCCATCCTGTGCTCCTTACTGGTGTGTCCTGAAAATTCTTTTTCTGTGACAGAAGTCAGCAAATGTGCTACAGAAAAGGGGTGTTAAGGGTAGGCATGGTCACGCATTCTTGTAATTCCAGCACATAGTAGGCTGAGGCAGGAGGATCATCATGAATTTGGGGCCAGCCTGGGCTGCATAGTGAGTATAAGGTCAGCCTGAATTCACACAGTGAGACCCTGCCCCCACACCCCAAAAAAAGGGTTCAATTCCTTATTTCAGCTTTGGGAACCTCTCAGACCCAGCCTGGTAAAGGGTGTGTTTATGTCGTCTTGGGGGTGTCCTCAGGATGGGTGACCTAGGATGTGTATTCCTACTGTGTGTGGGAGGGTGTTAACCACCTGGCCAGCTACATTAGAACAGAAGCCATGTACGTGTGTGTGACACGGAGATCAGCTGTCTACTAATAATGCTACTTCCTTGAGAGTGGGGATATGTGGAGGAGGGCAATTTACAGCAGAAAAGGTAAAAAGCGGGGGCTCAGAGTCCAATTTACAGGCTTGTTCCTTCAGAACCTTAGTGGTTTTTGTTGTTGTTGTCATTATTTTGGTTAGTTTCTTTGGAAGGGAAAAAATTTTGAGTGACTTTTGTGTCCTGACACTGCAGTTCCTCTTAAAAGTACAATTTAAAAATTACAATTTTTCTGTCTTCTTTTTACCTTTTTTTTCCTATTTTACCACAGCAAAACTGTCTTGCACCTTTTAATATCTCCTCTACTTCTGATTAAGAACACAATCACTCCTTCTTTAGCTTTTCTCTATCTGTATCTCAGGATACAAAGGCAAAATAAGCCAAATGACATTTTCAGCATTTTTTCTGGATATTTTAGCTGGAGCTTTCAGTTAATGAAGTAGTTTTTTTATTTTTTACATTAGAGGTAAAAGTTTTTGTTGGTTTTTTTGTTTGTTTGTTTTGTTTTACAAGTCTATCCTTCCAGGTTCCAATAATCATTTTCCTTGACTTTCCCTTGAGGCTTCTCCTGCAGTGGCCCTAAGGGACTTCTGGCTTTCCCAAAAGGGGTCATGGAAGCCTGTGAGGCATCTCCCACCGCCTGCTCCAAACCACACGTTTTAAATTTTATTAAGGAAGCACCACACTTCCAGATATCAGATTTTGCTCTACTTCTCTGGTGCTGCATAGCAGATGGCCTCAAACTTAGTGGGGTAGGCCATGCGTTTTATTATGGTCATGGATTCTGTGGATTAGGAATTTGGACCCCACACAGAGGAGAGGGTTATCTATGCTCCATGATGTCTTGGATTTCAAGTAGGACTTCAAATGGCTGGGAATAGAGCAACTGAACTTAGAGAACCCACTTCTCTGGTGACTTCTCTCACAAGGCTGCCTCTTGGATGGGTAGGCTGGAAGGCTGGGACCTGCTGGGGTTTTATGTTTGTTTGTTTCTTTGTTTTGTTTTTGAGACAGTATCGCTATGTAGCTCAGCCTAGCCTTGAACTTACTAGGTCGCCCGGGCTGTCCTGGAATCTTCCTGCCTCAGCCTCCCTAGTACTGGGATTACCGGTGTGTGGAACCCTGCCTGGCTGGATCTGCTGCTTTTCTTGGCAGAACCTGAATGTGGCTTCTCAAGCACGGTGGCTTCAGGGCAGTTGGGCTTATATAGTGGCTCAGGAAAGACAAGCCAACAAAGAGCTGTAGAGGTAATGAGCAACAGGATGAAGCCCATAGTTTTTGGCAGAGTTTTCCCAGAAAAGAAAAACTCCTCCCTGGAGAGGAGTCTGGGATTGTGGGCTGAGAAGAAAATATCTTAGTCGTCTGTGTGTGTGTGTGTGTGTGTGTGTGTGTGTGAGTGTATGCACACACACAATTCATAAGAGGGCAAACAGGTTTTCTGGGAGTAGCCAGACTTGCATGAAGATGGATGGCAAATGTGAGTTGAATCTGGTTGCCAAGCTCTCAGCTTCACTGAGGGCCTGGGAATGGGAATAAAGCTGTCCCAGTAGCAGGGAGGGAGGTTCAGAGGCCACTACTCAGGCCACAGCTGCCAGAAGGGAGGGAGCAAATGGTACAGTGGGTTGGACAGTAGCCCCCAAAGAGATATAACCAAGTCCCAAAACCCTGTACCTGTGAATATGACCTTTTAAAGAAATGGGATGTTTTTCTAAAATAAGGATTTTGAGGTGAGATTGTCAACCTGGATTTACTGTAGGCTTTAAATCCAAAAGCAAGTTTCCTCATAAAAGAAAGGAGCGATCAGAGACATACAGGCAGGTAGAAAGGCAAGGTGAAGATAAGGGCAGAGTGGAGGGAGCCACAGCCGAGGGACACCAAGGATTGCTAGTCACCGCCACAGGCTACCACATGTATGGCTTTCTCAGAGCCTCTGAAAGGAACCAACCCAGCCAACACTGATTTCAGGCTTCTAGCTGACACAACTGTAGTAAAATAAGTTATATGCGTCATTTTAAGCCGCCAGTTTGTGGTAATTTGTTAGGGCAGCCCCAGGAAACTGGGCATGGTGACTTACACATGTAATCTCAGAACTCTGGAAGCCCGAGGTAAGAGGACTGCAAGGTTAGAGCCCAGTCTGGGTAATTTAGCAGCTTAAAGAGACTAAGGGGGAGAGGGACAGAGAGAGAGAGAGAGAGAGAGAGAGAGAGAGAGAAAGCACACGCGTTCACCTGACTGGGTAGACACGGGAGACCAAAGGCCTCCGAAGTTGGAGGAAGAGGAACAGGAGCCCAGTGTTACCATCCCCCAGTGTATGTTGCCCCATGCACCCTGTCCACCCGTTCCTACCCTTCAGTCTTTCACAACTCAAGCCCTAATTCCATGGCCTCCCTGCCCCTATTCCAACATCTCAGCACTGGCTCCTTCTGGGGCTACATTAGAGAGCACTTCCTTGGGACTCCCTCCACGGCACGGCCTGACCTTTGTGCAGCAGATTTGCAGATTCTCTGCAGCCCTGTGCAGTTGGCACCTCCCTATCTCTGTCTTTTGAAGTGCTTTCCACACACCGAGGCTTAACGAGGTTACTCATTCATTCCAGGCCCTGTGCAGTTGGCACCTCCCTCTCCTATCTCTGTCTTTTGAAGTGCTTTCCACACACCGAGGCTTAACGAGGTTACTCATTCATTCCTCAGCATCCCTTCCCTCTCGTCCTTCCTTTTTCCTCTCCCTGCTCTTGTTGAATTTATACCAAAATCTTGTCAGAGCTGAAGGATAATGTCCCCCAGGGTTCTGGTGTGATGGTGTCTGCAACCACAGACTGTCCCCAGCCCCATGTTCTCCGGAGGAATCTGATGATATAATCGTTAAATCACAGGCCTTCTGTAGTCCTACTCCCAGACAATAATCTGTGTATAAATTTGGACAAGTCGCTGCAACTTTTGCTCCTGTTTTCCTCCTAGGTAAAAAGTCAGAGTAGTTGCCTTCCCTTCTCTCCCTTGTTGCTTGTTGAGACCAAGTGCTATAAAGCCTGTGGATTCTGGGTGAGTGATTAACACAGCTCCTGAGAGCTCAAGTTTTATAGCTTTAAAGCTACTGTTTTCGGGGACTCACCAGGTACCATATAAACCCTTCCTTTCAGGGAAACAATTTTGGCTTCATAAGGAACAGTAACAGCCCACACAGGAACAGGCTTCAGGACAAGACGAGCCCCCGCCCGGAGGAGTATCTCGGGTATTCCTTCCAGCTGTGGGGCCCTACGGGCCTCCAGAAAGTATCTACTGAGCTGAGGGGGTCACCTCTTCCACAGGAAAGTGAAGATGGAGACTTAATTTCCCTGGAGAAGCGGTGGTGTATGGAAGCCCTGGGCTGCTCTCAATAGAACCTTACACAGACTCCAGGATTGTCTGATGCCCCAATCAGAAGGCAAGCAAAGGAAATGTCTGGTGTGGTATTTGCTTTTATTATTTCCACTCAGTCACAGATCCCGGGAAGGAGAGGCCAGGGAAGAGAACAGGCGTGGGACCCTGGGGCACTTGGAGCTGAGGCTGGAAGGACAGCAGTGGTGTCTTCGGCCAAGGCCAAGAATCTCGGCCCTCAGTGTGTGGGGGGAACATCTCAGGGTTGCAGGCAGCGCAGGGATGGTTTTCAGCGGACAATGTCCAAGAGATGTGACGGTCTTTGGACAAAAGGAACAGTCGATGGCGTTGAGAAGACAGGTCTGGGAGACCTGGGGAAGGAAAGCTGGCAGCCAGGTCCCTCCCCTCATCTTCAGCCACGGCACCGGCACCCGTTTCTCTCCCGCAGAAGTTGTTCCTGCTTTTTCTCAAGAAGCCACAGGGGGGCAGCAAAATGTTTGTGTAAAGTTCCAACACCCACCCAGCCCCAGACAGGCCTCCAGGGACTTGTCCTCAAGTGGGCCAGGGAAGGAAAGTGTATCAGTTAGATCTTGACTCCCCCAGCAATGGAAGAGCCGAGATTCTGGGGACATCCCCAGGCTAGGCAGAGCAAGCCTCACACGTATGCCCAGGAATTGGTGTGGGGAGTCGGGGACTCTTGAGTAATGCTTGGGCCCCAATCTGCCACGTTCTCTCATCAGAAGACTTCTGGACTCCCATCCGAGATGGGCAGATTCAGGCTTCATTCTAGCTTTATAGAATCCAACCTACCTCTTCCCAGGTCCAGCCCCACCCAGGCTAAAAAATGTGAGGGGCCAGCGCTCTTCTCCCTCTATAGTTTGCAGCACCTGCTCAGCTTCAGTTTCCTGTAATCCTGCATTCCTCATAATCTCGCATTCCTCTTCCCCACCCTTCCTCCTTCTGAGACCCATCAGGTGCTCTTGGAGTGCCTCACTGCCGGGATCGGAGGCCAGACACACGGGCTGGAGCTCTAGCTTTGCTGTCAGCTCAGGGCCCTCCGCAGGGCTGCCCACCTTTGAGATTGCTGTGATTTGTGCCCAGGGCATTTATGGTTGAAGGCTTGCCTCTCCCCCAGTCTTTCGGAACCCAGCCATGGAAAATTTACTCAATTCCATTTCTGCATAAATTATCCAGTGAAGAGGAGGATGTGGACAAGTGGATTCTGAGAAGCTGTCCAGTGTGAGAATGGCAGGCCAAGGGGGGTGTGGATAGCAAACCCTTCTAGAACTTGAGGCCAGAGACTAAGAAAGGAATCTAAGTGGGTTTTGGAGGGCAGGAAGTCAGTGGAAATAAGTGTCTTAGTGCTTCTCCCTGCCCCACACTGGCCATAGACTTCCATCTTGTGGATAGGAATCACAGAGAGCAAGAAATACTTGCTATGCTAATACCACAATCCTGATGGCAGTGAGGCTAGGAATCAGAGACTAGAAATCCTGCCTCCCAGCTGGTGTCAAGAGAATGGAACTTCAGAATTCAAACTCTGGTGGGAGTGGGAAAGGGAAGATGCAAGGCCAGGTGGCGCTCTACGAGGCCACAAGTCCTCAGAGATGTCGGGTTTAACACCAACCTCTTGGCTCCCACACTGTCTCATTCCGGCCTCACTCAGGCTGGAGGGAAACTTGGAGGCCTTTTGTTCCGCCGTGTGTGTGTGTGTGTGTGTGTGTGTGTGTGTGTGTGTGTTGCTGGGAATTGAACCCAGGGCCTTGTGAATGCTAAGCAAGCACATTACCATTCAGCCACACACCACAGTCCCAAGAGTGATGCTTTTGAGTGAGGCAGTCTTGGATCTGAATCCCAGATCCACCACTGCTAAGTGTCTGACCTTGAACTCATTACCAAGCCTTTCTGAGCATCTGGGCTTTGCCCTACCCAATGGGGCTGCACAGAATGCTGCCTTTGTAGCACTGGTGCAGGGATTAATTTAGACCAGCACACAGTGAGCATCTCCTCCATGCCCCAGTTGCCTTTACCTCACACATGTCACCTGCTGGTCCTTGATTCCTTCTCTCCTCAAATACCCAAGATGGAACAAAACTTCAAATAGGTCTGTAATATTTCTTGAAAGCTAGAAGTAGGAAAGCGGGGGAGGGTGGGCTCAGGAGTGGATGGATAACATACCTAGTCACCCTTCCAACGAAGGAAGAAGAAGAGAAGCACAGAAGTTAGAGGCCAAAGGAGGGTCCTGGTATCCACTTAGAGCCTCCGTGCCTCCACTCAGTAACTTTCCACTGGCCCAGAGTTGGCCACGTGCTGGCTGCACACTGCCCCAGGTGTGGTCCCGTTGTGCACTCCCCACCAGGCACCCAGCCAGGAGCGGGGTGGCTGATGCACACCCTGCCTGAGATCCCAGCCGCCTGGAGGCTGATAAGGAGCCTTGGCCTCATCACATGGGACCAGCTTGAGGGGCTGACCCTGGCTGTTAGCATCAGCTGGACAGCTTCCAAATTGGAGAGATGTGAAGATAAGAGGGGACTCCGGGACTCTGGGCAGAGTGAATGGCCAGGAAGGGGGGATATTGGTGGACGCTGCCAACTCCTAAGTCCTCAGGAGACCTGGCTGGGGATAAGCCAGGAGTGGGAGCAGGTGGGGCGGTCTTAGGAGATAAGAGGTGCAGGACTGACTCAGGCCCAGGCTTGGGTAGGGCGAGGGGCAGGACAGGATCCCTCCAGGTGGGACTGGACCAACAGCTGGAGCTGCTTCATCCCTAGAACATTAGCAGGAGACCCCAGTGCACCTCCCTCCTCCTCAGAGCTGTGGGAGCAGCCCAGGTAGGGCTGAGAAGATGAAGATGTGGGTCCTAGTCCTCCAACTCCAAGCACCCCCTGAGGGAATGCAGGTCTGGGGAGTTGCCCATTCTGCAGAGCCCAGTCTCCCCAGTTGGCTCTCTGGCCCCATCTCCCTGGGACAGGAGTCCAGGATGGGCCCTCACTTAGGAGCAGTACTCCCTGCACCTACCGCCTGCTCCACAGTGCCCTGTCCTGATCCAGGAGGGTACACTAGGGCAACCAGTAGAAGTACTGACTTTCTGTCCCTTTCCCCAGGGCCCAAGTCCCCGGAACGAGCGCTGGCCCTAGAATTGAGAGAAGGCGAGAGTCTGCATAGCCCCATCCCACCCTGTACAGCACCCTTCCCTCGTCTCCCAGCCACCCTCCTCCTCCCTTCCAGAGCAGCACTGCTTGGCCTGGAAGAGAGAAGGGGTAGGCTGGACACTGGACAATGTGCCCAGGGTCACTGCAGCCCCACGGGAATCTTGGTGTGGCACAGACCTCAGCCAGGCTAACTGGGGTCTCATTCCCTACGCTCAGGTCCTGCTGGGCTCCTCCCACTGTCCTTTGGGTCCACAAACCCAGGGGGGGCCTTCAGCCTTGACTTCCCAGTTTGGGAGATGGTAACTGCGAGGCGGGCGGCACAGGGGACAGTGTGGCCTCAGTTCCGCGGCACCCCAAAGGTGGCCTATGTACAAGCTGCTGAGGGTATGTGAGGGCTGGCTGGGGGACTGAGCGCTGGTCACAGTCTGGCTGCAGCGAGTTTATGTCTGGTCTGGCAGGAGCACAGGATTAGGGGACCGAGAAGGGGCATTTTCGGGAGGAAGCGGGTGGGACGGCAAGGGCTCCTCATTCCCGGTTAGTGCCAAAGAGCTGCAGGAAGAAGGTGAAGATATAGATGATGTCCAGGTAAATGTTGAGGGCGCCAAATATATACTCCTCAGGGCTCAGCGAGTGGCGCCGGTTACCCATCAACAACTGGGTGTCGAATGCCAGGAACTGGGAAAGGGAGGAGAGAGAGGACAGCGTCTAGACAGTGTGATATGGGTTATGGCAGCCACGGCACCCACTCAGGACCACCCCGATTTTATTGTCCTCACTGCCAGCTGACTGACTGGTGACTCTCGTGTGAAAGCCCTGAATCTGGAATCTGGAACTTTTCCCACACCTTCCGCCACTACTTCTGGTCAACACCTATACCTGCTGTATACCAGGCACAGCGAAGCACAGAGAAAAGGAGCAGCTAGAGCCCTACGTAGAGTCTGGCAGGAAGTAAGTGTTAGCATGAGTGTAACCAAAAAAGCAATACAGGTTGCGGGGCAGGGGCGGGGGCTGCGGGGGAGGAACCTGGCTTCCTCAGGGCCTCTTTGAGCTTAGTCTGGCGTCTTGCCTTTCCCTCAGAACCCTGCTCTGGGTCAGAGGATAAACCAAGGCAACAGCAAGCAGCGACTGAACACTTCTCATGAGCTGCGCAGCCTATCTGTCCACTGCTTTCCCTTTCCAGTAGGACTCATCCCAGAGGAAATTGAGGCTAGAGGTGTTAAACGTTTGCCCAAGTTCATACAGCTGGGAAATGGCAAGGCCACGATTTGGACCTGAGCTGGCTGGTCCCAGAGCTCCGCATTTAACTGTTCTACTCTGCTGCTCATGGGCAGCACCTGGCATTAATGTGTTTCCTCCTAGGCCATAGGCTCTCCCTGGTGGGCGGGGGCTTTGAGGCCTAAGGGACTCTGAACTCGTTCCCTTAGCGCCAGCTCCTCTCTGCTGCCCACTGCTCGTACCAGTCCTTCCCGCTAACGACAGTGACACCCTGCTCTCACGCAGCTTTCCTCTGGTCCGAGCTTAGGTTGCAGAACCCCTCCAAAGGTAGCATATGAATGAATTTTGGCAGGCATGCTGCACCTTTCTGAGGAGAGGCCAACAAGCCCACTAGCACGGGGTGTGGTGGCACACCTTCCTAATTCCAGCACTCAGGAGGCCGGAAGGTCGCCACGAGCTTGAGGTCAGTCTAGGATACATAGCAAGTTCAAGGCCAGACTGGGCTACATACTGAGACCTTGTTTCAAAAAACCAAAGCCAAAACCAACAAAACAGAAAAGTCCACTAGTGTCTCAAAAGGTGAGAACTGTCGTTCCTCACGTGATTGAGATTCTCTAAGTCCACTCATATTGTTACGGTTGGGCCCTGCTTTTCCATTACTTGTGCGTGGAAGCTTGGATTCCCTGGGTCCCCTGAAACTCATTCGTTACACCAAAGATATTCATGGGGTGCCAGCTGCATGTCGGGGATTTGATGAGAGCTGTGCCTGCTGCCGGGAGCTCACAGCTCAGTGGGGGACACTTGTAGATAGTAACAAGAAAACTCTGGGCTGTGGAGGAGGGACTCACTCCTGACAGGACAGGACAGCGTCAGGGAGAGGTGACACCGCAAGTGGGGACTGAAGGATGAGGAGTCGAGGTTTTCGGCGCTGAGAGGACCCAGGGCAGTGACGAGGAACCTTTTAGAGCTTTCAGTGACACAGGCAGCTTTCCGACGCACATGTGCCATAGGTTCGCCACCATTGGCCCAGGAGAACCCTGAGGACCTGTGAGGTCACTGTGAGGAGAGAGGCATTCCTTGTGGCAGCAACCTGTGGGAAGGGCGAGGGGACAAAGGAGCTGGAGCTGCTAGAAACATGCACTTTGCCCTTCCTTATCCCAGCCACCAACTCCTTGCCCTCCAGGACCCAGGTTCCTCGGGGGTGTGTCAGATGCAGCTCCGTGGAAAACCTAAAATTCTTGCTTCTGTGGCAATTCTTGCTCTCAGTGCACAGGGGGCCAGAGGCGTCAATGGAGCCTCTGATGAAGGACATGGGACAGGAAGGCAGGTCACCCTTGCAGGTGGGGCAGAGGGGATGATTATGAGCTCAGTATTGAACAGCAGCCTGACTTGAATCTCTGCCTTGCCACTAGCTGGGAAACCCAGGCAGGACGTTCAAGGTCTCCGTGCCTGTGAGCCCCTAGCTGTGAAGGAAGGGGAGAGTGCTTGCCCCATGAGGTCGTCATGAGAGAGAGATCGCGTGTGCAGCGCGCCTAGCTTGGTGCTGACACTCAGTCAGCCCTAGTGAATGGTAACGACGGCAAGGGTGTTACTGTTACTGTCCGCAGAAGGATAGGCGCCCTCCTGCGAAGGGGTACATGCTGCCAGTGAGACCAAGGTGGCTCCTTATCTCATCAGAGAGGCTGACGTGCTCCCAGGGCTGCTGTGTGGCCTTGACCAGGACTCAGGTGTGCCAGGCAGTACTGAAGGAAGAACACTGAGCAACATGGGCCTGGAGTTAGGATGTCTGGGTTTGGGTCCTGGCGCTGACTCTCAGGGTCAGCTCATTCGTTTTGACCTCAGTGTCCTCACCTACCAAGTGGGATAGTAACAGTGCCCATGCCCACGGGCGGCAGTGCAGAGGGCATCGACAGCTACCATCCTTTAGTATGATTCTACTCTGCTGCATTTGACTCGAGTTCCCAAGTGAATTTTCCTTCTGCAGAAAGAACAAGCAAGCAGAGGGACAGATTCCAATGCTACGGGTTGGTTAGCAGTCACAGCTGCCAGCCTAAGTTAATAAACTTCTGATCTTGCTTATCAATCAGTAGCTTGCTTGGTTGATTCCCCAGAGTCTGGTCAACCTTGGCTGAGCTAATGAAATGGAACCGCTCAGCCTAGAAGGCTTGGACCTGAGCAGGTCTGGGGGTGGCCTCCCCAAAGAGCACCCATCCAGGAGGCTCCCTAGAGCGGCCAGATGGCTTTTCTCTGAGAAGAGGAAAGAAATGATTTCGACCTCTGTTGTCCTTGTCCATGGATGCTTATCTATGTGATGCTCTTTGGGGTGGCCTCCCTCAAATGTGAACCCTGCTGCTTGGCACCATCATCCAGCACCATAAGCTGTGACTCAACCAAAGGCTTTTTTCACTAAGTTCTTCTCAACAGTATTTGCTGAGCACCTACTATGTTCCAGGGAATGTGTGCTCTAGAACTGACCAACTAAAGACATTACCAGAGATTCTGTTAAGGGCGTGTGTTCATTATGGGGACAGCAATCTGCTGGCATCTCCCTGGGTGATGGAAAGCACTGTCTGGTCTCTCAGGGGAAAGCAGGTATCTTGGTTAGAGTGGGCAGCCTAGTAGGCAGTGAGAGCTAGCTGAGCGCTAGTGACCGAGTTGACTACTGACACCTCAAAGGACAGCAGGTGCTCAAGTCAGCAGCCAACTGAGCCCCAACCCTTCGGCAGGAGCCTGTGAGACGGGCACAGGCACGGGACGAGTCAGCAGTGGGACTAAGGTGCCCTTTACTCATGTCGGGGTCCCTGCCCTCGCCAATTCTTTGTCTCATCTCACCCTCCCAACCTGTCCTGGAAATGGGCCATGTCACTGTTTTATATTTGAGGCAGAGTCTCCGAGAGGTGAGTGGCTTGCGGATGGTCACTGGTCCAGGGCTAGAACCAGGTTCCCCTCCTCCCGTGCTGGTGGAGGTGGAGGCAGAGTGGGCTTGTGGGGAGGCCAGAGGGGCCTCCACAGAACAGAGGCTCCCCACTGGCCAGGGCTGTACCTGCTCAGGGCCCGGCTGCACCCCGGGTCTGCTGCTGCTGAGTCAGGATGCAGGCTTATGTCCTGCTGTGCCCTGAGACCTGGCCTGAGAGAGGAGGCTGACGTGCTCTGGGATGGCCATGCATGGAAAGCCCAGCTCAGAACCACCACCAGGCAGGCACTGAATACAAAGAGCTGGGGTTGCAATGTGTCGTACTAGCATAAAAAGGAACTCGTGGGCCATGTCCATCCTACAGAAATGTCAGCACAGTAGCGCACCCAGCCCCTTCTACCAGTGCTGGTTCTAACAGTGATTCACTGGAAACAGCCCAAACTCTCCACAGGGGGTTCGTAAATGAGCCGACAATGGTACTGAGGCTGCAGCGTCTCCCATATATGCTACTATGAGAAAAAGGAAGGCAGCAGAAAAATCCATTTCATATGATCCCACAATGCTAGACGTGTCACAGGAGCCTAGACAGCTCGTAAGTGTTTGGCAAGGTCTAGAAGGAGAGATACCTGCCCAGAGGGCAAGACAGGGAGAGACAAGAAAACAATGATGTCTACATTTTTAAAATTAAAAAACGGAAACATATGAATATGAATGTGAATATATTCATATATTATCAAGCTAGAAGTTAAAACTAGAAGAGGAAAAAACAACACGACTCTGTCATTTAATGCTCACTGTAGACCTTTGTGACAAGTGTTGTGTCACCATCTCGATCACTGCTGAGGAGACTGAGGTGCACACGGCCTAAGTGACTTGCACACTTCGCACAGCCAAGAGGTCAGCTCAAGTCTCCTGATCACAAATCCCAAGAGAAGTGAACACAGTGCATGTATGTGTGCGCTCACGTGTGTGCTGAAGGATGGAAAGAGGGAAGAGAAGCAAACAGCCCATAGCCCAGTGCTATGCAGGCTTCCTGGGGTGATGCGGCGGGCGCTGGCTTCACCTGGCCCTGCCACCACTCTCTGAACTTGAGGGTAATCTTGGGATCTGGGGATGTTTAGGAGAAGGGACTCTGTGCCCAGGTTGGGCTGTAGGACAGCTGGGTAGCAGGGGAGCGGGTAGAAGCCACTGAGAGAAAGCCTGGGCTCCGCTTCTTGCCCGATGCCAATAGAAGGCACTGCTTCTCACTGACCCCATTGTCAGAATTCTTAAATGCACAGCCAATGTTGGCAACCTCAGGCAAGGCACTGAAGGAGCAGGGTATGGCAGCAGAGCCAGAAAGCCCGGCCCGGGATGAAAAGAGGGTAGTGTACAATGATGCGTGCATGAAAGAGCCCATTATGAGAGAGGGCATGACTATAATGCAGGGCCTAAGCGCACAGGCTGGGGACACGCATAGCCTGGGCTCAGATCTTGGCTCCGACTCTAGACAACTCCCTGTCCCTGACCAGTCAAGCATTACTGATCAGTGATGATACACACGCATTGTCTAAGTGCTTTCATAAATCAATTAACTTAAAATTCACAACGAGCTAGGGGATGGGTATGATTCCTACAAATCAGGAAACTGAAGCACAGAGATGTTGCCTAATTTGATTTAGTCCACACAACTAGAATGTGGCAGAGAAGGGTTCTGAACCTAGTTACCCTGGCTCTAAAACCTGGGGCCCCAAGTGGAAAGGTTAACACAATAAGGGAAAGAGCTACCGCCTACCATGTGCCCTGGCTAGTTTTCTTTTTCTTCCTTGCATATGATCTTATTCAGTCATTATGACGGCCTTGTGAAAATATAATCATTCCATTTTAAAGATGAGGCACCTGATTTTAGTCATTTGTAGGAAAATGGATGTACCTCGAGACCATAGTGTTAAGTGAAATAAATCAGACACACAAACATAAATATTGCACGGTGTCCCATACATGAGAAACTCAAAGTATAAATAATTGCAATATTAGTAAAATAAAACATGGATCATAGGAATCTGGGAGATAGATCTTTTGCAAATGGGAAAGTGATCTAAAGATGGAGGAAGGGGGGAGGGAAGAAAAGGGAAGGAGAACTAAAAGAATTAAGATACAAAAAAAAAAAAGAATTAAGACATGTTCTGTACATGTACTTACATCCCATGATAATCACTATGTACTGTAAACATGTACTAACTAAAAAATTAACAAAGAAAACATCCTGCCTATCTCACAAAGTTGTTACAAAGATAATAAATATAAAGTGCTTACAATTTTTTATCAGACATGATAAGTGCTTAATCAAATTCATAATTAAAGAGTAACAACTGGAGAGATAAAAAAAAAAGAAAGATGAGGCACCGGAAGCACAGGGAGGTCAATTAGCTTGCTTCAGGGCGCACAGTGGAAAGGAGCGATGAAGCTGTGGATGTAGTCTTTTTTTTTGAGACATGGTTTTGCTTTGTAGTTCAAGACTGGCCCTGGACTCACTATATATCCCAGGCTGGCCTCGACCTTGCAGCAATCCTCCTGCCTGAGTGCTGGGCTCACAGGCATGTGACACCATGCCCAGCTGGATGTAGTTTTGTGGGGTGCACTGATCAGCTGGAACTTCCTCCCATGCTACACGGCCGTGTCCCTCCCTGACCATAGTGTCTCTTCCTGCCTGTGCCTTGGAGAATGGTCCTGGACATGAGACAGCTGCTGGCCTGCTGGCCTGGACATCCCTGCCTGCTGCCTGCAGGGCCTTTGAATCACCCCTCCTTCGGTCCCCACCCTTAGGATGGGGGAGTTCTCTAACCTCCCCCTGCCAGGTGCTGTGCCCATCTGGGTTTGAGCAGGGCGTTGGTTCCGAGGATTAGCACCTGACGAGGTGACACTGAGGTGAGGTGGGGGATGGGGACAGTGCACACACCCTCTTCAGCCCCACTGAGCTTCCAGAAGGTTCAGGGGAGGCCTCAGGGCTGTTTTCAAGGCAGGTTAGATGACAATAGAAAATTCTCACTGATTTTCCAGACTCATGTAAACCCCTGGGTAGAAGAGCCTCTAAACTGAAGGAGATAGGTAAATGTAAAAAATTGTAACTCAGACATGTGCAACCATTTTTTTTTTTTTTTTTTTTTGGTACCAGGGATTGAATTTGGGACATTGCAGAACCACTGAGCTAAATCCCCGGCCCTATGTGCAACCATTTAAAGAATTGTCCTAATTGAGAAGAGGGTGGAGTGTATATCACAGTCTCCACTAGAGGAGCAGAGTGAGGATTGGGGTGGGGGAGATTAGAGTGTTTTCTTCTGGAACCTCCCAGAAGCTGTGAGTCTGGTCTCAGGGGTCATGACTGGGAAAAACAGATTGGTGAGGCTGGACAGAAGCAACTCTGCCTCAGCCTGTGCTTACAGGAGTCAGAGGTGGAGAGAGCCACTCTGGGTCTGGAGAATCTGTCTGGGCCTCTACTTCCCACCAGGGAGATGGCAGCTGGATTTCATCCAGTGTGATGGTGAATGCTGTGTGTGTGTGTGTGTGTGTGTGTTTGGACCTGTTCCCTCTGGGCCTGAGCAGAGCCCGAGGACCTCACGCATCCACATGGTATCGGGGTCAGGGTCCCGCACTGGAGGCCCAGTGCTCCAGTGCACCTTCCTGTTCTCCATCAGACCTGGAAGCACCTCATCTTGACCACACACATTCACCCAGTCATCTTGCCTGCTACCCCTGACTGGTTTCCCAGTTCCCGGCCTATCTACTTGGCTCCTCACTGAAGTGAGGGTGGCTCCCAAGGTCCTTACTTTGGCTGGGCTGGTCAGGGAGGGGAGAGCTCCAATATCAGAGGACCCATCACCTCAATTCTAAATCCTTATGCCTAATTTCTTCCCTATTTGGACTTGACTTCCTGGTTTGGGCAGCTCAGAAGATCCAACTCTGGAAGGAAGCAACTTTCTAAATCACACGGACCCTGGGGCCCCAGCCATTGCTAAAAACCAGCTACCAGGTCTTTGGCCTCAACCCTCTCTCAGATCCTGCCCCAGCCTCTCAACCTTCCCTGATCACCCCAGCCCATAAGTGTCTACAAAAACAAAACAAAAACACCGAAAGAGAGGGCCCTAGTGGAGAGAGAAGGATGCAGTCACTCCAAGGCCAATGACTTTCAGCGGACTCACGCACTTCTCACTGGCGTTTGAGTTCTGACACCCAGTGGGGGGCATGGGTGAGGCTGAACACCCAAGGCTTCCTTACAATGTGCCAAGCCTGGATTGTGGGGGGAGCCTAAGAGGGTGCCTGTTCCTCAAGGCTGGACTCCTCCTAAACTGCAGCCCAGTTCAGTGATGATCCCGCCTTCAAAGATGGCAGAATCTCAGGGTGGAGGCCAAGGTTTCTAAGAGAGAAAATCGGCTTCTCCCACTCCCTGTAGCTCAGGCTGATGGGAGCTGCTAGAGAAGGTCCTACTGGGGGCCAGGGGCCTCTGGCCCCTTTCCTGGACATTCTAGATGACACAGCAAAAGGGGCAAGGATGTGCTGAGGGTAGACTGCAGTTCTTGCCTAGCTACAGTGCTAGGAGAGCCCCGGACTATGCCAAGAATCCCCCCAGATGCTAGGGAAGGAGAAGACAGGACAGGCAGGTGGAAAACAAGGGGACAAGGGAGACTGCAGACCCTGCACACTCGCTAGAGCAATGACAGAAGCAGAGTTGGTGCGAGCAAGGCCCAAACATGTTTCTGAGCTGGGGTCAATGAAAGGCACAGGGATTTCAGTTCTTATGAGGCAGCCTCAAATGGTCCCTGTCTGCCCAAAACTAGGAGGAAGAAGCGGAGTGAATCTGGCGGGATCTTGGGTAACCATCTTCCACCCTCTGTTTAGATACATCTACCCATGAGCCTTCTCATCCACTCTTTATGTAACCTGCAGGGTGATCCCATCAAGGCTTTCTGGTGTGTTCATCTCAAGAGACATTAATGGAATAATTGGGCACAGCAGTTTCTCCTCCTCCCCGCTGTGACTCACAGGAAGGAGACGGATGAAGCGGTGCCTCATTCAACTCTGTAACCCATGACAATGACATCCGAGCACCTGGTGGGGGCCTGGCCCTGCTCCTTGCCACACCTCTCAGGCATCCATTCTTTCCCCAACATGGGCAGGTGCCTAGTGTGTGCTAGGTGCCTACTGTGCAAGCCAGACAAAATCCCCTGCTTTCAGGGAACTTACATTTTGCTACAGAGAGAACAATAAACAACAGAACAGAAAAATACATAGTGTGTCAGAGGATGAGAGCGCTGTGGAAGGGGAGGGGAGCACTAGCTTGGGTGCACAGCGTTGCTGTGCTGACTCAACCCTTGGAGAAGACAGAGAGCTAGGAGCACTGGGCCGGGGTGCAAGACCAGCAGGGCTCAAGGGGAGTGGATAAGAGGCAGGCTGGGGGTACTGTGGGAAGTGGCTCCTGGATGCCACATGAGGATCACCTGACCTGTGTCACCCCAGCTGCTGTGGGGCAGGCGGTAGGAGGCCACTGCAACACGCCCAGCAAGGGTGATGGTGCCTGGCACCTAGGAGGGCCAGAAGGTGGACAGAAGGGGTCAGGTTCTGGATAGGAGGTGGAGCCATGATGGATGCCACATGAGGATCACCTGACCTGTGTCACCCCAGCTGCTGTGGGGCAGGCGGTAGGAGGCCACTGCAACACGCCCAGCAAGGGTGATGGTGCCTGGCACCTAGGAGGGCCAGAAGGTGGACAGAAGGGGTCAGGTTCTGGATAGGAGGTGGAGCCATGGGACGTGCTGCAAGAAAAGTAGAAGACTCAAGGATGCCACCGAGATGGTTGTCCCTAGTAACTGGGAGTTGGGGAAAGCTGTGGCAGAAACAGACGGCCAGGGAAAGAGCAGGAGGTCAGTTTTGCACATGTTAAATTGGAGGAATCTGGACAACTTCAAATGGTGACTAGGACCTGGACATTCTAGTCTCGGGGAGGGAGACAGAGGCTGGAGATGTAAACTGACAATCATCAGCATAAAGAATGGTATTCAAAGCCCTGAAATCCCTAGTGAGAGAGAGCAGAAAGAGAAGTCACAGGTCACCTGTCTCACAAGTACGAGGTCCCAAGTTCAATCCCCGGTACAAAAAAAAAAAAAAAACCTATAGAAAGAGAAGTCAGGGAGCCAGGGCAGGCATCCAGATGGGACAGGCTGGAGAAAAGCAGGGGCTGGTAAGGATGCTGACACTGAGGGAAGAAGACTCTTGAGAGGGAAATGAACAAATGCATCAAATGATACTGAACTTCAGGCAAGAGGCCAGCTGAGATGTGCTAATGGATTCAGAGGCCATTGGTGGTCTGGCTGAGAGCATTTTTAAGAGAGTTGAGAAGGCTGGGGATGTGTATCAGTGGCAGAGCATGTAATTAGCACGCAGGAAGCCCTGGGGTCAATCCCGAGTACCACCAAAAAAAAAAAAAAAAAAAGTTAAGAAAATGGGCGGGGAAAGGGAGAAGAGCAGTGGGGACGAGGAGTGTAGAGTCTCTTCTAAGGAGTTTTGCCATCTACAGGGAGCAGAAAACGGGGTAGGAGCTAGAGGGGGATGTGAGTCAAAAGTGTGCTGTTGGCTTTTTCTTCAGATGGGGAAATTGTAAGCATCTTCCCATGCCCATGGGACCAACCCAGCAGAGAGGGCTATACAGATGTTGCAGGGGAGAGAGAGGAACAATTGCTGGGGAGATTTCCCTAGCCCTCAACCAACAAAAGCTGTCCTCTCTGAGGGTGACTACAGGGGCACTGGTGATGGCACCAGGCTGGGCACAAGACACCTGGTTCTTTTTTCAATTTCTTTTTTTGATACCAGGGATCGAACTCAGGTCCTTGCACTTGTGAGATAGGCAGTGGAACCACTGAGCCAAATCCCTGGCCCCTGACACCTGGTTCTTGATCTGCCCTTTACCAGCCGTGAGACTCTGTGCCAGCCTCTTACCACTCAGGGCTTCTGATGTGGAAGGCCATTCTTGTTATATCAGCTCTGCCTCTCTTCCCAGGCTGTCGTGGAGATGAGATCCAATGAGGTAATACTGACAGGTGTGAAAGTGTTTTGCAGAAAGCAATGGGTGGAACAGGTGGCTGGGATTATTTTTATTAATCTAACAACACTAGGGATTATTAAACAGATTTAAGGGCTTACTATTCATACAGGCCTGACTTGTATGTACAGCCTCCCCACACAGCTTCCATACTTGTATGTGACCCGATCCACCTGAACCCAAGTACAGACCTCAGCCCTCCGCAGATGCTCACCCTCCTCCAATTCCACCATTCCCACCTCCTGTGCTCCGACCTCCCACCTCTCCTGTCCTTGGCAAATGCTGTCTGCCTTTTAAAAACATTTTTTTGAGACAGAGTCTTACTAGCTATATAGTTCAGGCTGGCCTCAAACTCACTATGCTGACCTTGAACTTGAGACAATCCTCCTGCCTCAGCCTCCTAAATTCTGGGCGTGTGCCACCATGCCCGGCAATTGCTGCCTTCTGAGGCCTCTAGATGCTGCTCTCCAGGCTTGCTGTCCTGTATGCTGCCACCCTCTTCTTTCTTTCCTCAAAGCCCCATTTCTCACCCATCTTTTTCAAGTACATATTTATTTACTTGGTACTGGGAATTGAACTCGGGTCCTTGCTCTTGCAAGGCAGGTGGCAGCACCGCTGGGCTAAATCCTTGGCCCTTAAAGTACATTTTTTATTTGAAAAGGATGGTCTGGAGGTAAGAATACTTGTCCAGGACCCAGGAGAAGTGAGTGTCGTAGAGTGACTGAGCATCCAGTTTGCTTATCCAGTTTGGGATTTTAGGGTTCACCCAAAAGTGGGACTTTCAGTGCTGAAACTAAGACTGTCCTGAGCAGACTGGGATAAGCTGTCTTTGATGTTGATCTTGACCAAGCCCACACTTAGTTGACTTGTCATTGTCTTGCCAGGAGGCCTTGGACCAATCGGCTGACTGCTCCGGAGTTAGTAAGGGAGAGCGTTCCTCACTGCTTTCACTGGCAGTGGGTGTTTACTCTGGACAGGGACATCACCATCTCTCTGACCACCTGGCTGGATGCCGGGGCACTATCTCACTCAGGAGTCCGGAGGCCATGTGAGCAGTCAGGCTGCTCTGGCAGGAGTCTGTCCCTGGTCAGCTCTGTCTCCTGGGCGTCTGCTTCCAAGCTCTCCCCACCTCGCCTCTGACCCTGAGTAGGACTCTGGAGCCAGACCACCAAGAGTTTCAGTTTGCTTCTAGCACTTCCTAGGGCGCTGTATGAATTTGGGCGCGCATTTCACTGCGATGAGCTTCAGTTTCCTCATCTCAACTTAGCGGTAGTGGACCCTGTCTTACACAGGGTGGGAATGAGGCCTATGTGGAAACCTTGCTGGGAGCCAGTAAGTGCTCCATAAATATTAGCTGTCATTGATAGCATACCACCACCATCATCATCACCAACAGCACTCAATTTGGTGAGAACGGCAAAAAACAAGCTCACTCAAACAATGCCGCTTTCTTAAAGGGATTCTGGAATCTCCCTAGCTCTAAGAAGCCTTCCCAGATGCCCTAGGAGAACAATACTAACTTGGTTTCCATGTAGGACCCTCCTACACGCTCACCCCCACCCGGCACCACCTTCCTGCCCCACTGCTAGGGTCAGTGCTTCCTTCTGTCTTTGGCAGACAGAATTCCCCAAATGCCCACAGGCACTCCAGAAGGGATTTTGGGATTTCGGGGACAGTGAGGAAGACAGGGGTGGTGGAGGGGTCCGGGAGAGGATCTCAACGTGGAGAAGGTGGCCCCCAGGGAGCTGAGGCAAACTCACCAATGTAAACACACCCGCTCCTAGCACGGCGTAGACTGCGTGTAGCCAGGGCACCTGCCAGGCAGAGGAAAAATGGGCTCAGGCATGGTCAGAGGTGCTGGGAGGAGGTTCAGTCCAGAGAATGGAGGATATGGGGTAGTCCTCCCCAGGGCTCCCCAATTCCTGGATTCTCTGGATGCGCATGGTGATGGGTGGGAGCTCACAGGATAATCACAGAGCTCCCAGCTGACCCTAGTGCTTTTTCCTGCAGGTCACAGCCCCAGGCTCAGGATGAATGAGGAAAACTCATCCTATTGTGGCCCTGTCATCCCCCCAGCCTGAGTTTGGCTCACGGCTGTTCCTGCCTCCCAGCCTGCTGTTCCTCCCTGGCTCTGCACTGGGGGCAAGGGGCTTAAATGGTAAGGGACCAAGACATGAACTCAGGTTGTGTGTGTGTGTTTGGCGGGGGTGCCTCTGGAGGGTCTGGTGTTTCTTTTCTTTGGAGACAGGGTCTCACTCTGTAGTCTGGGCTGGTCTCGAACTCATAGCGATCCTCCTCCCTCAGCCTCCTGAGTGCTGGGATTACAGGCGTGCGCGCCACCACGCGCTGCTGCCACGTGTATATGGGCTTGTCTGCCAAGGCCATGACAGTGTATTCCTGAACTCTGCTCCCTAGACCTCAGGAGCACCCAGCTGCGTATGGAAACTCTGCACGCAGGAGGTACCATGCATGCTAGCTTTGCCCTCAGTGTGGCTCTCCCAGGAAACTTTCGAGAAGATTCCAGGAAACAAAGGAATTGTATCAACCAGACCTGGGTCAATAAAGGGTTCTTTGAAGTTTTGGGGCCCCTTCCTGTTATTGCTCTCCCCAACCTAGATACACAGAGGGCCCCAAGCCAGCTCTGGTCCCTCCCTTCGTCAACAGGATCCTGGGAAGAGCCAAGGAAATGCCAGACCCAATCTTGAAGTCCTGGACTGGAAGCCAAATGTCCTGAGGCTGGGGCAGGGCAGGATGGAAGTGAGGAAGGGGGAGTGAGGGTTATGGCAGCTCTGGCAGTAAGGCGTGATGGGAGACCAGGTACCAAAAGTAGTTGGGGGTTCTTCTCGTGGGTACCTAGGATTCAAACTTCAAGGCCCTCCTGGGATGCCCCTCATTTTCCCTCCCACATGTAGTGGCCCGAGCGCCTGTGCAGTCCCAGGTGACATTCCTCAGGACAGGCTGGATGCTTCTAGAGTAAAGCTCCAGCTGGGGGCTGCTCTATGGGGTGGGGGTCTGCTCTGGTACTGCCACCTCATCCAGGAGCCCAGGAGGTCCTTCCTGAAGGCCCCTCTAGGTCTGGTGGGCCCCAGGAAGGCTCAGGCTGCTCCATATCCTCCCCTCAGACTCCCTTCCACTGTACACAGGAGGACAGGGAAGGTGAAGCCGGATGCGGCTCCAGGAGATGGGCCGGTGCCCAGGCCCGCCAAGAAAGGCCTCCTTGTTTGCTTGCTTACAGTACTGCCAACATGTCCAGGGCAGGGGCCAGGAGGGGCTGGACAGGATGGCAGGTGGCGGGGCTTTGGCCCTGGGCCGGCCCTGAAGGTGTAGGAGGGAACAACACTCCAGAGCGTCCTCCCCCCACCCGCCACAAGCCTGCAGGTGGAGACTCACGTATTGGAAGGGTAGGAGGATGGCTAGGATGAGTCCACTGAAGAAGAGGGTCATGAGCAGCACAAAGATCACACCCTGGCAGGAGGTGAAGTCAAACTGCAGGACAAGAGGGGTGTCAGCCCTGGTCCCCGGCTGCGTGGAGCCCCTGGGCAGTGTACTAGCTGCAGGCTGAGGCTCATGGTCTTAAACCCACCCCCCAGAACCCAGCCTTTCCCCCCAGCCTCCCAGATCCAACTCACCCCGTCACCTCCCCTTATCCCAGGCCCCATCTTGGAGCCCTATCCCACATGCTTTCTCCTGCTCCCAGGCCTCAGAGCTGACCTTGGTCTGGAAGCTGAAGACCGTGACGGAGAGGCAGACGAGGGCCGTGATGCCCAGGCACAGCAGCACAGACGTGGTGTTGTAGTAACTGAGGGTGGTGGGCGTTGTCAGCTGCCACAGGACTCTGTTTGCTGCCAGCCCTCCTTCCAGGCCCTGATCTGATGGCCTCTAGCCCTGACCCTGTCTCCTTCCTCAGGACCCTCCTTCTCTCGGTTCCCCCAGGATGGGTCTGGCCCATCCTTGCCCAAGCGTGCCTAGACTCACTGTTAGCTAGAAGGGTCCTGCATAGGTGGGAGTGGGAGTGGGAAGGGTTTGCGCTAGGAGAGGTGGTTTAGAGATAACTGCAGGATCATACATTTGGGGCCTTCTAAGTCGCAGATTGAGAGAGGTCACTCTGCTGCCACCACTCCTCACCCCTACCCCACCAACCTGGCCAGGTCCTGGAGACACTGGTCAAGTGAGCATCCCAGAAGAGGGTTCCAGGCCAAAGTGTCCTGCTGCCCGAGCCGCCCCCCAGCCAAATGCTCCCAGGAAGGACGGGTTTTGGGGTAGCTCCCCTCAGAGTACGGCCAGTCCCTGAGTGCAGGGCCCTCTTCTCCCTGCACCTGTCCCCCTTACCTGGACAACATCCCAGTGAGGTAGGCCATGGACAGGGTCTGAAAGGAGACGCAAGGTGAGGGAACGTTCCAGGACATCTGGGAGTCTACCTCCACTAACCCCTCAGCACTGAATCACAGGCTTATGATCAGACTCCAGGCTGGCTGAGCAGTGTCTCACAGGCCAGTCTGCAAGTCCTGGGGACAGTTGTCTCTTTCTCTCTTGGGCAGCCCTGCTTCTCCCCCTAGTAAGAGACCCACTTTTTTTCATTTGTCATAGCTCTGGGATGCCCCCGATGAGCCTCCTGAGAACAAAAGCACAGTGAACAGTGGGGGCAGAGGGAGGTAGCTCAGCCCGTTTGGAAAGGGAGGGTGAAACATTCTGGCGGAACGGGGGTGCAAACAACCCTGACCCCCGGTGACCTTGCGAGACGTTCCCAACCCAGACTCCCCAACCCTCAGAGTCCACATGCTTCAATCCTTCCTCCACCCCACTCAGCATCTGTCCCCAGCCCACGGAGCCGCTTACAAAGATGGTCAACAGGATCAGGTTCCAGGGGAAGTGTCTCCTGTAAGGAAAGCCAAGGCGTTCCCAGCAGAGTTGCCACTGCAAGCAGGGGTCTCTGCACCCCCTTCCACACTCCTCAGAGCCTCTTCCTTCAGCCACACCCCCACATCTTCCATCTGTCCATCTGCCCTCCCCCTACCTCAGAGGTGCGGGGGTAGGGGGGACAGGTCTGGTTGTCAGCGGTTCGGATCCCTCTCAAGGGCGTCGAGACATGGGGGATGGCAGGCAGGGCTGGGGCCAGGACCCTCAAGGCCCTGCTTCTACTCTCACGAGTTTTTTTCTCAAGCCATTATCATACCTGGGTCCAGAACAGCAAGCCAGAGTCAGGTAGGTGGCAAAGAACACAGCACTGTGAGAGACAGGTGAGTGGGTAAGTCAGCAAGGCTCTCCCGAGGTCCCCCACCCAGTGTCTTGCTCTACCTATTCTCTGCCACCACTGCCCACAGGTGCCACAAAGGCTGGGGGGCAGGGAGAAGGCCACGGTCACCCTAGAACCTGTCAAGGGGCAGGGCAGTGGACCAGTTCTGGAAGAGAGAAAGGGGGATAAGCCAAACCTGCTTCTAGTGCTATTGAATCTTTGGTGCCTTGAGATAGCTGTTCCTGACCAGTCAACCCGCAGGGACCTCCCAGTCATTACTGTGTTATTTAAAAAGCTCCGCTGGGCATGGTGGCGCACGCCTGTAATCCCAGCACTCGGGAGGCTGAGGCAGGAGGATTGCTGTGAGTTGGTGACCAGCGTGGGCTTCATAGTGAGTTCCAGGTCAGTCTCAACTACATAGTGAGACCCTTTCTCAAAAACCAAAACAAAACAAACAAACAAACAAAAAGCTCATCTACGCTATTTTCTATGGTATGTGCTCGCCAGAGTTTTAAAAGTGCTTTACAAATATTAACCATATGTAATCCTCGTATCTTCTCTGTAAGTATGCTCTTTACCTCCCTGCTGAGGACAAGGTCATGCTTATATTGTGCTTTTCAGGTTCCTGCTCGTCCAAGTTCATGCAGTTACCACTTTGTAGAAACACAGTGGGGACCCAGGTGTTCTGGCTCCAGGGAGCTCACCTGCAACCTCGAACGCACACTGCCTGTTAGCCCGGTTACCCCTGTAATGATCTCCTTAGTTACTGTGCCTCTGTCCCACAGGTTGTAAGCTCAGCCTGGGCCAGGGCTGTGGCTGTCTGGCCCAGACAGGAAGTAACACTGTGAGTGAGTTTCTGGATCAGGCGGCCATGCCCCGGTGCCGGTGGGAGGCAGCAGGGAGCCCAGGGGCAATCAATCCTGAGACAAAGACTGAGCTCGGAGCATTTTGTGGAGAGCGGTGGAGGCAGAGGCCCGTCCCGCTTTGGAGAGAAGGGCGAGGACCTGAGGAGGGGTGATGGGGGCAGTGCCTCCACCACGCAGGGTCTCACCGTGGCATGGCCAGCCCTTCCTCATCTCTTCCTCCGTCCTCTCACCTACCCTCCACGGCAGCGATTCTGAACTTCCTCCTCCTCCTCCTCCTCTCCAGACCTCCCTCTGCAGCAGGATCTTCCTGATAAGTCCCAGCAAGATCTAAGACAATGAGCTGGGGCGCCCTGGGCTCCCTGTCTGCCACCTGCAAACCTCACGGGCAGGCGCTATGGACTCCCCTGTCTCTCCTTCCACCCAGCCTGGGTTCTGGTCTCATCCCCTTGATCACCTTTAATCTTCCTGTTGGTCTCACTCCTCCCACAGAAACCTCCTCAGCCATTCTCCATCTTCATCCAACATCTTCTCCAGGGCTAGCTATGGCCAATCTATCCGCTCTTTCAACCAAGCTTTGCGAACACACAGTCTCCACCGAGGGTGCTCTTTTCTCCATCTCCCCAAACCTGCAAACCCTGCCTCAACCTCACTTAGGAGAGCTGGCTTTGCCACATCAGGGTGACCCCATTAAGTGCAGATGACACTTCTCAACATCTGATCGCTCTTCTTTCCCCCTGGGTTCCACAAAGACTTACTTCTGGATCTCCTTCTTCCCCGGGCACTCCTTTCTGCACGGGGGAGTCTCTGAATACGACTGGCCCCTTGGACAGGGGCCTTCTCCCTTCACACTCCCCCTGGGCAGGCTCATTTATGCACAGGAGTCACACCCACATTTCATATCTATGGTTTCCTTCTCAACCCCAGACTGCAGCATCCAGCTGCCTACAGAAACATGTCGAACTCAGCTCTCCATCCTTTCGGCTCCTCCTTCTGCATCTCTGCCACCGTGCACCCACTCAGTCACCTCCCAGAAGCCTCAGCATCATCAATGACTCCCACCCTGCCACACCCAATTAATCACCTGGATCCGCCTACCCGGGCAGCTTTCCGAGCTGCGCTCTTCCTTTCAGCCCCACCAACGCCCTTCGAGGTCTGGCTGCCTCTTTTCTCTCTGGCTGGTCTGAGGCAGGAGTCCATCTGGTCCTCCTGCCTCCAGCCTTGTCTTCTCCCTCCCAAGCTACAGCCACGCCCAGACACCCAGAAATTCTCTCCTATACAGAATTTCCCAAGACCTGGTGATGCCAGCCTGCTCCAACCCTCGCACCTTTCCAGTCTGCTCTCACCACACTCTGCCCTCCCCTCTGCCTTTCCCACCACAATCTGCTCTGCACCCTCCCTACCTGCTTGCCCCACTTTGCTCCTGCTGGAAAACCGACCAGGAAAGATGTCTGGGGCTCTCTCTTCCAGATGGTTTCCTCCATGCACTCTGGGTGAACCTCACTCGGGCCTGCATTCCCACCGTATGGGCTCGTTTGCCTGACTTCCCATCCCACACAGAGGTAGCATCTGGGGTGAGGAGCAGCCTACAGTTTATTCATTTTGTATTTTCTTTTTCTTTCTTCCTTCCTTTTATTTTGTACCAAGGATCGAGCTTGGGACCTCGCACTTGTGAGGCAGGCGGCAGAACCACTGAGCTAAATCCCCGGCCCATTTTGTGTTTTCATCATGTAAGGTGAGGTACCTGGTAGGTGCTCTATTCATATTATTGGATGAAATGAAAAAGAAAAAGCAAACAAGCAAACAAAAAGTAAGCAACGAGAGGACCGACACAAGCCTATGAGATTCAGGACGGGGACCCCTCCATGTTAACCCTTTCTGGACAGGGTCTTGCAATGTAGTTCAGGCTGGCCTCAAACTCATGGCAATCCTGCCTCGGCCTCCTAAGGCATGCGTCACTACTCCTGGATCCCTTTCCAATGCTTCATGGTTCTCAGATATGTAGAGCTGCCGAAGGGTTCTGCTGGTAGCTGGGGCCAGGAGCCAGAGCTGCTGAGCATTGCACGAGTTGAGGAACATTCCAGCATCTGCTCTTTTGGTCTCACTTAAGTCAGGGCCAGTCACCTGAACAAAATGATAACAACGGTGCCCTCTCTATGTGTACACCTGGTGTGGGTCCTGTCACCTGACCAGACTGGAAGCTTCACAAGGACAGGGGCCTCCATCTCTGGTCTTCTAGTTTTCTCTCTGGTCCCTAGTTCCTCAAGACAAGGCATCCAGAGGAAGTCAGAGGGACAGGGACCCAGGACCCAGAGCCTATGGTGCAGCTTTGGAGAATGGTGCTGGCACTCACGTCCCAGGCCTGTCACTACCACTGTAATTTTGCATGAGTTACTTAATAACCAAGTCTCAGTTCCCTCCTTTGTAAAACAGGAATCGTGGTACAAACCCATTGGGCTGCTGGGAGCCGGATGAGAGAATGCAGGTGATGTACTCAGTTACCATGGGCTGGGCTTGGTGTGGGGCTCGGGCTCCTTTTCCATGGGAGCTGCTATTATTGTAATTAGAAGCTGGCTGACAGACAAGCTACCTCCACCCCAGCTCTGCCCCCTCCCCCACCCCAACTGTGGCTGTGCGGCAGACACCATGGCTCAGTGGGAGCAATCAGACAATAAGGTGACAACCCGCGGAGGGAGCCAGGAAGCCAACTGGGGCCTTGAGAAAGCTGGAGCTGGGTGGGGGCAGGAAGGCTGGCATCTTAGGGACAGGGAATGAGTTAGAGGAGGGTGAGAGAACAGCTGACTTACACCTCAGAGCTGGAGCCCCAAGGCCTAGGATGACCTGCTCAGGTGTCAGGGCAGGGAATAAGGCTCAAGGGAAGGTCAATGACCAAACCCAATGCCCTTCCCCAACTTGTCCTGCTCAGGACCCAAGTGACACCCGTGGGCAGCAGAACAGAGGGCTTTTGCCACCAGAAGGACCTTAGTTGTATCCTGGCTGTATTGCTCAGGAAGCGATAACTTCTCAGTCTCAATTTCCTCATCTGTGGGATGAGGATAATAATAGTACCCACTTGGCAGCATTGCTGAAAGGACCACTGAAAAATATATGTCAACTTGGCTCAATAATAGCAATGAGAATAAACTCAATGAAAAAAAACAGAAAAAAAGCAGTTTTATTCTCATTGCTATTATTGTCTTTCTAAAAGAAAGAAACAGGTGGAAACTCTTTGGGAGCATTTGGTGGTTTGGAGGAGGTGAGATTCATGTGGACCCAGAGCGAAACAGACTCAGGCAGGATAGGGAGAGTGGAGGAGTAAACACAGCACAGGGCAAAAACCTAGGCAGACTTTCCGGAGGAAAAGGCCAGCATCTAAAGTACGTAGCCCACACCTAGTTCTGACTTTTCTCCACATGCACCTATCCTGAAGGCGCACAGCACAACTCACATTTTGTTTTCAGCCTGGAGCCGGTGAGGAGATGGGTTCCAAATCTCCCCATTCAGAGCCAGATTCTCCCAGCCTCCCTGCCTCCTGCAGCACACACAATAGAATGTGCTCTGCCCCACTTCTGGACTGTCCCCCTCAACCATCTGCTTGAGGCATGGAATCCCACAGACCCTCACAAAGAAGGCCCTCTCTGGGCCTATGGACTCTATCCCCGAGTTCTCAGGGGGCCTGAGGCTGCCAGGCAGTGGTGACGTGCTGGGAGCCATGTCAACCCGTCAGTGGCCTGGCCAGGGTGGTAGTCCCTGGGGCCTCATTAGCTTTATCATACAGTGCCACCTAGCTCCCCAAGACACGTGCCTCTGCCAGGTCTGCAGACAGGGCCTCTGTGCCACGCCTGGGTATGCACCTCTCTTTCCCTGAACCCCAGCTTGAAGAGGCAGCTCTGTTCCTCCAATGAGCCCCAGAGGCCAGGATGAGTCTCCTTACTGTCAGCATTTGGCTGGCTTATGCTCTCTCTGGGCCCAACTCTGAGCACTCTGGGCTCAGGGTAGTCCCCAGAGGCTTTGGGCTAAGTCCAGTCTCCACCAGATCCTTATCCAGCAGCCCGCCTGGAACAGCCACAGGGTGCGGGCTCCTCAGCTGGTGGTCAGAGCTCTGCCATCTATGCTCTGAGACATCTTTCCAGCCCTCTGTTGGTCCCTTTCCTAGTTTATCAAATGGATCACATGCATTCTCACTCCTGCACTTTTGCTTATAGCCATTTCTCTGCTGGCAGTGATGTCCCCAGTCTTTTTGGCCCATCCTTTGAGGTACACCCCTTTGTGGGCTGAGTGCCCTGTGCCTGAGCTCACACCTTCCCCTCCCCTGAATGCTGCATCTTTGATTACTGCCCACTCCCTTTCCCTAAAGAGGCTGACTCCCCAGGAGCGCCAGTATAGTGTTGAGCTAGCAGTGGGTCTTGAGGGAGCCTACAGGAAGATCATTTCATCTCTGAGCCCCAGAGTGGTTCTGGCCTGGAATTATCCAGAATTACTCCTTAGTTCCCCAGACAGGAGGATGAGAATCACCTACATATAACTTCACACCTCTTCTCCCAAGTTGCCTTCCTTAGTCCCTCGTGTTAGGACCAGACAGAACCAAGTGGCTTGAGGCTGAAGGGAGACTGCCAAGCAGAGGGATTAAGAGCACAAGCCTTAACTTGAATCCTGGGTTTGAATCCCAGTTGCTCCACTGACAGGCTGTGTGACCTTGGGCAAATTACTCAAGTTCTCAGAGCCTTAGTTTTGTGAAGTAACCATGGCAGTAGATTTGGGGATCCAGTGCAACACTGTCTATCAAGCACAAAGAATAATGCCCAGCCCTTATGAGGCACTCTTTAAGTGGTAGCTATTATGATTAATACTTTCGTAAGCATTAATAATAATGGTGTTAATAAGAGTAGCAATATTATCATTAGTGTAGGTCAAACTGTTCCAGACCCCTCCCCTTTAGAGCCAAGGCACAAGGTCTCTCCAGCCGTGGCATCAGCCTGCCCCTCCCAACTTGTGTAGGAGCCAGAACCTACTTCCATCTCCCATCTATGCCATCAGATAGTCACAGCCCAGAAAGGCTCTTGCTCTGCTCTGAAGCCAGCAGAACAGGGCAGGGCTGGGGATCTGTGAGGTCAGTCCCCATGGGGTGTGGGGAAGCCCTGGCTTTGGCTCCGACAGTGGAACAGAGACTTCCTCTGCCCGCCACTGGGCTTCCTCTGGGATGTAAGGGTGGGGTATACTCACTAGGATGCCCAGTACCAGCCTGGGTTGGCCTGGACATAGTCCTTCACAGGGTCACTGCAGAGAAGGCAGAGACAGAGAGTCAGAATTTACCCTAGGTCTCTATTTCTTATTCAACATCTGTATCTACCCAGCACAGTTCGCAGGATTTATAAGGGAGGAGGGTTGCACCCCCCGAAGGCTCTGGGAGGTCTAGCTCCAGTCCCAGGCTGAGACCTGAGGTGGCCTGGGGATATGGCTGGTAGACAAGCTTATATGACTTTTTACCTTACGCTTGCCAGGTAGGTGTGGCACCACTGAGCTAAATCCCCAGCCCCTTGGTAGATTAGAAAGCAAAGACAGGCCCAGAGGACAGCAGGGTCCACCCTACCCTGAATGGGGACTCCTCACACTCTCAGTCTTCCAGAATGCTGGAAGTGCCCCACCATGCCCAGCATCACCCCCAGCCTGCATTATGCGCTCTTAGGGTTCTTCTCCAGAACAAGGAGAAGTGCTCCTCCCCGTCTTTCCAGGGGACCCGGCTATGGCCAACCCTGGAAGGTGCCAGTGTGTATCACCAACTCACCAGAAGGTAAAGAGAGCCACGACACCCAAGGTCACCAGCAGCTGGATCAGCAGGATGGTATAGACCTGGTAAGAGAGACCAGGTAGGCTCAGTCTCCCAGCAGGGCTCGGTGAGATCCCAGCTCCCAGTAACTCATTCAAATCTTCAGACCTGCTTCCTGGGTGCTCCTCCCTCCTTAAGGAGCAATGGAAATAACCCAGGACGAATGGAAAGCAAGGGGGGTCCCAGAGACAGAGCCACAGGAGTGGCAGCCACATGGTAACCAGAGGAGAGTGCGCTGGGCCCTAGTGAAACCTATGCAACACTTTCCCATAGGGTCACCAGAGAAGGGGACAACAGCTTCTGTAGGCAGAGGCAAGATATGGGGATTTTTGAAGGGCTTCTCTACCAAGCTCCCAGAGTCCTGGAGAGTCAGGGAGAGGCAATTACCTTTCTGATGAAAACCCGGCGAACTTTCTGGTCATCCCAACTGTAGGTGGTGAAAAGCTCATGGTGTCCGGTGGGGAAACCATTGTCATAGCCGGAGCTGCTGCCTGGGTGGGCAGGTGGAAGGTGTGAGGGCTCCTCATGCAGAGAAATATGCCTCGAGGCCACCTGCTCAGAGCTGCCTTTTGGTCAAGCTGACTCTCTGACCCACTGAAGTCTTTCTCTCTGGCCCCGTTATAAAATACCCCAGACTCCCCCTAGAACTCTCTCCCTGGTTGCTTCTTGCTTTTTCTGCTCTGGGTCCTGGGAATGAACTGTCATGTTCCTTCCCTTTTCCTCTACCATGGCTGGAGCTCTTGGAAGTCAAATGTGGCTCTTCCATCTTGTGTCCCCATCCCTCTCCCTGAACACTCTGGCTCCCTTGTGGCTAACGATCGGGAAAGGACAGCCATTCTCTAGGTCACTTAGTCCATCCCAGAGTCAAAATCCTGACCCCTGCTTTCTCTGAGGCCCTCGAGGTGGAGACTGACGGCATGTGCCAGACCTGTGGGTCCTAGAGCTGGAAATCAGGGTCAGGTAGGAACCTGGAGGGAAAACAGAGCCAGGGCAAGAGTGGGAAGTGGGGTGGGGATGAAGGTTTGGAGCCTGGTCCCAGAACTCAGACTTCTGGAAGATTATGGACTCCACACACAGATCCCACAAACAGGGGGATCCGTCCTCCAGGGCTAAAGTGGTGTGAACAGGCTTCTCTGATCCCAGGAATGGGATTCCCATCTCATAGGGACCAAATTAGACACAAATGAAAGCCTCTGTGCTCTGTTACTGCTGAGGACCACACTATCACCTCCTCTCCCAAAATTTTCAGGGCCATCCCCAAGTCCTCAGGTGTGTCCACTCTGTTCCACTCCACTCTCCCCACCAGGCCTTCACAATGCCCCCCACCTCCCATCAACAGCCTCTGTTCTGGTCCTCAGAGCTGACCACCCTGCTGTGCTTTGAGCTCTTCAATGGTTCCCTATTGCCCATCGCTCAAGATCAAGTCCCTTAAAGCCTCCACAACCTCTGTGAACGGAGTCTTCCAAGGGCCCTGCACATTCCTCCCTCCCACTGTTCTCGGCCCGTGTGCATTTCTTCAGCCACGTGCTCTCTTGCCTCAGAACCCCTGAACATCCTGTTCTTTCGGCCTTGAGCACTCGTTTCTCTGCCTCCTCACCAGACTAACTCATGGCATCCATCAAGACTCAGGGTGGGCACCCCTGACTCCAAGAAGCTCTCCCTGCCTCGCCGGGGCTTAGGTGAGCTGCCCAGGCCTCTAACACTGCATTTGTATCACTGTGTGGTAGAGGTCCACTCACTGTCCACACGGTCAGCCTGTGAGGACAGTGATCTGCGCAGGTCTCTGTAGCCCCTGAAATGAGCTCAGAGCCAGACACTGCCTGGCACACACTTACAAATGTCTGTTACATGCTGACTAAAAGGCGCGGTCTTCCTGCCTCAACAATTCCTTGGAAAACATTCCTTGAAGAAAAGTAGCCCATCCTGGCAAAGGACGTGTGAGAAATGAGAGGGGTCCTGGGCGCTTGAGACATCTGCCGTCTGTGCTTTACTTCTCCCTGCATTTCTGCCTACTCCCCCGCTAACTCCATTGGCCAGGCCACAGTGAGGGAGAGGAGGAGGGGAGCAGTCCCACAGATGTTAGGCAGTGAGAAGGGGTCCCACGAACACCAGACCTGCAGGAACCTTCCAATAGTTTACACTGGGTTGATTGTTCCAGGCTTTAGGCTGAGGACGAGTGGGTTTGTGGTAGGAGGTGTGGACCATAGTGACCACTCCCTGTGAACAGGGGATATGTCTGGGCCATTGTCCCTGGGATCCCTTCTAGAATTCTGCAGGCAGCGGCAAAGTGGGGGAGGGGAGGAGCCGCTGAGGCACAGGGAAAGGGGCTGAACAGAATTTAAGAGGGCCCCTTCATTTTTGGTTTGGTTTTTTGAGATAGGGTCTCTCTATGTAATTTAGGCTGACCTTGAACTCCCAGCCTCAGCCTCCTGAGTGCTGGGCTTACAATGGTGTGCTTCAGCACCCAGCTAAGAGAGACCCTTCTTACAGCCTGGGGGAAGCTTTGCCACCCAGCCCCGAGGCAAAGCTCCTACAGGCTGCTAAGCCCAGAAGTGGATCTCACACTGGCTGGATCCTTGATGGCCGGGGCTGGCATCTACCTATGAGCTCCCTGCCTGTGAGCTGTGCCAGGCTACCAGAGAAATGATGTTGAGGGTGGTTCCCACAGCTTTCTCACATCATGCCCTCCTCCCCACAACGAAGGCTGGGGAAGGGCGGGGGACAAGGAGCGTGATTGGTAAGGTGGATCCCCAGATCCCTAGCCTCCAACAGCTCTGAGGCCTCCACAACGACCTGTCCCTGCTTTTGTTTCAGAGTAGTACAATGTGTAGTGTGTAAAAGCTTCACCCTCCTCCATAGGGCATGGAGTCCGGCCAAGGTTACGGCCAGCTGCAGCCTTACTCTGCCCTTTTCTGATCACTCTGATCTCTCTCTGTGCCTCTGGGTCTCTCTCTTCCAGGAGGGCCTTTCTAGACTGGATCTTGGTTTTTGTCCCCCAACTGTCTCCTCTACTTGTCCTACCCTGGTGATTTGGGGGGAAAAAAGCCCCTCTTCCCTATCTGAAAGCTCCTTGACTACAGACATCTCATATGGAGTCATCTCTGACTTAAACTTAGAACCATCCTCCAAATCTTAATCTTTCAGCAGCATGGCTTTGTACAACAACCACATAGCACATCTTGTATTTGGGAAGCTCCTTTCATTTTCTTTCTTTCTTTCTTTTTTTTTTTTTTTTTTTTTTTTGTGAGACAGGGTCTCAATATAGTTGAGACTGACCTAGAACTCACTACGGAGCCCAGGCTGGTCTCGAACTCACAGCGATCCTCCTGCCTCAGCCTCCTGAGTGCTGGGATTACAGGCATACGCCACCATGCCCGGCACTGGGCAGCTTCTTTCTATTGAGGCTTTTCATTGGAGCCCACAATTCTCCCTGAAGCCCCAGGCCCCAGGAGCTGAGAGACTTACTGGGGTCTACATAGGCCCAGCTGGGGTGGAGAGGCATAGTTGTGGGGACTGGGGGGAAGGCTCCTGCCTTTAACCCCTCCCCAGAGGTGGCTTCCTCATAGGAGGGTGGGGCTGAGGGCACTGCTGGAGTCTCCTTCTTCTCAGCATTTGCCTGCTGCTGCCCCTCAGTCCCGGGGGCCTTGTTAGCCACGGAGAGCTGTGGAATAGAGGAAGAGAAAAAGACAGTCACCAGGGAAGGAGAGCCTTCCAACCCCTCCTGGCCAGCCCCTCAATTCCTGGAAACTTCTGGGTATGTTTTTGCACAGGACGAGCAGGAGTGTGAACAAGAATGGGCATGACTACCAAGCACTCAGGAGGCTGAGGCAGGAGGATTGCAAGTTTGAGGCCAGCCTGGGTTACAAAGTGAGAACTATCTCAAAAACAAGTGTGGTGGGGGCAAGCATGTAATCTCAGCACTCGGGGGAGCCTAAGGCAGGAAGATAGGAAGTTCAAGCCCCACCTGGGGAGTTAGTGACTTATTGAGACCCTGTTTCAAAATAAAAAGGGCTAGAGATGTAGCTCAGGGCACAGGCCCTGGGTTCAATCCCCCCAGTGCTGCAAAACAAAAAATAAAATAATTAAAAACAAAAAGCTCCCTGTTTTTATTGAGAGCAGAACTGAGCTCCAGGAGAGTCAGGCTGGCCAGGGGCATACAGTGGAGCTGGGATAAGAACAGAGAAAGGAGATGATTCTTAGGAGTGTCCACCATTAGTGATCACTGGCCATGTGGCAGGGCCTGGGTTACTATGGTCCCAGTATTTCACTAGAGTCCAAAGAAGGGCCTGGCTAGTAGGCTTTATATCTCTGTTTTACAATGAGGGAATTAAAGATTAGAGAGGAGTAATGACTCATCTGAGGTCACAGGGCCATACATGGGCCCCACCGGGGCTAAGAGCCTAGGATGGAGAGAGATGGGCAACAGAAAGCGAGAAGAGCAAGAAAAGGGACTGCAGGGTAGAGGGGAGGCAGGAGGTGCCCCTCTAAGACTCTATTCCGGCCTGCTCCATAGGAACTTCAGCCTCTCCCCCAAACTGGGATAGCATCGTAAAATGTGACTGCGGAAGTGACCTCAGAAGGTATCTAGCTTGGTCCCTTTCTATGTTTCACAGGTGAGGAAATTGCAGCCCAGAGGGTGATGTAGGTTGAGAACTCACTTCTGGTTATACTCAGAGATGCCTCTATCCTGTCTCGCACACGTATACCTTTGGCGGGAAGATGTGTGAGTTGGAGGTCTGAATGATGAAGCCAGCAAAGGAGAGTGGCATGGAGGGAGTGTGTGAAATCAGAGACAGAAATAAAAGGACAAGACTCAGAAAGTGGCATTTAAGTCTGGCTCCAAAACGCCCAGCAGCCGCAGAGCTGCTGAGGGGGCTGCAGGACTCCTGTGCAGGCATTGGCTCAGGCTGTCCAGAGAGGGTGAGCACTGAAGACTTCTGCTTCCGACCAGGCCCATGGACCACTGGACTGGAGTCCTGTCCATCCCCCAGAAAGCCTGTGGGGGTGAGGGGCCAATAGGGCAGGGGAGATGTACACCCCAGGACAGCAACAGGGGCCAGCGCACTTATTGGTGGGGAGTGGTGAAGGGCGGAAGGGAGGCTCAGGCAATGGTGGTGTGGTCGTGGGGCCCTTCATCTGCACTTCACTCAACACCCCCAGGCCTGGTGGAATGTGTCACCTCCACTCCCGACCCCCTTCTCAACACAGGCCAGAGGAAAACTCAGCTCAGCTCCAACCTGCCATGAAGACCTCCAGAGCCTTTTGGGCCCTACCCCAGCTCCCAGACACATCTGGCATTCCCAATGGACTGTTGGCCAATGGCAGGAAGTGGTAGCACCCAATGACATCATTGTGAAGCCCAAAGAGCTTAAAAATGGAGAGGAAGGTCTGAGGGCCCAGCAGGGATGTCATTGGCGCTGATACCTGTCTCAGAGGGAAGGAGGGGTGTGTGGGGGAGGGCCTTCTCCTGTCTTTTCTGCCCAACCCTTAATACTCCCCAAAGAGGGCCAGAGGACCCTTCTTCTTTGCCCTGGGCCCTAGTGGTTGTGTAATTCCACAGGCTGTTGATGTTACATAATCCTGCTGGGTCAGCCAAGTCTCTCTACACCCCCCCCTTCAATTATGCCTAAAACTGGAGAGAGAGAGAGAGAGAGAGAGAGAGAGAGAGAGAGAGAGAATAAATATATATGCTTTTATCCAGTTCCATGCCTTGTCAAAACCAAAACAAAAACCTGAGCATCCTGAACCGGGGTTGCCATAGTAACCCCGAAACACAGGGGATGTATTCAAATATTCAGATATGGACTGATGACAGGGAGCTGGGGTGGGGTGGTGTTCTGCGGAGGGTGTGAAGAATGACCACACAGCGGCTGGGTCTGGACTGGAGGGACGCTCACGGGTATTGCCCTGCAAGCTTACCCTGGCACATACGTACATACACACACACACATACAATCACACTGCACATCCAGACTGGCACCCTTTTGAGGGTCTGGGCACCTGGAAAGTCTTGTGGTGCCAAAGCATGGGTGGAAGGGAGAGAGGGAAGGGGAGGAGAACCCGGGGCTGAGAGAGGCTCTGATCCTAAGACTTCAGCAAGGAACATAGAGGACCCTTGCACTAGAGCCCGGGGAGGATGCTTAGAGCGAGTCAGAGAGGGAGCCCAGAGGATGCAGGATGGTGCAGGCAGGGGAGATGCTGGTACCTTTCCCTGGGTCATTTTGCCGGTCTCTCGGAGAAGGGGTCCCTGAGGCAGGGGCGGCCGCTTGGGTCACCGCAGCCTGCCTGCGTCTCTTCCTTCCTCCGCGTGGGTTCTAGCAACATCCACCGCAGCCGGGACAGGCGGACCGGAGCGTACCATCCGCGCGCAGGGGGAGCAGGCCGCGCTGGCCAGAGGATGCGGAGGAGAAGGAGAAGGAGGAGGAGGAGAAGGAGGCTGCGCTTTAGGAAGCCCAGGAGGGAGGCGCGCACCGCTCCCTCCTCGGCGCCCCCTCCCGGTCCCTTCACCCCTCCTCAGGGGCTGGGCTCAGAGGTGCGGGGCGGCTCAAGTGGATGGGTCCGCAGGGGAGGGAGGAGGCACGGGACTCCGCGACACCCGACCAGCTGATGCTGCTGCCGCCTGCCCGTAACCAGAACTGGGTGTCGGGGCCTCTTCTCACCACCATCTTGGCAAGCTACCCGCACACCTCTGCCTCGGTCCCCCTCCACGTTTGAACGCGGTCTTCATTTTTGTCTCCAACCCTAGTTTGCCTCTTTTCCTCTCTGTTTCATCATCCACGGCAGAATGGGAAATTTCTGGATGTCCTGTCTGCCCGGCTGCTTCTGACAGGGCCCTTGGGCCCTATGGGTCTCGGGCAAGGCAGGTACCAGGTCTCCCTCCTTCAGCTTTTCTCACCTGTGAAATGGGAGCAGTAAGTCCCATTGTCCCTTGTTTCACAGAGAAATGACTTGGGGAGGATAGTTTCCTTCTTTTGCAACCCCGTTGGGACATTTAACTCAGAAAGACTCCAGGTTTTCTGGAGACACCTCTAGTTCTATCTCAGCCTCTCCATGGCTACTCTCCCCACTCAGTCTCCAGCCCCCCAACTCCACCCCCACCCCCTGGCCCAGTACACCTTCTTCCCCAGTGCTGTTCTCGGGACTCTGCCATTACCAGGCCCCAGTTTCTTCAGCTGCTGCAGTGTCACCATGAGGTTTGCCATCTCACAACTGGGCTCCAGTCCCAGTTTAGTCTTCTATTGGCTGTGTGACCTTGGGAAAGTTTCTTAATCTCTCTGAGCTGTAGCATCTCTTATGAAAAGGAGGCTAAAAGTACGTCTCAGTCTTCCCAGGTTGACTGTAAAACCACACAGGCTACAGTGGCAAAAGCAACTCGAAGAGGGCCAAGTGGTGCTGCCGCCTGTCTTGCAAGTGCAACGTCCTGAGTTTGATCCCCAGTACAAAAAAAAAAAAAAAAAAAAAAAGCGCCCTGAAGACCAGTAAGCGCTGCCAGGGCCTGCGTTGATATCATTAACTGAGGAATCTCCTACTGCAGGCTTGGGCTATACCAGCGTGAGGTCTTCGAGTGCAGACTAAAAGCAAGGGCCTGACCTTCCTAGAGCGGAATGAGAAACCCAGACCTGGGCCATGCACATGCACTTTCCACTTCCGGGTCATCCTCCAGCTAGCCCCACCTACAGACCAGCGGGAGAGCCAGGAAATGAATGAGCGAGGAGCTATGGAAGTTTCCCACTCTTCTTGCTTTCCTCCCCGCTTTCCATAACCCATTCTCATGGCACATTTAAACCTGGGTCTCTCTGGCCAGATGTATCCTCAGGCCCAGCATGCCAAGCCCTTCCTCCAGCGAGCTGTCTCAGCCCACGGCACTGCTGCTTGAACTGTTCCGGGCTTGTCTGCCCTCTCCACCCACATCTGGGTTCCCAAGGTGTTTCCCTGCACCTGCTAGGTGCTTCAGGTACCACCTCCTCCAGGAAGCCTCCTTGCTTGCCCCTGAGTTGAGGTTTAGATGCCCCTGTCCTGTAGTTTCAGAGCACCCTGACGTGGCGCCTTTTACATAGTACTGTGGAATGTTTGTCTCCACGTCAGACTCTAAGGATCCTGTTGATGCAGTTTTTGTGTTGGCAGCACTGAGTACAGTGCCAGGCACACAGAACACACTCAATAAATTGTGGCTATTAATATTTCCCGGGGGTGTGGCATTATAGGGAGCCTGACTTTGTGTAGGCTTTCACATTTTCATGTTTGTGAATCCCACCTGCTGCTCCCCATCCCCCATTCCTTGGCTGTAGCCATGCACACCTCTTGGCTGCTCCTTTCTTGGTTCAGGGCTTTTGCACTGGCTTTGTCTTGGAACACTGCATGGCTCACTTCCTCACTGTCTTCACTGCCCTGTGCAGACATGGTCTTAAGGAGGAGAACCTCTTCCTCTAGGACACAGTGGCAAAGCCACCGACATGACCCTGCCTAGCAACCCAATAACTGCTTTCTCCTCTTGGAGTTTTATTTTCCTAATAGCAGTTGTCACCTCTGACTTTTTGTTGAGTTCTCTCTGGTTTTTCTTTCCTCTATCTCCACCTCCCACCAGACTATCAGCTGTATGAGGAGGTAATTATGGGGTGTTTGTCATCAGTCTGTATCTGTTCCTGGCACAGCTCTAGTATGTTAATAAATGTTTGGTACATTAGTAAAGTGCATTATGCAAAATCCTTATATTCCTCAGACACTTGGACATCGTCAGCGCAAGTGACACTGACAAGCTGGAATACTGTGGAACATTCATCTGGCGTCTGGAGATGGGTAATCTGGTGAAGTGGTCATGGCACAGGCCACAGAGGCAGATCCTAGCTCCTCTGCTTGAAAGCTGTATGATAAGTGAATTCCCTTCACAAAGCCTCAGTTCTATCACCCATAAAATGGAGGGTAGTGATGGCGCCAACTCCAAAGGCCTATAGTGAGGATTGCATGGTAATATATACACAGTGCTTTATGCAGTGCCCAACACAGTGAGCTCTGGGTGTTAGCTATTAAGCGTTAGCCTTAAGGGTTCCACAGATGTTGTTTGGGACAATTAGTTTCCACCCTCATCAAGCGGCTGAGTTCCACAGTTATTCAGGTGATCATTTATTCATTTATTCACCATTCTTGTCCTGCGTCTCTTCGTGGCATACTGTGGCAGGAGCTTTGGTGATTAAAGGGAATCAAGGTGCAGCCTTTCTTCAAGGAGGACAGTCCACTCAGGCTCTGCCCCTGCCCTTCACTGGGCAGGAAGGGGGTGGGCAGTGCTGGGGGTGTGAGGATAAGTAGAGGAATGAGTGCCTTCTGGGAGCTGAGAGTGGTGAAGTGCTCTACAGAACTGGGAAGTTGTGGGGTCTCATCCTTGAGCCTCCAACCTGGAGATGGGCTTTATTCTATTTGCGTGATGTTGGGATGTAGCAGGAATTTTGAATGTTTTTTGAGCAGAGTGATGACATGACATGAAACAGCCGTCGTAATTTTTGTGATTATAGCTTCTTCTTAAATAAGGAAGGAAGAAGTTTTCCTCTGTCAGCAGCATGTGGGAGGAGTTGAAAGGAGAGACTGAAGGTGCAAGGAGGGAAGCCTGCAGATTTTCCGATAGCTCCTGTGTCAGAGGCTCACAGTTTAGGCTCTGGAGCTGCTTACCTGGGCCCAAGTCTGGGCCTGCGACAAGGCACTTAACTTTTCTGTGGCTCAGTTTCCTCATCTGTACACCAAAGGTTATGAGAAGTAAGGAAATTAGGATTTGTACAGTACTTTGACTCAGATATCTAACAAATGCTCTGAGTGACTCCATGGCCGAAAAGATAGAGAAAAGCAGACATCTTGGGCCAAGATTGACTGGATTTGGGAAGAGCTGGGAGGAAAGTCAGAAGGGCCAGAGGTTTGGAAGTTGAGATCCTGTGAGACTGGTGTCATTTTAAAAGGGTGGAGGAACCTGTAATCCCAAATCCCAGCTACCTCTGAGACTGACACATAGGTGTTGTAAGTTCGAGGCCAGCTGGGGCAACTTAGTGAGACTTTGTCTCAAAACAGTGTGTGTGTGTGGTGGGGAGCTGTTGTGTTCTTGTGGGCGAGGCTCAGTTCAGGGTGATGGGGGCATCCAGGTGGAGATATCAGTAGGTACTTCCTGGAGCCCAGGATAGTTCTAAGTAAGGCCTCCTCCTGCACAGCTCCAAGAAGTGCTACACACTGTGTTGGATAGGTGGGCAATGTGCCATACCTCCTCCTTTCCCAGAGCCTGCGGAGGACACACAACCAAGTTCTTTTCTCGCTCTGGAATCCGCCTTCACCATCGTCAACAACCAAACTCTTGTGGGCGAGGCTCAGTTCAGGGTGATGGGGGCATCCAGGTGGAGATATCAGTAGGTAGTAGACCAGTGCTTCCTGGAGCCCAGGATAGTTCTAAGTAAGGCCTCCTCCTGCACAGCCCCAAGAAGTGCTACACACTGTGTTGGATAGGTGGGCAATGTGCCATACCGCCTCCTTTCCCAGAGCCTGAGGAGGACACACAACCAAGTTCTTTTCTCGCTCTGGAATCCGCCTTCACCATCGTCAACAACCAAGTCAGGGTGTGAGTGAGGAGATGGAAGACCAAAAGTCAGTATTTTCAGGGCTTTCCTGGGTGCGGAGGAGTCATGGGTCCCAGCCATTTCCTCTCTCCTCCTTTCAGACCCGTACCGTGGAGGGCCATCCCACCTCTGGTTCCGCTTGAATTGCCAGCCAGCTCCATTTGGAGCTGATGCCAGGGAGGGAATTGTGCCAAAGGCGTGGACAGAGGCCACTTCTCATTTTACAGATGTGCAAGCGTAAGGCCAAAGACACAGGGTCATTAACCAGAGTTACAGGGTGTGCTGGGTGCTGAGCCCAGGTGAGAAGAACACTTTGGAGCCCAGCTCTGGGACCCAAGAGAGTTTCAGGGACTGTACTTAGGCTGAGGAAAGGGCAGGAGTTGGTTCTCAGACTTTAAGTGGCGCAACAATGCTATCCAGGTACCCCCCACCTGGGAACAGACCACACACCAAGACTGCACCACTCTCTGGCCCCTGCAGGTGAAGAGAAGATCAGTGGTGGGGAGGTTGAGGAGGGGTCAGTGCCCGGCTTGCTCACAGAAGGCAGGTTTCTTAGGGTGGGCCACAGAGGTGAGTGGTCCAGGTCAGCTCAAGCATCAGGCTAATTTGACTGACTACTCTCCTGGTTATACTTGCTTTGGCCGTAGTCCACAAAGCCTGTCATTCCCCCTGCCCCTGGGGCCCCTACCTCTCTGCTTTTCATACATGCTCTTCCTACCTGTCTCTGCCCTTGGCAGCTCTACAGCACAGAACTGACTGTCTCGTTCTGGTCAGCCATAGCCTGGTGGCCCAACCTCTTTTTGCTGGGATTTCCATTGCTGCTTTTCCACCCTCCTTACCCCCGGACACACTGTGACTCCCCAGTGTTATTTCCCAAACACAGGACACTAAGCCCAGACTTTGGCAAGCATCAGTGTTCTGAACCCTCTTCTTTGCCAGTGCAGGGATTGCTGTGGAAGGTGTAGAACTGTGTCCTCATCCCTCCACTTCCTTCCTGCCCCCCAGAGAGGACTTTGCTGGAAGCTGAGCACATGAAAGTGGTCTCCAGACTCCTCATGCCCAGCCCCATGTCCCACGTGCTCCTGCTATGCCAGTTTACTCCTTCCTAAGCCTGGTTCAGGTCCCTTGCAGAGTAGAATGGAAAAAACCAGAGTTTTCCAGAAGCATGGTATTCTAGCCCAAGCTTAGCTACTCAGTTGTGGGAGGCCCTGAGAAGTTGTTCCTTCCTCTGGGTCTCGGTGCACCCTGCCCAGTTCCTGGGTGGGTCACAGGTTCAGTTACATCACATGTGCTGTCGCGTGTGCATTTCTGCTTGTCCACCAGATGGAAAGCTTCTCAGAGGTACAGAGTGTACGTCAGTAGTTCCAGTCGCCACCCTATCCTTTGTACCCGGTAGAGTTCAGTAGTGAGGAATCCAGGCTTTGCACTCAGATCAATCCAAGTGCTAATTCTGGTTTTTCACTTCCTAGATGAGTGACCGTAAGCAAGTCATTAAATCACTCTGGACTTCAGTCTCCTCATCTGTGAAGTTATTAATTCACTTATCTGATGAATATTTGTTGAGGGCCTTCTATATATCAAGCATTGATATATGTACAGCAGGAAACATATCTGACAGAAACTCTTTCCTGGGAGGCTAATCCTTAGGGGGACTATTATCCCCTTTCTCAGATTGTGAGGACCCAGTGAGATGATCTGCAGATAGGATTCAGAACAGGGCCTGGTACAGAATGACAAATCAGAGCTGTTATTATAAAAGAACTCATCGTGCCCCAGTACTATGCAAGGTGCAAGGGAAAAAGACTTGAAACACCCATCCACACACTCAAGGAACCTACAGTTGAATTAACCTACTGTGTGTCAAACAGGCACCACCTTCATCGCTCTGAAGTTTAAAACCAGAAACAACTTGTACTGTCTGCTACAAAGTCCCATGCAATTCTAGAACGCCAGGGATAGCAGAGATAGCTGTTTGTTCCCCCCAAATCTTTCAGACACAGTCATATATCATTGATGATTATCAGCACTGGTGGGGAATTCAGACAAAGGAGAGGTTGTATGAGTGGGAGTTGAGAAAGGACTGGTGGGAAGGTGGGATGGCTCTTGAGCTATGCTGCATCTTCCAAGAAAGGAGTAGGAGTCATTATGTCCAGGGGTGGAGGAGGAAGGGAAGCCCTTCAGGGGATGGGAATAGTACCCACACAAGGATACGGAAGAAGGAACATATGAGGCACCGATTTTGTGCTTAATCCCAGGGAAGAGGGCCTAGCCCAGGGTGAGGCTGGAGACTAATCCAGGCAAGGGTGCTAGTTCACAGGTACAGGAGGTAACTATCCAAGAGGTGAGTTTGAGGGACCCCCCCCTCCTAGCCCTCCACTCTTAGCCACAACTACGGCAGACTCAAAATTTCACCACTAGACACTCATTCCCTTGGGAATTCAGGCTCCAAGAGGTCCTCGACAGGGGCAAACTATCTTCAGAGTGATCACATGGAAAGATAGTTTGGGACCCAGGAGAGAATGGTGGAAAAAGAGGCCCGGGGACAGTAGAGAGCCACAGAGGCCAGAGGGCCCAGAACTCTCGGCCTGCCAGGGCTTGTGAGTGACCTCAGCCATAAGGGTCACCCACAGCTCATGAAACACTGCTTAGCTGTGGAAGTCTGGACTGGGTCACTAGGAAGTGACTGGGTCACGTGGCACTTCTTACTGAGTCCATGGGAGGTGGGAGGTGCTGAACGCACTTGGAAAGGCCATTTTACAGTGCAGTTTGGCCCAGCAGCATGGTTAGTCACTCTTCATGTGGTTGGGTGAGGACCACCTCTCATCCGTTCAACCAAATGTTAACCACGCAGTTAGCTAGCAGGGAAGATGTGGGCAAGAGACCCCATCTCCGTTCCCCTGGAGCTAACAGTGTGGAGGGGGATGCAGACCCTAAAGAGCCTCACGTGAATCCCTAATCACACTCTACCTTCCCTGAAGAAGGCCCAGCTGCCCTGAGGGACAGCAACAGGCACTGCTTTGGACAAGGCCGGCTGCACTCAGGAAAAGCCTCCCGGATCCCTGAAGGACACTGGGAATGTGGGAGGGAAGAAGAGGCTCTGCGACAGAAGCAGGGCTTGGGGGTGGTACTTTGGGATGCTATGGGGGCGGGGTTGAAGGAAAGGGTGACCTTTTGAAGATTTGCAAATTTCCAAGGCCCCTCTGGCTGCAGGACAGAGGAGAACCGGCATCACCACGGATGCCTTCAGGGGTGAGGTGAGCGAGACCTGGGGCCTGGCCCTGGATGGGGCAGTGAAGGGGGAGGAAACTGACATATTCGTGAATTGTTAAAGGAGGGTAAATGGCCAAGATTTGGTGAAAGACTGCTGGCAGTTGAGGATAAGAAGAACTGGTGAAATTTGGAACTTGGGCACCTGGGTAACTGGACATAAAGAATGCAGAAGAGGCCATCAGTTATTGGCGTGTTGTCATTGGTAGTGAATGACCTGGGTGCCATCCCAAGCCCCCTTCCTCTCTAGCCATGTGACGAGACTGGGCCCAGAGTAATAATAATAACTAAAATTTATTGAATGCTTCACATAGGCTAGGCAGACACTGTGCTAATCGCTGTGTGGACTGTCCCTGTATTCCTCACAGCAGTGGTGAGTCTGCTTATCATCTCCATCTCATAGATAGGAACCAGCTTTACAGAGGTTTAGTAACTTGCCCAGGGCCATCCACAGCTGGCAGGAGACAGAACCAGCTCCCTAACCCCTGTAGTCAGATGCCAGAGCACAGCTCTGAACTACTGGGCTGTCATGCCTCAGGGACTCAGGATCATGGCTAGTTAAATGGGGTTACTGGCAGCTCCTCTGCTGCCCCAGGGGGCTGCTGCACAGCCGGACAGGATGTGTTGTAGGCACTGAACAGTAGCATTTCTCTTCCCTTTCTCCTGAGCTGAAGGCTCTGCTTTTCGAGTCAGGAGCCTTGTAAATATTTCAGTGGTGTCTGTGTAGTCACTTTCTGTGAAGTCTGTTCTCTGCAGTGCCGGGATGGTGAGACCTGGGAGATGTCTAAGGGCCTGTTACAAATGTTTGATCAGCACATTTTCAAATAAAGACCTTTCTGAGGAACAGCTGGTGGTCACTGGCTTAAGACAGATTTAGATAGATTTTAGACAGGCTCTGAAGACAGTCCAGAACGTGAGTCGGCTCAGGGTTGTTTCCCACACAAAGCTATAGCAAATACCAGGCTCCACAACCTGTACACTCACACCTAGCTACACGCTGTACCAAAGGCTCTGTCACCCTAGGGCAACTGGAAGGACTACACAAAGTCCAGGAAAGAAAAACAAGGAGGCAACCTGTTAGGGACCTGACATCACCATCACAGGCTGCATTTTCCTGGTGTTTCTTGGCTCTTAAAATGACCTCATGCTCTTATCTTTAGTCTCCCTCCCTCCGAGGCCATGGTGGTCTGGAAGGGTTAAGCCTGAGTTTCCGCAGGACTGAACCCATAAAAGACAACCTGGCCTGTGATAGGTTAAAAGTAGCCCACTCCTCATAAATAAGCAATAGCCCAGCCCCAAATCAATAAAGATAAATAAAAGGACCTTCCTCTCTTTGTTCTTCTCTCTTCCCTCTCTCCCTAACCTTCCTTCCCTAATAAAGTCTCCAGTCAGACCTCTCAGTGTGTGGCCTAGTTGTTGAGCATCGCTGTGCCTCTACACAACCTGTGCCCCGCAGCAGGAAAATGACCTGGGTCTATGTCTAAAGGAAACTTTGAGCACAAGGTTGGATCCTGATGGGTGAAGCATGTAACCAATCCAGAGGCAGGAAGGACAGGGACAGGTAAGAGATTGCCAGGTCTGGACAGAGATCTATCAGTGTCCCCTGGCTTGGGAGCTTTGTGATTTTAGACCTTGGGAAAGAGGTCTAGCTTGTCTGAGTCATCAAGAAGAGGGGACATTTATGTATCAATTTTATCTGAGCCCTGAGGCATCCAATTAGAGCCTTTGGGCTGTGGCTGACCTTGGTCACCCAGCTCACAGTGTGGCCCCTCTTAGGTGGCAGACAGGACCCACAGGAATGTTGGGAGCAGACTCCATTCTCAATCAAGACACTGGGGAAGAGGTTAGAGGCCCACGTCAAACTCAGATCCTGGCAGGCTGGGTTTGAGCAAAGCAGAAGGAGGGCCTCTGGGGACCTGGCACAACTCTGAAGACCTATCATATAAGTAATACATGCTCATGACATTAAGAATTATTTGTGTGTGTGTACCAGGGATCAAACTCAAGACCTTGCACTTGTGAGGCAGGCGCAGTGCTACTAAGCTAAATCCCCAGACCAACATTAAGAGTTTTAAAAGAGAGCTTGCATATCACCTCTAAGGCCCTGGTTTGATCCCAGAAAGGAGTTGGGGAGAGGAAGAGAAAAGAAATAAGGTAGAGGAATACACAGAAAAATATAGTTACTAAGTTTTCAAACTTTGAGAAATCCATGGTTAAAATAGAAGGTGTGTTTCTGGTTTCTTCTCTATGTTGCACTGCCACCTTTGTTCACTGGATTTTGTAGCAGAAGCATTTTGAAGGGTAGCGCTTTGGTAGATTCAGTCAAAGGAAGGGCTGGACAGGCTTTCAGAACAAAGGAAACAGCACAGCCAGGGCGTGGTGTCTTGGGCTGTGCTGCTGTCTCTGGAGGAGTGGAAGACACAGGCAGCGGCAACCTTGATCTCCCAAACCCCCAGCACCTCAGTCCTCTGACTGGTTAATGGATCACACCTTTAAGGTTGCTGGGCCTCTTATTGGTTAACTGGCCATGACCTCAGCCCATTTTCCTGTCTGGCTCCCCAGGCCAGGATTCTAGGCAGGGACCGGAGACCATAATGCCATTGCCAGCCTTATTCTTTTCCTCTTCCTCTTCTTCTTCTTCTCTTTCTCCTCCTCTTCCTCCTCCTTCTTCTTCAGTTCAAACCTGCTTCATTCTCATAAATTATAAATCCAAAGGTTCCTGTTCCTGTTTTAATGACGAAATTCAAACAATACTGAAAGGGGTTTGTGTCAGTATACAAAAAGAGTCAGTCCCACTGAGCAGCACACAGCCCAAAGGGTGACCTCTCTCCTGCTGGGCCAGAAGTGCTGTCCTAGGTGGCTACTGGTCATTTCAATCTCTTCAATCTTGTCCAGTGCTATTCTTGGCTCTCTTATAGCTTTCTCTTTTCTGCTTTCAGCTCATCTTCAACTTTCTCAGCAGCAGTTTTATATCTCAGCACCTGTCCCTCAAGCTGGCTAATACTTTGCTCCAAGGTAGTTATATCCTGTTCTGCTTTTGAAAGCTCAAATTTGAATTCCCTTATTAAAATCTCAGCTTCTTTTTTTTTTTTTGGTAATGAGGATCGAACTCCAGACCTTGCTTTTGTTAGGCAGGCAGCAGAACCACTGAGCTAAATCCCTGGCCACAGCCAGCTTTCTCGGCAAAGTCTCCCATGGAGATGGAACTTGTTTCTTGGGCAATGAAATTGAGTTTCCAGTTAGACAACAAAGTAAAACAGACCAAGTCTTAGGCTAATAATGTAGATCTAAACTATTTAATATAAAGGCTGTGAGACTCGTGGCTACAGAACACTTAATAGGTAGCTGGACACGCTATAAACATAAAACGCACACTAGGGTTCAAAGACACTGAAAATCGAATGAAAAACACTTTATTCCTAATTTTTTATATTGATTACCCATTGAAGGAATAATATTCAGGAATATTAAGTTAAATAAAATATGTTACTAAAATTGATTTCACCTGTTCTTTTTACTTTCCTTAATGTGCCTGATACAACAATTTACATTACATACGTGACTCACATTTGTGAGGCTCACATTATATTCTTTTCTGTTGAACTTTAGCGATCTAGATGGCACTTTGCCCCCTCCCTACTCTTTTTTGATGTGGAATCTCACTACGTTGCCCCGTCTACTCTTTAACTCCTAGGCTCACGGGATCATCCAGTCTCAGCCCCCGGAGTAGCTGCGAACACAAGTGTGGCACTCTTTGAAGGGAAAATCCATGTGGCTAGTGGAGTTAGATCTGTCCAGACAAAGCCGTAGATAATGGAGGGATGTGATCTGCGCATATAGCGACGCCCAAGGAGGACCCCAGAGAAAGGGAGTATGAGTCAGGTCTATTCTCTTTCACCCTCATGCCTCTCTGTTCATGTATCTGTTTCCCAACTAGGCTGTGAGAAACCTGAGAGAAATAGGGTCATGCTTTATTTATCTTTGCTACCTCTGGGCCAGGTACTGCGTCTACCCTGGAGTAAGTCCTTGGAAACATGAACACAGTTAGCGACGAGGTGAGAAACAGGTTGGGGAGAGGATGGAGACACAACTGTGCTGAGATGGTGCCAGGTCTGCCAAATCCTGGGGTGACTCCAGAGCTTAGAGTACTTGAAGATTTTAATCCTTAAATCTTTTAGGTTATAATCTCCCAGACAGCAGGAAGGCCAAACTCTATGCCTACATATGTATTTGTGGGTAGTTGGAAGCTTCCCAGGAAGAGGCTTAAGGGGCATGGAGCAGTGAGTGCCAGCCTAGGGCTCCCCACATGCATGCAGCTAGAAGGAGGAGCAGCAGCTCCCCAAGACTTGGCGGGGGGGGGGGGGGGGGGGGGGGGGGGCCCCAGCCTGGCATACCTCAAGCCCGGGCCCCTGCCTAGTTCATGGGTCATCGACTCTCAGGAGCGCCCTCCTCACACACTGTGACGTGTTCCCACGGTCCCCACCCTCAACGATCCTCTTCTGACCACTGAGAGGGCAAGGCTGGGCTTCGGCAAAACCGGGAGAGGGGGTGGGGCTGGGGGTGGGGCCTGTGAAGGCAGAGGAGGGACACAGAGCGGCTCAGATGGGTGGGTGCTTAGCTCTGCATGTTGAGGAGCAGCCCCATTGTAGCACAAAATGTCTTATTCAAGTCTCAGCTTGTCCACGTGCCGCATGTGACCTTGGGCAAGTTAACTAACTTTTGTTAGATCTTCAATTCCTTCCCTCCAAAATGAGCGCGATCGAAGTCCTCCGCGCAAAGGATGCTTGGGCGATTCAGTGGCTGAAAACAAGTTGAGGGCTCAGAACTGTGCCTGGAACACATGAGTGCTCTCGGCCTGCAGTGGTACCAGCGCAGCCCCCTTGGCAGCCGGGGAACTGAGGCTCCCTGGGGAGCAGCACCTGGACCAACGTCTAAGACAAAGTGGCTTCATGTCATTCAGTATTTTCCCTTACTTTTTATTATGGAGAATCCCACACATGTGCACAACGAAGAGAATAATATAATAACCCCATGGCTTATCACCATTTCAGTGGTGATCAACTCACAGCCAGCAGAGTTTCACCTGTAGCCCTGTCACTCTGTGCTCTTTCTTTCTTCCTTTCTTTCCTCCTTCCTTCTTCCTTCCTTCCTTCCTTTCTCTTTTCTTTTATTCCTTCTTTCCTCCCTTCTTCTTTGTTTTCCTTTCCTTTTTTTCAGAATTAGGGATTGAACCCAGGAGTACATTACCACTGAGTTATATCCCCAGCTGTTTGGTTGTTTTGTTTTCTGGTACTGGGAATTGAACCTAGGATCTTTGCCTTGTACTACAGTCTCAGTCCTATTTATCTTTTATTTTGACTGAGGGACTCATCAAATCACTAAGTTACTCAGGCTAGGCTCGAACTTGTGATCTTAATTTCTCAACCTCTCAGGGTGCTGGAGTTATAGGTACACTACCATGCCTGACCACTTTTTATTTTTTAAGTTTTGAGACAGAGTCTAGCAGTTTAGCTTAGGCTGAGCTCAAACCTGTGATCCTCCTGCCTTGGCCTCTTGAGTAGTTGGAATTACAGGCATGCACCACTGTGCCTGGCCTTTGAGTTCTTTTGAAGCAAATCTCAGGTACTGTGCCATTTATCTCTATATATTTCAGCATGTATTCCTAAGAGAAGAGGACTTTAAAAAGAAGTCACAGTAGAGCCAGGGACTTAGCTCAGTGGTTCTGCTGCCTGCCTCACAAGTGTAATGTCCCTAGTTCAATTCCCGGTACCAAAAAACAAAACAAAAACTACTATTATTACCAAAAAAGAATACTATCACTGCTCCAATTCTCCAGTTTTCTTATTTCTAAAACAATTTTTTAAAAATTCAGGGTCCAAATAAAGACCATACATTGTTAACGATTGATATCTCTTAAGTCTTTTCAAAAAAGGTTCCTTTATTTCTCCCTGTAACATTTACATGTTGATGAAGCTGGGTCATTTTTCTGCTGGAGTTTCCCAATCCTGGAGTGTAACAGGGTTTCTGTGCCTGGTGGGGTGATGGGATGGAGGATCAGGCTTTGGGCGACAGGAGAGCAGTGCTGTTTCACCAGGATGCAGCCTCAGCAGCCCTGAGGAGCAAGGCCTGTACCCACCATCTATCTCCTTGCGGCTACCAAACAACGATGTTTTATCACTGTGCTCCATTTAGTAGCTGAACTACTTTTACTAAGACACAATTCCTCTCTCAACTATTTAGTTAGTGTGAGTTGACCATTATACACCATACAGGAAGGGTAGAATCAATACTTCTTGCTCTTTTGCAGTTTTTAAACAATGAGCCAGTTCTCTAGCATCTTAATCAATGTTTTCTTACCATGAACTCATGGACTTAAATAGATTTGAAACATTTTAACCCACTGCCATTATAGTTAGGGCAGCAAAACATTGTTCTTCTGGCTTATATTTAGGGAATGTAATAAAGATGGGGCAACAGGGAAAAATCAAGAGGACTCTGACTTTGGAAGCAAATAGCTCAGGGGTGGAATCCTGGCTCTGTCACTTACAAACTAGGTGACCTCAGTCAAGTTATTTCTATTTCCTCATCCCCCAAATAGGGAAATAGTTAATTACAATAGCTTACACTTGCTGAGTGCCTGCTATCCTGTAAGCATTATGCTAAGTGCTTTAAAGACGTGATGGCAGTTATTCTTGTCAGCTCAGGGAGGTAGGAGTTATCATTCTATCTGCATTTAGAGATGAGGAAGAAGCAGGAGCCCAGAGAGGTTGAGCAATCTGTCAAGGTTACACACCTAGAGGGTGGCGGTGCAGGGACCTGACCCCAGGGCAGTGTGACTCCAAAGCCACACAGTTCTCATAGCAACTGTGATATGAGAGGGTAAAGGTGTCCATTTGCCAGTACCCTGTGGGATGGCACTGGCCTGTAGTGGGTGCGGAATGAGAGGGAGGTATCAGCGTGCTTGCAGAAGGTACCGCTGTGGGGGAATGAGGGGTGGGGCGGGAGAGCTGAGAGGGAAAGCCCAAGGCCCCTCCGGTGGAGCCCAGTAGGGGAGGGAGGGAAAACCACCACTGCAGCCACAGCTTCTCTCCACGCCAGACTCCTCTCACCTGCTGCGACCCGGACCTTGCCTGGGGACACATTTGCATCCTGGAGTTCTGCTGCCACCCATCGCTGCTTCTTCGATCCTTGTGTGGTCTTTGAGGGCAGAGAGAGCCTGACGTTCTGGGAGCCGTGAGGTGTTGATAAGCAGTAGTAACCATCATTTCTTGAGTCTCACCCCACACTTCCGGTAGGGCCTGACCTTCCTCATCTGAGCTCATCCTCATGATGCCCCTGGGAGATGGGTCATGTTATTCTCTCCATTTGGCAGATGAGGAAACTGAAGCAAGAGAGGTTAAGCAACTTTGCCTGCCTTCGCTCACCCCAGAGGTGGCAGGCAGGGGTCTAACCTAGCTGCCCACCTCCACACAAGTGCAGACAAGGAAGCAGGGTCTGCAGAAGCTGCTGAGGAGGAAGGCTCCCGGCACAGGCGAGAAGGCCTTCCCGGCAGAGGGCAAGGTCTGTGCCAACAAGTGAGATGCGAAGTGTTAGGAGATTAATGGTGGTGACTAACTGTGGCCGCAGTGAAGGGTGTAGGCAGAGGAGTGGCAGTAGGTGCGGGGAGGGGCTGGGGCCAAGAAGGAAGAACCTTGGGTTTCGGGCCAAGGAGCTGGAGCTCTGTCCTTGGGTAGAGGGCAATGAAGACGGCTGATGACAGCGTGATTTAGGTTGGTACAGTGAGCTGCAGTTTAGAAGGAACTTTCTGAGATACATTATCAGGAGGAATGCTCATTTCCACTCTATTTTGTAGTTAAAACAGATGCATAGCCAGGTGCAGCCCGTAATCCCAGCGCTCAGGAGGCAGAGACAGGAGGATCATTGGGAGTTCAAGGCCAGTTACAGTGAGAACCTATCTCAAAATAGAAGAAGGAGGAGGAGGAGGAGGAAGAGGAGGAAGAGGAAGAGGAAGAGGAGGAGGAAAAGGGAGAAGGAGAGAAAGGGACTCAATAGTCATGAGACTTGCTCAGGCCACAGAGCAATAAAGAACAGTTGCAGCCATCACAGAACATTGCTTCAGAATTCAGGGCGTTGTGAAAGTGGCAGGAGCATCCTGCTGTTTTGATTTTCTAGCCCTGCTTCTGCCGGGCCTCATTGGAGAGGAGATCAATACAAACCAGGCACCGGTGCTGGGTCATTCTGGCCACCAAGGCTATGACAGTAAAAAAGAAGGAACATTCACTGAGCTCCACCTATGGAGCTGTAGGTCTGGGCTAGGGGAAAACGAGGCAGAGAATGACCACAGCAGGCTGTAGCTCTCATAACTGAGATTTGGGGCTGGGTGTTCCCCTGCTGGACCAGGAGGTACCCTCACGTCTGCCTGAAAATCTCCAGCTGTAAAAAACTGCATGATTTCTGGCTCAGCTCCTGACTGCACTGTGATCTCAAACAGGGCAGGAGACTGTACCAAAGAAAGATTTTAGTATTTGAAGCTGGGGAAGCCTCACAAGCCTCAGGAGCTCTAGGGAAGGTATGCTGGGTGGCATGTTCTAATCCTCAGGAAACTCTGAAAGCACTCCTGCTTAAAAACAACTAGATTACAGCCGGGTGTGGTGATGCATGCTTGTAATCCCAGCATTCAGGAGGCTGAGGCAGGAGGATTGTTGGGAATTTGAGACCAGCCTGGGCTACATAGTGAGTTCCAGGTCAGTCTCAACTACATAGTGAGACCCTGTCTCAAAAAAACCACCACCACCAACAACAAAAAACTAGATTACCAAGGTCCTTCCAAACTCAGTTCAATGAGTTCAATATGACATGTGTTTATTGAGCATACACTAAGCCGGGTGAAATTCTGCAGACTTGTTATCAGTAAACAAACAAATCAACAAAGTTTTCGAGGTGCTGCAGAAAGAGGAAAGAGTTCAGGCAAGGTGGTTGGGAGTGCAGGGTAGGGACAGTTCTAGGACCCAGGTGAATGGGAAGCGCTGGCCTCACTGAGAAGGGCCCCAGAGGGAGGGGAGGCAGTAGTGGAGGGAATGTGTGGGGAGAGTGTTCAAAGCTGTCAAGGGCAAGGATGGAGGTCCTGACGGAGGAGCATGTGTTCAAGGTGGCCAGAAGGCTGGAACCAAGCAGCCCAGCACTGGGGTGGATGAGAGCGAGGGAGCAGTCATAGAATGCTGCTTCTATGTGCTAGTGTCTAAGACGTGTTCAGTACTGCCCTGATATACTGAGTGTATTGACCCTGATCTTGACCATGAGCCTGTCCATGCCCTGATCTCCCCGCTACTCACCTATAAGGACTCACCCCTTATAGCAAATGCCAGAATTGTGGGTCTGAACACAACGTTGTTTGTATTGGCATGCATTTCACCTCCTTGGGCTGCAGTGTCTTTAGCCTCTCCTAGTCTTCTGTTCCACCCAAGCATCTGACCTGCCTCTCCTGATTCCTTCCAGAGGCACCAGGTATTTGAGATCTGGAGGAAGGGGGGCAGGGCAGCCAGAGAGAATGTGGTGACTGTCATCCCTATCGACCCAGGGAAGTAGTGGCTTAATAGCGTCCAGGAAAGAGGGGACCCAAGCCACAACTTTTCCTGTAACTGGGCACTCTCTGGGACTCTCAAAGTGAGTAAGACCACTCTTTCCCCCTTCTGGGGTGAGATAGGAGGAGTAGATCTTGGTAGAAAAGGAGACAAACATATGCATACATACAATATATTGTTTGAGATTCCTCAGCATTGGCATGGGGGGACATAGATTGGCCCCCCACATACACTATAGGTCACTATTTGCCAGCAGAGGGACCCAATTCAGTTAATCCCTCCTCTCAGGCTTTGCAGAGCACTGGTTCAATGTGGATTTGTGAAATGAGTGCCCTTCAGTTTCCTTACATGTTAAATAGGGGTGGTGATGATGTTGTTGGGGGAGGCACCCAGAACAATACTCCTGCCCACTTCCAAAGAGGACTGTCCCGTCAGTGGTGCCCACACGTCCCCTCCCTGAGGATCACACCAGCTACTGAATCCTGCAAAGGGCTCACCCAGCTGAGGTAATGGCCATTTAACTGCTCCACAAAGGCGAGCTTACGTTGTAATGGGTGGTCAGTGTTTAGGGTTGCAACTTTAGCAAATAAAAATACAAGACAAGCAGTTAAACATGAATTTCAGACAAATTGCAGGTTTTTTTAATGGACAAGTTTTCCCTATGCAATATTTGAAGCATACTTAAAGAGCATTCTTTGTCTAGCTAAAATTCAAATCGAATTGGGTGTCCTAGATTTTGCCTGGCAACCTTATTGATGGCAGTTTATCGACTGGGTAGGGATGACAGGGCTGAGGGTCAGGAAAGGGCTCTGCGAAGGCTGCCTAGAAACGAACTGAATGGGAGTTGGTGTTCAGACTCCCACTGGGGTTGTGAGATCGTTAACTCATGACTGTGTTAAACCTTTATTTGCCCATGAATCCCTTGGGTGCAGGCCTTCGCCTCTCCAGGTCTGAACATCCTGTGCTCCGAGGCTAAGGACTCACTGATGGTGGTGTCATGTCACTTGCTGTGTGCCCAGTGTGGCCAAGCACCATGCCAGGTGCTCTTTGAAGATGAGCTGACAGAGCCATTTGGTAGAGATGACAGTGCAAGTTGGTCTGACCCTGAAGTCAAGATCTTGTGACCTATTCAAAGACCCAGACATCTGGGACGCTCAGGCAGAAGCAGGAGCGGACCTGGGGCAGTGGTGGCCAAACTTTTAGAGCTTTCCATGATACAAACAGCCTGCTGTGTACACTGATGGGGGATCCCAATGTGGCCTCTTCATGTGTCCTAGGGACTGCATTAGGTAGGAAGGACTCATTGAGTTGTCAAAAAATCCTGCCAAATTTATATCTAGAACTCTCTGGAAGTTAAGTGCCTTGTCAAAGTCCCCCAGGTTAAGTAGTGGAGTGAATTTGAATCCGGGTTTGTCTCACCTCAGAGCCAAATTTTGTCCTTCCTTTGTGTATCTGCATTGTGGGATGGTGTGCGTGCCTGTGTGTGTGAGTGTGTGTGTGTGTGTGTGTGTGTGTGTGTGTGTGTGTGTGTGCTCTCTGTCTCCTCCTACTTTTGGAGCAGGGCTTTGCAGTCCCACCCAGGCCTTCTTCCTTCTGGTGAGCCTGAAGATAGTGCTCCCATGGGGCTGGCTTTCTCAGGACCATAGTCATTCACCCACTGTCTTTTAATCAGAAGCGTCTTTGATGCCTCACCCTCTGCTGCTAGGGCCAGGGTTGGAATGGCAGGCAGCTGGTTACCAGGCCCTTGGGCCTTAAACAGCAGACCATATAACCTTTTTGGGGAAAACTTTTATATGGAAACTATCATCTAAATGTTTTTTCCAGGGGCCATGAATATTGATCAGTGGTAGAGAGCTTGCCTAGCATGTGTGAGGCCCTGGGTTCCATCTCTAATATCACCAAAAAAAAAAAAAAAATCTAATATCTGAGAAAACATATGACAAGGGGCTATTCCCTTAATTTACAAGGAACTCATAGCAACAAATAAGGAAAAATACTAATCGTGATAATTGCTGATACTTAAAGATCATTTACTAATTGCTAGATACATACAATTTTAGTACATAGACTGTTTCATTTTTAACTGTCACCATAACCAACCCATTGAGGTACTGTCATCTAGCTGAGGACACTGATGTCGTTTTAAAAAATAGTCAAAGAATATACACAAGTAGTTTGAGGAAAAAAATGTGGATCGCCAATATTTGATCAAGCAATGCAGAATAAAAAGCTAGAATCGAGACATCACCTTTTCACCTCTATGTTTGGCATATACCCAGGGCTGGTGGTGGTGTAGGAGAAGCAACCCTATTTATATAACTTCCTTGCATATTTTGAGTTCTACTCTAGTATCAGTTTATGTCACCAGAAAAATATACATCTGAATCACATTAACTTAGCTCTCCAGGCAAAAATGCCTTCTTACAAGTTCATTTTAAATTTTTTAAATGTTTTTGGTGGAAGTACCAGGGATTGAACCTCTTGCTAGGTAAGTGCTTTACTACTGAGCAAGTAGTAAAGCAGCAAGCTTTACTTCAACATTGTATCCTTGGCAGAAGAAATGACTACATGAAAAACCTTGCATTTTTGTCCTAGAAAAGCTACCACTGAAGGTATTGTCTACTATGTTACTGCTGTGATCTGTTACTTCTCTAAAGAAAGACCAACAAAATAAATGATTTTTAATATTTATTTCAAGAAAAATTCCTCTTTCTTGAAGACCTGATACATTTTATTTTACCATACAATGGTAGTTTTATAAGCCATTCTGTTCTGCTTTTATCCTCTGTGGTTCAGTAACAACATAACAAGGGAAGATGGCATTTGACTTCTCCGCCTAATCTAACATCTTAGCTTTCTTTCGCTTTTTCTCCTGTTCCTTTCAATTAAGTTTCTCTCCTTCCACTTGGTTTTTAGTTTTCTAATTCTAGTTTAACAAACTTACTTTAAATACGTATTTGGCACTATTTCAAAATCTTTTGGAAGAAAGTATGGTGTAAATTACAGACAGTCAACCCCTGCTTATTTTATAGAGGAGAAAACTCAAGGTGTCTGGAAGTTACATGGTTTACTCCAATCTGTAATTAGTACTTAATCTGTGTGCACAAGTGACTTTCACATCTACTGTGAGCTCCTCAGAATTGTTTTCATCCCCGAGACCCTGGTGACTAGCTCAGTGCCAGGTACGCAGTAGGTGTTCAGATAATGTATATTGGTTGAAAACCAATGTAAATGCTACAAGGAAAAGGACAGTTCTGCTGGAACAAGGTCTAACTGGGAGTTGGCATCCATAAGAACTCAATTAACAGCAAGGAGTAGCCTTAGCCTTTGGCCTCACTCCACCACACCCCAGAGCCTCCATCACCCAGGGCTCTGAGGGCTGGGCCCAGCACAATTACTATGCCTCTCTCTTCCCTTCCTCCTCGGCCCTTTTGCCTGGTCCAGTCAGTTCCCAAGCATTTTTGAGTTTCATACTGGGTGGGGACTGGCACGTATATTCTCCAAGCCTCTTGACCCTGAGATACCTGGACGTTAGAGACTGGCATCACCTTTTGACCTCAGAGCAGCACCCAGTGTGGGCTGCCCATTGCTGGTGACTGGTGAGGATGAGGAGGAGGAGGAGGAGGAGAGGGAGGAGGAGGAAAAAGAGGAGGAGGGGCTCTGTTCCTGTAAACCTCAACCGATGTGTGTTGTAAACTCCTGATCAAGGAAAGGGGACAGCCAAGGCTGACAGGATTACCCTTCCCCTGCTTTTCCATTCTCCCTTTTTGAGCTGGGGGGAGAGTAAGACAGACTGGGGGTCTTGTCAGATCAAGTAAGGGGGACAGGGCTTCCTCTGCATGCCTCTTTCCGCAATCCCAGACCCTGAGCTGGCTTCCCACTGGCTGTCACCCACCCACACATACCCCTTCTACCCCAACTCTCTACCTTTCCCTTTCCCTAGGCAGCCCCTAGAAAGAGAGCCGAGGTCTGAGCAAGGCCTTCTGACCCAGATATCCTAGCATGGCATAGATTGGGAAACAGGGCAAGCCACACTTCATGAGCCACACCTGCCAAGCCACGTAGAACCTCAGATCTAGAGCTCCCCTGAGAGCCACAGTCCAAGACATCAGCCTCCTGGGGGGAACTGGGCCGGCCACCCCCAAGAATGGCCTGAGTGCAGTGATTTGCCCTTCTCAGTCAGGACCTCACATTCATCTTGGCAGCTACACGGTGATGTTGTGGGTCAGGATGAGCAGCCCCACAGTGGCCTCCTGCCCTGGTCTTTGCACACGTAAAGTGTTTGCCCACTCTGTATGCTCTCTAAGGGTTCCCATGTGTCTGGATAGTGACTTTCCACCTTCCTCAGGAAATCCCAGGCCCGTGGAAAAGGCAACAACAACGCTTTAAGATTCAAGATTCAAGATGTAGTATGGAACCACAACTTCCTCTCTCTTGGTGGCAGGACTAACAGCTTGAGTAAGAAATGGCCTATGTAGGATCTGAACATTCTGGAAACTCTTGTCCACTTCTGTGAAAGATAATGACCCAGTATCAGGCCCAGCCTTAATTGCTGCAGGACCCAGACAAGTCCTCATACCATGTGACCAAATATTGAAAAGTTAGCAATCATGCCAACAAAGTGTAAATAAAATATATCCTATCTGACTACATATATGCGTGTGTGTATGTATTTTTTTCTTTTTATTGAGTTTATTGGTACAATCTAGGTATACAGTACAGTTACATTCATTATTGGGATCCTGTACCTTTACATGATAGGTCTTAATTCTCATTTTTTTTCCCCTTGTCCCTGCCCGCCCTTCACCCCCGACTCCCCTCCCCATTTACGAACACTTTATTTCCATTATTTCAATATCTCATATTTTTTTCCTCTCCCTTATTACCTTTTCCCCACCCTTCCCACTTTCCCTACACCTTTAGCCCTTTACTTCCTATTTCACATTAATTATCTCATTAGGATCCTGTGTACTATTATAGTTTTTCACACCAGAGAAACTATTTGGTATTTCAGTTAAAGAAATCTCTGTATGAACATTAAAAATAGGGAATCCTAAAATAAAACTAAAAAGGAAAGTAAAAGAGAAAAGGCAATGATGTAAGATTAAAATAATCCTTAATTCTGAAGATGAAAATGGTCCCTGAACATATTTCAATTGCTTCTTGCTCTTGTAGTCTTATCTTATTCTTTTTTTCATTATTTAGAGAATACTTTATTAGTTTCTGTAATCAAACCCATGTAGATATGACCTTACATATTTAATACAGTGCGTTACCCCTGTACAAATGGAAAAAAAATAAACAAATTAACATTTCTAGATAAATATGGCTGTCCATTTCTGTACAATGCCAACTCAACACAGTAAATTGGGATAACTTTTTCCAAAGTTGAGAGCACCGTTAAAGTTTCCAAAAATTCAAGTTAT
>NW_022900927.1:4457376-4464429 GCF_012274545.1 Fukomys damarensis | reverse complement strand
TATTTATTTATATAAAAAGACCAATAATAGCAGTATGTTATGCATCAATAGCAGCAACAGCTTTTCCAGGTTCTGCATTTATCTGAACAAAATTATAGACATTCAGCACATTCCATTAAAAAAACGACAAAGGAAAGAATAATATCCAGAAAACAGCAAAGTCCTGCTGCTGTTGTGGTACCTGGCACCATTTTTTTTATTAGCATCTTAATCATCATCTGGAAAGAGAACATTCTAGAGTAATATCATTAAATATGGCTCTGATAAAGCATGGTCACTACTATGTATCATAAAGCAGGTACAAGATATTTTACATTCACAGAGGTATGATACAGTACCGTCCTACATCTATAATACTAGAATCAGTTTTGGTTTGAAATTTGCTTTGCCTACAAATAAGATTGCTACCCCTGCTTTTCTCTGGGCTCCTGTCACACGGAGAATTTCTTTCCATCCTTTCACTTTCAGTCTATGGGCTTCTTTTTACACTAGGTATGTTTCTTATATACAACATATCGTTGGATTTTGCTTCTTATTCCATTTTGCCAGTCTATTTCTCTTGATTGGTGAGTTGAGGCCATTGACATTGATGGTTATAACTGATATGTACTGACTTATTATTGATATTTATTGGCCTTTTGTTGACTCTTTTTACTTTTTCACCTTCTCCTTTTAGTTTCTTGCCTTGCCTATTTGATTTGCTCTGTTGGGCCTCATGGTGTTGTTGCCTTCATGGTCTTTTTCTAGGATCTTGTTTAGAATTGCTTGTAGTGCTGGTTTGGTATTCATGTAGTTTCTCAAGTGTTCTTCATCATGGAAGTATCTCATTTCCCCATCCATTTTGAAAGAGAGTTTTGCAGGATACATCAGTCTAGGTTGGAGGTTGTTCTCTTTTAGTACTTGAAATATCTCATTCCAGGCTCTCCTTGCCCTAAGGGTTTGTGTTGAAAAGTCTGCTGTGATTCTGATGGGCTTTCCTTTGCATGTGATTTGTTTCTTTTCTCTTACTGGTGTAGTATTTTGTTCTTCTGTTGGGTTTCTGGGATCTTGATTATTATATGTCTAGGTGTAGATTTTTTTTTGGTTGTGGCTAGTTGGGGTCCTATATGCCTCAGTTATCTGAATGTCAAATTCTTCCCCTCTGTTTGGGAAGTTTTCTGTCATTAATTGTTTGAACACCTTTTTAAGTCATTGGTATTTTCTCCTGCTACTTCATGTATTCCTATCAGTCTTATGTTGTTCTTCTTTGCATCCTCTAGGAGTTGTTGGATCAATTTCTCATGCTCCCCTACTGTTTTTAAGCGACCTCTCTTTTCACGGTCACTGACTGCAATCTTATCTTCTATACCTGAGAGTCTACTTTCACATTCTTTTATTCTGTTGCGTACACTTTCAATGGAGTGTTTAATCTCCTGGATATCTGTTTGAATCTGTTTTATGGATTCCATTTCTTTCCTGTGTTGGGCGTTTATTTTTTCCATTTCTTTCTTATGCTGGGCCTTCATGGCTTCTATCATGGTCCTGAGCTCATCTATTTTTTTGTCAGTTTCTGCTCTAGAGTCTCGAATCACGACTTCCATTTTGCTCACTATCGCTATGGTTATCTGGGAACTTATTTCTGTTTTGAATTTTTCTAGAGCCTGATTGATCTGTTTTGTTACTTCCTGTGCTTTGAGTTCAAGGTGTCCTGGTGGTTCGCTATTGGCCTTTTCATCCTCATTTGCCCTACTGTTTGCCATTGGTGGACTGGAAGTCTGTCCTTGTGTCTTGCTTAAGTGTTTTCTCATTTTTATTTTTGTTGTTGGGCTGTCCTTGGTTTAATCTCTGGATTATCACCCAAATCTTCCTGATATAGTTGCGCCCTAGCTTCTGTGTCTCTAACGACCCACAGACATTCTCATCTTCATAACATCAGAGAAAACAGCTCATCAAATCAGCTGCAATGCTTTACCCCAACTGATACAATCAGCAACACATTATGATCTAGCACAACTTGGAAACTGACCGCCTGTGGTAGTCACTAGTCTATCACCCTTAAACCATTTGAATTATATTGAAATCAAGAAGCAGTCCAGAACATGTCTGCAGTGAACAAACTTTTCAATATAGTATATTTACCATTTAATGGCTCAGACAGAGTGAGGACGCAAGACCCCTGATCTCAGTTAGCTGATGGCTGAACCCCATGACGCTGACTGACCTCTGGCTGCAAGGCCCAGATTGAGTTCCCCAACCTTCTGAATGGTTGAACTCCACACCGTTCTACTACAGGTTTCCCACGCACTTTCTTTAAAGATGTTCAAAGTTGGCAACTCAGAAAAATACCCTTGATGACCACCTCTGCCTCTGCAGAGTGGGTCCAAAGACTGGCACAATCAGGAGGTCTGAGAGTGCATGCGGGGGGTGGCGGTTATGGGGATTCAGGGGCTCCCGAGAGCCTACCTTCCTGGTGCTGGAGCAATGGTGGCTCCAGGAGGGAGAGGGCGTGGCTCTCCTTCCCGCGGTGGATGGGGCCCAGGCTACCGTCCCGGTGCTTGAGCGAAGGCGGCTCCAGGCGGGGGCGTGGCTCTTGTATGCACTTTTTGAATCAGGGTCTCACTACGAAGCTCAGGCTGACCTCAAACTCACTACGATCCTCCTGCCTCAACCTCCTGAGTGCTGGGATTACAGGCGTGCGCCACCACGATAATATGCTTTCATAATGACAGAACTGAGAAATGAATAAAGCTATGGTTTTTATATACCTGAATGGTGAGCAAACATCAAAAGACTAAATTTAATTATTATTGCATATGATGAGCTGCAAGGATCAGTTGAGTAATAAACACATACATAATTCATAAATGATTACATGTTTGTTTGTTCAAGAGAATTTATTTTCCCTGCCTTTGTCATAACAAAGCCACTAATTACATAATTGTAATCAAGATTTTTACATAATTTGTATTCTATTTACAGTCTAGCCAAATTAGACACCATTTCTTGAGTCATTATAGTCCTTAGTTTTTCAATGAATTTCAATTTATTGTCTTTTTTTTCTTTTTCTGGTACTGGGGATCGAACTTGGATCCTTGCGCTTGCGAAGCAGTCAGCAGAACCACTGAGCTAAATCCCCAGCCCTCAATTTATTGTCAATACAATTCTGGAAGCAATATTTGAATGCTGAACTAAACCATAGATTTTATGTATCATATACAAACAAAATAATGGATGGCATGTGAGAAATTATTGCTGTCTCAAAAAATGATTAGAAAAATATTTTTATTTCATCCTATAAACTGCTATCCTTTACATCATGAAAATTTCTTAAAGCAATAGCTAGATCTGTAGAACAGCACTTCTCAAGCTTTTTGAAATCAGAATGACTTTACACTCTATTTATTTATTTTATTTAGGTATTTTTGAAACAAGGTCTTGCTATGTAGTCCAGACTGGTCTTTAACTCACTCTGTAGCCCAGTCCTCCTCCCTCAACCTCCTGAGTGCTGGGGTTACAGGTACCTGCCACGGTGATTGGCTAAGGATTTGTTTTATAAAACATCCCTCATTGCTACATGCCACTGTCGTGAACACTGAAGTAATTCATGAATACAGCTTGAGCTGTGAGTTGGAACATGAGAAGAAGAATATGGACATGTGACATTTCTGGGAAGAGTATGTGACATTCATGAGCTCTGGAAGAAAGTTTGAATGGTGAGTTAGTCTTGTTATCTTCTCTTCATCGATTTATTTTTTGAGACAGGGGTCTCATGTTGCCTAGGCTCGTCTCAAACTTCTGGGGTCTGAGGCTCCACGCCTCTCAGCCTCCTGAGGGGCAGGGACTGCAAGTGTACCTGCTTTGTCCTACATTGTCTCCTGACAATCAGTCCTGCTCTCAAATCCCTCCTGTTCTCTGCCCGGAAGCAGCGTTTGTCTCCCTCAAGGCAGGAGCATGACCCAGAAACCTTCCCGGTACTGGGAGTCTGCTTCCGGACATGGGGTGAGAGCTGTGAGACCTGCTGGCCGGGGGCCTGCCTGGTGTTGGTCCTGAGAGCGGATGCTACATGCCAGCTCAGGCTGTGCCCTCGATGTCCCTAATCTACCAAAGAATAATTAACTCAAACAACAAAACAAAAAACAGATGACAGAAAACAGGGGAAGACTGTGGAATTGGGAAGGGGACTTGGGGGTAGAGGAAGAGGGGAGGAAAGGGAGAGGAAGAGGAAGAAAAAAGAATCAAGATAAGATGTGTGTGTGTGCCAGCTCCCAAAGAAAGTATTTATTGTGCATCACAAGCATATACTAATGAAAAAGTTTTAAAAATAAAGTGGTTTTATCCGGGCGTGGTGGCTCACGCCTGTAATCCCAGCACTCGGGAGGCTGAGGCAGGAGGATCGCTGTGAATTCAAGACCAGCCTGGGCTACACAGTGAGTTCCAGAGCAGTCTGAACTACATAGTGAGACCCTGTCTCAAACCCCCCCCAAAAATAAATAAATAAATAAATAAAATAAAGTGGTTTCTTTGTGTTTACCACAAAAAGGAAAGAGGTCCTTAATCTACTGTGTTGGGATATGTGCTTTGGCAGAGCACTCTAAAGTTCACAGGATGCAGAATCACAAAGTCAGTCTCAGAAAGGATCTCGGCCGGCCCGTGGCTCAGGCAGAATTTCCAGACTCGCTTTAGGAGAGGTGCGTGGTCAGGAGTTCCTGAAGCCAGGCGTGCACGAGGCCTCCCAGGACCTAGCACCTTGGCAGAGACCTTAGGCCTGCATTATATGGCAAGGTAGTTTTGTAAATTTTGTAATTTATAATCTTTTTTTTTTTTTAATGGTGCCTGGTACAGAACCTAGGGGTGCTCTACCACTAGGCTACATCCCTAGCCCTTTTTATTTTTTACTTTCAGACAAAGTCCTGCTAGGTTTCCCAGGTTGATCTTGAACTCTTGATGCTCCTGCCTCAGCCTCCTGAGCAGCTGGAATTACAGCTGTGAGCCACTGTGTCTGGCTGTTGTCTGCTTCCTGAGTGCCCTTCAAACTGTACAAGCTTCAGGACCCACAGAACCAAGACTGACGGCTGCCCAGTGGGGGGACGGCTGTCCCCTGCCTAAGCTTTTCTGGGAAGAAAAATGAAGTCTTAAAGTTACACAGCATTAAAAGTTATAGCAGCAGTTGGCACTGAGGAGCTTCACCCTATGTGAGGTGCTGTTCTGTAGCTCTGACACCCTTTACCATGGGTAAAATTCCGAAATGCCTCTCAGCCTTCCACGCATTAGTGTTTCATTTTGTTTGTCCAGTGAGGATGACGCCCTTCTCTACTTTCCACCTCAGTCGTATGCACTGCTGCAGGTTGGGCCCTGCCTTAGTCACTACCATGTCCCCGGCACCCAGCCCTGCACCTGCCTCACAATTTTCCCATTGTCAAGGAGGTGTGCATGTGCCTCGTGCCTGTGGTGACAGAAGCAGCTGTGACTTGCACTTTGTTTCCAATTAGCAAGAATCGCACCTCGGATAAACCTCCTTGGCTACGATACTGCCACTGTACAAAGCTACAAGCACTTGGGAGCCAGCCGCTTATCAGTGGAAGCTGCAACACTTCCACACCAGGAACCCTGGGCCAGTTGCTAACCTTACCTCAGGTGTCCTGGTGCTGGTCACTACCCGCCAGGGTTGTTCAGAGGATCCCACAGGCCAGTCAGCGTAACACACGACACACAGAAAGCATTAATAAATGTTAACTCTTACTCACTCTACTAGGTAGGCAGCTTCGTTTTTGGACAGATTTATTATAAATCAAGTCCTAACTTGACCGGGGCTAGGACTGTGTCTTGCTCACATTCTCAGGGCCATGGCTTCTTCATAGTACCAGCTGGACGGCCCCAGAATTCTTCCCCTAGCTCCTCGTCCTGCACATGGGTGACACTGGCCTTCAGGCCCTCCGCAGGTCTGCACACCCTCTCCTTCACACACTCACCGCATCCCTTCTCCCACCATAAACACCCTCCAGGTGGGAGTATGAGGAGCGCTTCCTCTTCTTTCCTTGTTTTTTTTTTTTTTTTTGAACAGTTGTTTCCAAATTGAACATGATAGCAACGAATTACCTTTTTTAATGAAATCTAATTCACATATCATAAAATTCATCTTTTAAAGTCATGTGCATTTTAGGGAGGTGAGGCAGGAGGATCATAAGCCTGGGCTACATGGTGAAATGCTGTCTCAGAAAAAAAAAAAGTGTAAAATTCAGTGACTTTTGGCATACACAAGGCTGAGCAACCATTACCACTCATTCCAGAAGATTTTCATTACCTTTAAGTGGAATTCCATACCTGTCAGCAGTTACTCCCTAGTCTCCCTTTTCCTAGCTCCTGGGAATTTCTATCCTATTTGCTATCTCTGTGGATGTTCTTACTTGGGATATTTCATAAAGATGGACAGGCGGCCTTCTGTGATTGGCTCAATTTACTGGGAATATTGTCATCAAGGCTCAAGTGTATTGCAGCATATATCTGAATTTCTTTCCTTTTTTTTTTGGTACCGGGGATTGAACTTGGGTCCTTGTGCTTTCAAAGCAGGCAGCAGAACCACTGAGCTAAATCCCCAGCCCTGAATTTCTTTCCTTTTTAAGGTTAAATATTCCACTGCGTCTGCCTGCTCATTTGTTGACGGACTCTGGGTTGCTCCTGCCTTTTGGCTTTTGTGAGTCAACTATGAACCATAGTTATTGACATACATGTTCCTGCTTAGGTTCCTGTTTGCAGTTCTTTTGGGTATTTGGCTAAGAGTGGAAGCGCTGGATTATACAGTAATTCAGTTTTGGTTTTATAAGACACCACCACACTTTTTCATAGCAAATGCACTGCTTTACAATCCCACCTGCAGTGTATGAGGGTTACAATTTTCCTACAGCCTTGTCAATGCTATATTGCCTACTTTTATTGTAACCATCCCAGTGGATATGAGGTAATGTTCCATTGTAGTTTTGATTTGCATTTTCCAATGACTAATGGTGTTAAGCATGCTTTCATGTGCTTATTGGACTTTTTGTGTGTGTATATCTGAGTTTTTATACAAAAGCTATA
>NW_022900927.1:4425523-4457340 GCF_012274545.1 Fukomys damarensis | reverse complement strand
TATATTTATATAATCTTTTTTTTTTCAATATTAGGGATTGAACCCAGGGCCTCACACATGCAGGTAAGTATTCTAGTGTTCTACCGCTGAGCTACGCCCCCAGCTCTTTTTAAAATTTTATTTTGAGCTGGGTGTGGGGACACAAGTCTGTAATTTCCGTACTTTGAAGGCTGAAGCAGGAGGATCACTGTGTGACTGAGGTCAGCCTGGGCTACATAGTGAGTTCAAGGTCAGCCTGAACTACTAATTAAAAAATTTTTTTTTAATTTTGAGAGGTCTCACTGAGTTACCCAGGCTGGCCAAGAATTTATATTCCTCCTGCCTCAGCTTCAGCTGTGTTTACAGGCAAGCATCACTATGCCTGGTTACACATATTTTATTAAACTCATTTTTTTTTGTGTGTGTGCCAGGGATTGAACTCAGGACCTTGTGCTTGCGAGGCAGCTGGCTGAACCACTGAGCTAAATCCCAGCCCTACACATATTTGAGAGAAATGTCTGTTCAAGTCTTCTGCCCATCTCAAAATGCATTTTGTTGTTGAGTTGTAAGAGGACTTTGTTTACTTTTGAATATCAGATATATGGTTTGCCAATATTTTCTCTCATTCTATGGATTGCTCTTTTAGTTTGCTTGGTTTTGTTTTTATTTTTCATTTTCTGTGGTGTCCTCTGAAGCATAAGGTTTTTTGTTTGTCTAACAGTACTGGGGATTGAACCTAGAGCCTCACACATGCAAGCCAACCACTCTACCATACTATGCTGCATCCCCAGCCTTTAAAAGATTTTAATTTTGGTGAAGTCTAATTTACTTTTTTTTTTAATCTCATGCTTTAGATGTCTAGAGTACCTACTCAAAGACCAAATTTACCTTTATGTTTTCTTCTGAGGGTTTTGCCTTATATTTAGGTCTTTGATCACATTAGGCTAAATTTTGTTTAAATTCATTCTTTGTGTGTGTGTGTGTGTGTGTGTGTGTGATGGGGGGGTTGGACTTAGGACCTTGCCCTGTGAGACAGGTGTGGAGCCACTGAGCTAAATCCCCAGCCCTCAGATTCATTCTTTTGCATGTAAATATTCATGCTCTACATCATTTGTTGAAAAGGCTATTATTTCCCAACTTCACGAAGTTTTGCAGAAAGTTTTTAAATCACGAAAGGGAACTCCTATAACTTTGTTCTTTTTCAAGATTTTGGGGGCCATTCTGAAGTATGAATTAGTGTGGAGCCACTGAGCTAAATCCCCAGCCCTCAGATTCATTCTTTTGCATGTAAATATTCATGCTCTACATCATTTGTTGAAAAGGCTATTATTTCCCAACTTCACGAAGTTTTGCAGAAAGTTTTTAAATCACGAAAGGGAACTCCTATAACTTTGTTCTTTTTCAAGATTTTGGGGGCCATTCTGAAGTATGAATTACTTTCATAGTAGGAAAAACAACATATTACTGCTAACAAGATCCTACATATTCAATTCATTTCAACCATTCCAAGTCATTCCCCTGTCTCCTCTGGGGATCTGTCCCCAGATTCTGCATGTGGGCTCTGCCTTCCTCTGGATGACTCAAATCAATACTTCTTGGACAGGGTCTTATATTCAAATGAGGATCTCACTGGAAGATGCTCTCTGGGGAAGGGATCCTGTTGTACTCACTCAGACGGTTTTCCCATGGCCCCTGGCATGGTGCCTGGGACTATGGTGGGGCTGAGGATGTGCTGAATGAATGAGTGGATAAATAAATGAATGCTGTTGAGTCATTCACACAGTTCATGTTCTGATAAGAATCTGGGCAAACATCCTTAACAAAGAAGGACTTGGGAAATGCATTCATTACATTCATAGTTACACCTCTATTGACAAGCATAATCATGTGTTGTTTCACCTGAGGTTTCCTTAGTTTATTATAGTCATTATAATGCTTGTCAATAAGATAAAAATGTGGAGGAATTATGTACAAACTGCTCATTCAGCCATTCCATGGCTGGGCCCAGCCTTAATCAATACTGTAACACAATGGCATTTCTTATCATAACATTGGATCTTGCTTAAGATAAAAGATTAATAGCCTTCAAATAAGCAATCAAAACAGGACTCACAATCTGCTAATGATTTTCTTTGCTTAGAGACATGGGTCCCAGTCACTTGCAATACATGCTCCCAGATCTATATATGCATGCTTGTCCCGTATACAGTCCTGAGCAGACAGTGGACACAGAGACCCTGCCTTGAAGAGAGCACGGTCAACAAGGGGAGACCATACACAGCATGCTTATGAGTCAGGGGGCCAGTGCTAGGTCACACAGTGGGCCTGGGGTGGGGGTGGGGGGTTCATTTGGCAAGGAGGTGTCACCTCATGCATTTGAACCGATCCTTGAAGCACATCTTGGATTTTTCCAGGCAGAGACAAGGGCTGGAGGCTTCCAGGGCAGTGGACAGGCTGCTCCGGGCAAAAGAAAGGTCAGAAATAAAGGCACATTCACAGGAAATACTGGTACCAGTGCACACTCACACGCCAGGTACACTTGTGTCCCAAGATCTGGCCTCATCAGATGCCATCTGAAAGATGCCGTTGTGTCCACCTGAGCCAGCCTACAGCTCACAGGTCCACCGGTCCTCCCTTCTAGTTGTTTCTTCTTCAGGAGGGCATCGAACACGTACCACTCCCTGCCTGCCTTCCCACTGGTGCCTGCTGTCTCCCTGTCACTGTTCTTATGTACTAAAATCTCCCTGGAGTTCATGTTCCAGGAGGACCCTTGTGAACTGAGCCAGAGCTTACTGGTGCTGATGAAGCTTGGACGTTTCTCCGTGCAGAATCTTCCACCGGCCCCACTGGGGCCTTTGGCTGAATGATCAAGTTGGGGGTGCAGGGAGCCTCCCCCACATGGAAGACTGCCTGCTCTGATGTAACCCCATCTCATATTGAGCACTTTGCTCTCTTTCATCAATCAAGACAAGTCTTCATCGATTGCTTAAATTTAGAATTTAAGAAAATTTTTTTAGAAACCACTGTTTTATTTTCCATTGATCTCATTTCCATTTTGCTTAAGTGTCTGCAGAACAGCATAAGACCACTCAGAACGGTTGTTCCTAACCCTGCAGTGGCCTGAGAAGTGGGGCTGCAGCCCAGTTTTCAGTGGTCAGCTGGGCACAGAGGACACCTGTGTGCCTTCAGACCTGTCTGTGACCTCAGGTTGAATAATAGTGAACTTAGGAGCTGGTGTAGTCCGTTCGCCCTGAAATTCCTTCTTTTCACAGCCTTTTTAGCAACAGCCTGCTCTTCCTTTTCAATCTCTTCAAGATCTCTATGGAACTAGGTGTTCATGGGAGGTGACCTCACCCAAGCAGAGAGCTTCCCTGGGCAGCATCCACAGATCGAACCACGGAGCAAGTCCCTCTGTTGTTATATGGGGTGTCAATGTGCACATAGCACAGGGGAGTGATGGTAGGCAGGTTGAGAAAGGTGCCTCTGGGACAGGTGGGTGGTCAGCCCTGGGATCAGGGTCCACCGGAAGTGAGTCTCCCAGAAGCCTGCTTGGATCTGGCTAGGGAAGGTTCCAGGAGCAGCCCAGCAATAGGAACGATTCCAGCAATGGTAGCAAACTTCAGCACAGCCAGCATTCCTGGAGGAAAGGACACTGACATCAGCAGGGTTTTCAGTGGCAACACTGGCACAAGCTGCCAGCAGGAGTTCCTTCCAGGTCTTCTTCAGATTGTGATGTATATGTCATCACTTTTCCAGATAGCATTTGTCTGTTTTTTGAAACAGGGTCTGGCTATGTAGTCCAGGCTGGCCTTGAACTTGCAGCAGTTCTCCTGCCTCAGCTTCCCGAGTGCTGGGATTACAGATGTTTGCCACCATGCCCAGCCATTTTTCCTTTCGTAGATGTACTGTTCTATACAGAAGTCAAGATTGGTACCACATTAAGTGGGCCCCTGCTGCACAGAATGTGAGAATATTCTCCTCTTTTATTTGCAGGTCATCAGGGGCTCCAGACACGTGAAAGTTTCCCTTTAAATAACTACAGGAATCAAGAAAAACATCCTATGGACCCCCTCCCTGGTAGTGCAGAAAAGATAGATTTTAATTGATTTTCTTTTTTGGTAGTACTGGTGGTTGAACCTAAGGTCTTTACACTGAACTATATCTCCAGCCCTTTCTATTTTTTGAGACAGGGCCTCACTAAATCACTAAGTTGCCTAGGATGAGCTCAAATTTGTGATCCTCCTGCCTCAGCCTCCCTGAGTGCTTGGATTATAGGTATGTACCATCACATCCAGTTTAGAATTTTAAAAATTTTTTTTGGTACCAAGGATAGAGCGTGGGACCTTGTGCTTATGAGGCAGGTGGAAACACTGAGCTAAATCTGCAGCCCTAGAATTTAATTTTTTAATTGAAGTATACAAACAAACATTAAAATGCACATATTATTAGTGAAGCCAGATACATTCTCTCCTATGGAACATACCTGTGTAACCAGAACCCCAATCAAGAAACAGAACATGTCCAATACCCCTTCCAGTCTTGTCCCCTTTCAGCTCTACCTCCTCCAAGGGTAAGCACTGTCCTGGCTTGTAAAACCTTAGAGATCAGCTTTGTGTTTTATATGAATGGCATTGCAAAGAACCAGCTCTCTTGACACTTTCTCTTGAACACATAGATTAGTCAGACTCCAAAGAGGAAAAGCGAAAGGGGGTTTGAAGGACAGGCTCTCGTGAGAAATAGGGACCTATAAATGCAAGATGAAATGACTCAGGTGCCTGAGGGTCTCTGTGGTCCCCAGAAGGGTGGCCCAGAAGTCAGGGACTTGTGCTCAAATTTGATATCCATCCCCAGTTTACTATGCAACCTGGGAAAACCTCTCCCTCTCTGGACCTCAGTCGCACACTTTGCAGAATTGGGGTGATTAATAGATTTCTACTTTTTCGCTGCCACAGACTCTCATTATTTATTCCCACCCCACTGTTGCTGTGGATGTCATGCTTTGAAAAATGCTGCCTATCTAACAGACTGCGTGTAAGTAATGATTGATTTCTTTCTCCATTTCTTGTTAACCAGAAGACTTACGGAGCCGACTAAGAGCTGTGGCAGAGAGCAAGCAGAGCCACCCGGGTGGCTAGAATTCCAGCCAAAAGCCGAGCTCTTTATAGCTGAGTTACTGGACTGCAGCCTCTTGTCAGGGAGATGTTCAGACCCTGGCATGCCCGGTGAAATACAGCAAGCAGCTCCGCCCACGCTCATGCAGCCTCAGCCTGGGGACCCTGATGAGACACAGTCTCTAACTTTCCTTCCAGCCCTGACAAGCCTCACAGCTTGGGGCCACCTGAAATTGATCACAGAGTTGTGGAGTGTGAACCCCATCCTCAATCTCCGCCCCTAATCCTACACCTGCCTTTTTCCCCAGCAGGCCTCCTACCCACAAGTCCTCTGGGGTGAGGAACACTTCCATGTTCAGGGGCTCTTCTGGAACCTAGCCTGACTGGCCCCCAGGAACTGCTTCCTCCTGTGGACCTGGCCACCTCCAAGGGCTTCTTGTTTTCTGACCCTGCTCCTCCTTCTGTTCATCACCTAATATGGGTTGCAGTCCACTTGAGGACAGGACTTAACATCCTTTGGTGGAGAGCCAGAACCTATAGTGCCTAGAGTGGTGACAGGAAGAAAGGGAGTTTGGAGTGGGGAGATTTGCTCAGGAAGAATTTCTTGGAAAAAGCGTCTCACATATAAATGTGGAAGGAGAGGGCAGAGCTCTATGGAATGAGGCTGTTCCAGGAGGGGGTGTTGAAGCTTAAACAGTCTCCATGTAACATTCTGGGAAATAAAAGGGTGTGGGGGGACCTAAGCGTCACCTCTGGTGGAATAAAATAGCCAGATGAGGTGGGAAGCAGAAGGGAAAAACATGCTATGAGTCTGTTGAGGACTTGGAACTTGATATCAAAACTCCTAGAAGATTTGGTTGGATATTTAGACAAGCCTAGGGCAGATGAACGGGTGACCGATGAACAGCCCACGTCAATCCTGCCTAGGATCCAGTCTTCCTGACTTGAAGGCAGTGCTAGGCCTCTCACACAGTGAGGTGTGAAGGCTGTTGAGACAATCAGCTTGGAATGAAGAAGTGCTTGCTGGAAGCCGGGTAGGCTGCTGCAAAGAGCAGCAATTTCTGAAACCCGTGACAGGTGGGACAAATGGTCTGATTACGGGAAATAGTTTGACACATGTGTTGTGGGCTGATGCAGCTCTAGAAAAGAAGGGTAAATAGCTGTAAGCCCTGCCCTCATGGATTGACATTCTATTGAAGAATGCAGGTAATGTAAAGCAGAACATGGCAGAAATAAGGAGCTTGAGAAAGGCTTTTGAAGAGGGTGGGATAGTGTCTAAAGTCAGCTAGGTCTGAGTTGAGTTTGGGTGGATAAATAGGAATTCTCTGAGGCTCCAAGTCTTTGTAGGGCTCCAAGTCCTCTGGTTAAAGCCATAACCTCTTCCTAGAAACACACGCACGCACGCACACGCACACGCACCATGACTTTAGAGCGGCATCCCAAACAAAGGTCATGAGGTCACGAAAAGTGGCACTGGTGATCCACGGTGATCCACTGTAGTATGACAACTTCATGACAGGGAAGATGAGCGTACTCTAGGAACACTCAGGAGGGGCAGTCTTCCTGCAGGAAGAGTAGGTGGGTGTCAGAACCAGCCAGAGGATGGAGAATGCCATTTAGGAGGAAGCAGACACCTGCACGCTGCCTGGGGGCAGGAGAAGGTAGGACTGATGGGGGGGCGCAAGTAAGGCAGGGCCCTGAGCCCCGCTAGACAACAGCCCGCCACTGTGTCCATCCTGGCCTCTGACCCCAGCAGGCCTTCTCCACTGTCCCCATCCCAACCTCTCTCTCTCTCTCTTCTCTACTGAAGCTACACCAGCCATCTCCTGGCACCTCCGGTGCTGCTTCACCCAGCCTCACAGGTCTACTACACTCACAACAAAAGCAAACACGTACACATTTCACCATTGTGCACACCCACTTTTCCTTCTTTATCCTCTAACATGGCCCTCCCTCTTCCTGGCTGAAACCAGCCTGTGGTCTAGAGCCTGGCTCCTCTGTCTTCCTTAGGCTCAGAGCCCCATCCCTTGTCCCCTCTTGCCTCTCTCTCCAACCAGCATCCTTTGCCAGCTCCTCCTTTCACCATCAAAACTCCCTGTGCCCCTCACTTCTGCCTTGCTTCCCATAGCCCCAGCCACTGCCTTCTAGCCTCTGAAACTCTGAGGCACATTTAATATGGGAACGTCCAGAGCAGATCTCCCTAGCCCACTCTTCATACTGGTCAGTATGGGCAGCAGGATCTGCCATTCTGTGCTTTTCCCTCTCCCTCAAGTCCACTCCAACCACCCTTGAGGCTGCTCTTAGGTGTCTCCTAAATCCATTGTTATGCTTCTGCTTAGGGCCAGGCACTTGGCCTGCAGGCCCTGGAATGTTATTCATTGGTGCATTTACTCAACAAGCCTTTACTAGAGAGCTCACCCATGCAGCGTCAACCTGACTCACGTTCACAGTTCCAATTCAGGCAATTGCTCCAGTTGGAACTTGACTTCTCTCATCCTAAACACCCATCATCAATCTAGACTTCACCCTTCAATTCTGCCTTGACTCCTAAGTGGCCTACAAATTTGCCTGCTTCTCCTTGTTGCCAGCTCTGGCTTCTGTTGGCCTTGCCCAGACCTATCTGTGGACTTGGATGGCAGCAGTTATGCCAAGGAGTCATGGTACTGATAAGGGATTGATGGTACCAGCGGTGGGGTTGGGGAAATCATCTGAGATGGGGCTGTAACTCTGTTGCAGTTCCCTTAGAGCTGCTTGTGGTGGTGCACGCCTGTGATCTCAGTATTTGTGAAGCTGAGGCAGGAGGATAGCCAGGAGTTGAAGGCCAGCCTGGGCTACATAGTGAATTCAAGGCCAGCCTGAACTACACAGCAAATTGGCAGACTCTGCCTAGAGCTTACAGATTAGTAGGGCAGACATCCATTGTATAAGTGTCATAATCTGGGGAAAACATGTGTCATCTAAATGTCATAGTTATCAAGACCAGTGCTCCATGGGGTGGGTGATGCTACTACATGTAGGCTATACCCAAAATGTAGGGACTTGGTCCTCTCTGAGGAAGTGAGGGTTAGGCTGAGATCTGAAGAAAACTACGAGAAGAGATGGAGGAGAAGGAACAGCACATACAAAGGCCTGGAGTGAAACAGAGGAAGCACACAGGACACAGACTCCAGTGTGGACAAGGTCAGTAAAACTCTCACTTCGTTTTTCTCATTGCTGAGATAAAATACCCAACATCCAAAGTAAAAGGAGGAAACGTTTATTTAGTTCACAGTGTGTAGAGGTTTCCGTTCATAGCTGGCTGGCTCCATGGCAGGGTGGCGCATGGCAGAGGGGCAGCAGAGGAGAAACAGTTCACGGCAGGCAGAAGGCAGCAAAATAGTGAAGTAGCAAAGAAGCAGCAAACAGCACCACGTGGTTACCACAGCAGCCCTCTTTCTGTCACTTATTTTTATCCAGGCTATACACCCTTAGGGTGGGCTTTTCCATTATCCACACTCAGAATGCTGCCAAACCAATCCATGGACTAATTTATTAATCACACATCCTTGATCCCAAAACCACACACTTAATCCTAGCATCACACACTCTAGGTCCAGCCACCTCTGAAAAGCCCCATCTATGGCCACATGAGGCTTTGGGGGAATGTCTAGACACAAGCTATAACAAACACCTATTTTCTTAACTATAAAATTCACTGTTCATACAAAATTCATCAGTTCAGCCAGCCCAAAGTATACAGTTCAATGGCATTTAGTAAATTCACAATATTGTGCATCGATTACTACCATCTGGCTCAGAACATTTCATCACCCCAAAAGGAAGCCCTATACCCATGTAACACTCAGCCTTCCTTCCTCATCCCTTCGAACCTCTGGCAAACATTTATTTATTTTACGTCTCTATGGATTTGCCCATTCTGGACATTTCATATACATGCACTCATACAATACATGGCCTTTTATGTCTGGTTTCTTTTGTTTAACATACTGTTTTCCAGGTTCATTCATATTGATCTCAGATCAATACTCCTTTTGGGGGGGGCTGGGGTTTAGCTCAGTGGTGCCACCACCTCCCTTGCAAGTGCAAGGTCTCAAGTTCCATCCCTGGTACCAAAAAACCCCCCCAAAACAACAAAATTCACAAAACAAACAAAATACTCCTTTTTGTCTGTTTGTTTGTTTTGAGACAGGGTCTCACTATGTACTTCAAGGTGGCCGACTCACTATGTAGCCTAGGCTGACCTCAAACTCATGGTGATCCTCCTGCCTCAACCTCCTGAGTCCTGGGATTATAGCCTTGCACCACCACACCTGGCTCAGTGCTCCTTTTTTATAGCTGAGTAATATTCTGTTATATGGCTATAGCACATTCATATCGATTTATTCATTAACTGGTGGGTATTTGGGTTGTTTCTACCTTTTAACCAACAGTAGGAGTGTTTGAACACCAGATTTCAATTCTTTTGGATATGGTGTTAGCAGTGGAAATATAGGGTTACATGTTAACTCTGTGGTTATCTATTTTTATTTTTAATTTTTTTTATTCTTTTGCATTTCAGAATTGCCAGTTTTGTGGTTTTCTCTTTAAGACACAGCACCTACTTTTAATTTCATCACTTAAATTAAGCAGTAGTGGTAAAGCAGGAGTGACGGTGCGATCTGAGAGCAAACATTGTTATTTTTCATAACTTTCAATAATTTCTTTTCATCCTTTTTCCCTCTGACTGTTTAAAGTAGAGGACAACATGCCAAGCGGGGCCATCTAAGAATCTGTCACATGAACTGGACATGTTGCTCCATGGTGTGAGCACCACCAGGCCAGGGGTCTCTGTCAGCTTTGTTCCCCTTTGTACCTCAGAGCATAGAACAGGACTTGGGACGTGGCTGCTGCTCAGTAATTTTCTGTTGCATGAATACATAAATATAACAAACTGATTCGAGTGCCCTAAAGTGACCAGAACACAAGCATCCACCAACCTGAAGGAGAGCAGCGGGGCCAACGCTGCAGCCACAGGTGAGTGGTTAGGAAGGCCTTCCCAGAGCCGTGGAGTCCTCCCTCACCTCACGTTTTTAATGCCGGCCACACACAGGCACTTTTACGTATACTTTTACAGAAACTTGGAGAGCCTGGGTGGCTGTGGATTCCACAGCCAGGAAGCGTAGGAGGTGTAGTTGGAACTCACACCCGGGGAGGACAGTGGTCCCTCCACCTCAAGGCCAGGGCTGAGCTCTGAGCTAGCCCAAGGCGGGGTCAATGAGAGGAGTAGCCCCGCGCCCTCAGGATTGCTGTGCCTGCAGAACAGGCCGCTCCCCTTCCCCCAGTAGGAGGAAGGACAGCAGCGGAGCGTGCAAATTGAGGCTGATATTGAATTGCAGCAAAATGAGCAGAGGATTAGGTGCCCCACCTGGGCCTACCCTGGGAGAAATGAGGGCTGGGCTGGCCTCGTGAGAGCTGGCAGGCCCGTACCAGGGGGAAGCATGGCCGGCTAAGCAGGGGCAGGAGGCAGGGTGGTGCTTATGCGCAGGAGACGCGGTGGGGCCGGGGAGGCCTTCCTGCCTGGCCCTCGCCTCTACTTGGGCATCAGGCTTGCGCAGAGCGCCTCCTGGGTTTGGGGAGCACAGTCCGGGGGGGATCCAGAGGCAAGCTGAGACCTTGCTTCAGGTTAGGACAGAACACATCCAAATAGGATTCTGGGGCTCAGGAGGGGAAAGCTGGCTTGACCAAGTCCGGGAAGGCTTCCTGGAGGAGGATGAAAGGTTCAGGCTGGGTTGGGATCCCGGAAGACATAGGCTTGAATTATAGATTAGCTACTTCCTAGCCGTTTGACCTTGGGCAGCAGTTCATTCTACATTCTTTTGGTGTGTCTACTCCATGCCAATCACATGTGAAGTATTAGGACAACAAAGGTGAATTAGATACGGCTCCTGTCCTCGGGGATTAACCAGATCACCCAGGACAGCATGACCCGCACTGTGTGGAGCTGGGAGATGGCGCTGCAGGGTGGGGCGGAGGAGGTCACGGCCGGTGCGTGCCTTTCCTCCCATAAAGTGAGGTTTGTACCCCTTCACCAGATAACTGGGAGGATGGTGTGAGCTCAGTCACCCATACTAAGGAAAGGCGGGGCGGGCCTCTGGCAGAGGCAGGAAGCTGGCAGAGGATGAGGCAGAAAGGCACAGCGGTGGTGTGTGTGTGTGTGTGTGCACACGTGCGTGTTCGGTGATGGTGGAGGAGGAGGAAGGGGAGCCGCCGGACAGAGTCTGATCAGTCCTGCAGGTCACCCCATCCCGAGAGCCCACGGATGGGGGAGGCAACCAGGGTAGCTCAGCTGCGCCATTCTGAATGGGGAGTCAAGCAGGTTTGGGTGACCTTTGCACACAAGGTCATGGGGCATCGTTCATTCCCCACCCCTGTTTTGGTAATGACCCTGACATTCACAGCTCCCTTCTCTCCCCAGCCATCCTGGGCCAGCTGTCAAATCCCTTCGCTCCTGCCCTCAGCACCGAGGGAATGAACCCCACAGGAAGCTCGGGAGCTTGGGAGCACAGTGGGGGACTGCATTAGCTACCAGGGCACCTTCAGCTCATTAGAGCCGCCAGCCTGGCCAGCCTCCCCCTGATGTGATGGGAGAACAAGCAAGGACTAGAGGAGTTCAGAACAGTCAAGGGAGGAATAACAGTGGGAGACACATCCTTCTTCAGCTTCCTCCTTCTAGCTGGTCTGCCCTCTTCCTAGCACCCACCATGGCTCCCAGCTGCCCTCCTGTAAGGAGGTTCTGTTAAGCTACAGCTCCCCTACACTGCATATCCGGATCTCCCCTGAGGCACAGACTCCTGCCACAGCTTGCCTCGTATTTTCTCAGCCTGTCTAGATGCCTCTAGGGAGCTGGGAACCCACTCCTTCACACGGCAGGGTGATTAGAAAAGTCTTCCTGTCCCCGGCCCCTCAATCACACCTAATCCTTGTCACGTGTGGGCACATGTGTTCCTGGGCCCTCCCACCCCCACCAAAGCAAAAATACACACACTCCTTTCTTTCTGCCCTAGCTTCAAGAACCACCTTCTCCCCCAAATTGGGTTCCTGAGGCTTTGTGTGGCTTCAACACAGAGGGAGTGGGTGAAGGCAGGAGGAACAAAGGCTGGCATTTTGCTCATTTACTTGACAAACATTAATTGAGCATCTACAATGTGCCCGGCCTTATGATAGGTGCTAGGAAGGTGTTAGTGAGCAAACCCAGGTATGGTTCCAGCCCAGAGGTGAAGCCAGAGGCTGAACAGATTATCATAAGCCTCTGAGCAACACCAATGGGCAGAACAGACCACTGGGTGGGCGGTTGGGATGTGGGCTGTTACTGGGGCTGTAGGACACCTTCCCCAGTAAGAAAGCATTTTTTCAGCCTTGATGTTGAGCAGAATCTTTCAGAATGTGAACAGTAATCTGTTAGTGGGTCATGAGATCAATTGACCACTACCTGAATTACTTTTTAATGAAATAAAATATAAAGCATCATACTTAGGAAATACTGCTTTATGAAATGTTAGTTTATCTATCCTGCCATATGTCTGAGAGATGTTTATGGGTCAGGATATTAAATAGATCTCTTGCTGCAGGCCTCAGTCAAAAAGCTTGAAAGCCATGGGCCTCGAGCTTGATTATCTAGGAGATACTGAGGACCCACCCTCCAGATACATGTATCGGGGCTCAGAATTGAAGGGGACAAAGTGGGACCCCCCCAAGTCCAAGGTCCTGTGGGCAATGCGGAGCCATGGGGGGTTAGGTAAGGCCCCATCTTCTTCATCACAAGTCCCCACCCCCACGGGCAGGGAGAGACTGAAGGAAGTTGCCTTGGTGTCTCCCCAGGAGCCCGGATCTGTGACATTTCCTACCTGTACCTGGCCTCAGCTCTCAGGACAACCTGAGCTTCCAAGTGGAACTTGGAGGAAGAAATCAGCCTACGTTTAGGAGAAAGGCTTAATCTCTACATTCATAGTTCACCTCTGCCACTTCCAGCCTTATGGTCTTGGGCAACTATTAGAATCTCTTTGTTAAATGGTGCTCAGATTCATCCCCAAAAGTTCTTGTGAGAACCTAGTTTGTAACACGGATATCCTTAAACCTTCAGTAAAACAAAGAATAATGTTTAGTACGTAGGAGCACAGGGACATAAACAAAAACCCAGGGCAAAATGTAGATGACTAACATTGTAAGATCATCACATGCTTATCTGTGTACCATGTACCTGGGAAAATGTACCTTACTGTGTCCTTATGAAAGTGTTACTCACATTTCCTTGTGACCTTGCCCTCTTCCCAAAAACAAAGACTAAGAACCTAATTGGCCTAGACCACCAATCAGTGAAACAGTGATTTCTAGAAACCAGCTGACCTGTACAAGTGTGGATGCTTGTCATACTTGCCAGGCATCCCAAGTGGACACCTCTTATCCTGTAGCATCACTCTGTTGCCACTGTAGTTTCCCTTCTGTTTTCTCTGCATTTCCCACACTTTAAATAAACTTTTGCTTCCAACTATATCGGAACTCCTCCATTTCTCACTAAAAGTCCCACTTCTCCATTCTTTGTTGAAGTGAGGGCAAGGACCCAAACAGAGGTGGAAGGCCACCCAGAGACTTCTTGCCTGACGTAATATTGGTGTACTGGCCAGGAGCAAATCAAAGAAAAGCCCACCAAAGACTGCCGACATGGTCTGTATACCCAGCCTAACCAGGAGTGAGTGTGGGAGGTCGCTCTTCTGGGTGATAAAGACTCTGGTTTCCAGGAGGATTGAGTTCAGTCTCTGACCATCAAGGAGGAGACTTGTGCTTTAGCCTCCTACGGCTTAGTGGTGGATCCGCTTAGGAACACACCTGTGCCAGGAGGTCTGGTTAGAGTTAGTGCCCGAGGATAGCAGGAGGGAAATCAGGAGTCCTGATGAATCTCCAGATATTCTTTTTAAACCTTGAGCTATGTTTGCTTTCCAGACTGTTGCTGCTGTAGATCTTACAAAGGAAAAAAACAAGAGATGATTTCTAAAACAGGCTGTTCATCTCAAAGTTGTCACTTTTGCTGGGGATTTAGCTTAGTGGTTCCGGTGCCTGCCTTGCAAGTGCAAGGACCTGAGTTCAATCCCCGGTACCAAAAAAAAAAAAAAAAAAGAGTTGTCACTTTTACAAACATAATAAAGACAAGAGCTTTAATTGGTATCTCAGGAACACCACAGACTCTTGGTAAAAACAAAGAAATTAGATTGATTAACCTTTTCTGGCATAACAAAAACTACCAGTAGAAAATATAAAACCCGAGCAAGGTGGTTTCTGTTCTTAGATTATTACATAGTTTGAAAAAATATTTAAACAGCCCTAATGGGAGCTGCTTTACTCTCCCTACTGTTGATACTGTGTGGCCTGGGATTTCAGCCCTCCGAGTGGATTGCAGCCTTTCCAACAGAGAAAAAAATCTTAACTCTCCAGTCATTAACCATGCTGCCCTTCCTTAAACCTCCCAAAGAGAGCCTACTAAAAGTGTTTTGCTGATCACCAGTGACTTCAACAAGCTTGTCAGAGCCATATACACATTCGGGCGACATTTCTCTCAGATTGTTCTAACTTTCTCTCGCACACAGATTGTTGTTAGGAGAGGGTTTCCCATGGCTACTTGTTCCTTCTTTCAAGCCACCACAATGGGAAAAAAAATGAATTGTTTTGATTCTTTACACCTACTTACTGTAGACGGGAGAATTAGCCCCCTTTGATTCGCTTTGCCATACACTGACAATCTTAAATACTTTGTATAAGAACATTAAAGCCTGCTTGGGTCATAGGAAGGATAAACCCTTCACTCACTGCATCGATGAGTGTTTTTTTTTTTTCAAACCTGCCCTCTTAAAATATCAATAGAGGCCCAATCATCCAAGGCCTGATTTGAAGGCCTATTCACCTCATACTTCCCAATTCTCCCCTCCTAAGACCCTCAAGAGCCTCCATGATTTGGTGATGATGGTCCTAAGAGGACCCATACAAAATCACATACACTTAAAAAGTAGAGACAAGTGTATTCTAAATATGGCTTAGCATGTACTTTAAAAATCATTCGTTGTTCACCTGAGGTTCAGATGGACCTGGGCATCCTGTATTTTAATCTGGAAACTCTACAAAGAAATCACATTGCCAATGCTCACGAGGGGCCCAGGCACCCGTCTCCCACTTCTCCTGCCACTTTGCTGCCTGCAGCTGCGTCCTCATTCTGTTCACTCTGCCCCTATTGTGGCTCTGCCCTGCCTTTCTCCCTCAGTCCCCAACGTGCCAGCCTCATAAGCCATGGTTTGTCACCAACCTTGTAGGGAGAGTGGAGGGCATCTGCATCTTAGGATCAGAGATCATGACAACTGTCAGAGAGGACCCACCCCCCCAGAGTCACCCTCCCAACTCCCTTTTTTCAGGGTAACAGCTCTCTTTCTTAAGCCACCAGCAAAGAACACCCTAATTCATTTATTTATTATTCGAGGACATTTGGCTCTCTTTCTCACTTATTTCCCATCTTAATTGTTTTGAGAAGTGAGATTGGAATTTAGTTTCACAATAAAAAAATATCCCCTTGAAGCCAAACTACTGGGGTTCCAATTCTGCCTTCTCACTTACTATGTGACCTCAGGAAAATTGCTTAACTTTTTTCTGCCTCATTTTCCTTATCTTTAAAATCTGGGATGATAACTTTTAGATGTACAAGGTGACTATGAGGATGTGTGTGTGTGTGTGTGTGTGTGTGTGTGTGTAGTACTGGGGATTGAGCTCAGGGCCTTCACATTGAGCTATAGTCCCAGCCTTTATTTTTAACATTATATTTTAAAATTTTGAGATTAAAGTCACCCATGGTGGGCTCAAACTTGCAAACCTTCTGCCTTGGCCTCTCAGAGTGCTAGAGTTACAGGTACACGCCTCCACATCCAGCTGGCTGTGAGGATCTGAAAGAGCAAACTGTGCAAGAATGAGGTAGGAAGATGGAAAGTTTGAGCTCAGCCTAGGCAAATTAGCAACTTAGGGAGACCTTGTCTCAAAATTTAAAGTATTAAAAAGGTGCGCGGGACCAGGAATTTAGCTCAGTGTTTCCAGCACCTGCCTCTCAAGCACAAGGACCCGTGTTCAATCCCTGGTACAAAAAAAAAAAAAAAAAAAAAAAAAAAAAAGGTCTGAGGAGGTAGCTCAATGCAAGGACCCCAGGATCAATCTCCAGCACTGACAAAAAAAAAATGCCTAGAACAGCGCACACAGTGACACTAAGCACACATTTAATATAATAGCTGTCACATTACGTAAGTCCTCAGGTGCCCCATGTTTTCTCATTGTAACTTCTCTTGCTGTTATGACATCCACCTCTGGGAATGGTTGCCACTTCCTGTACAAGCCTCAGCTTAGTCAGGTGGGTGCCAAGTGCATTCTCTTTCCTACATAGGTTCAGTTTAATTGCCGTTGGAAATGTCTTCAAAAAGGTTACACTGTGGTTTAGCATTTACACAAAGCTATTGTGTATCCAGAAAGACATGTAAACAGAGGACCACAGCAAGAATTTGATATTAGTGAAGCATGCAGTTGACATTAAAGAATGACCACAATTCTTTATTTTCTTGAAAAATAACAGGCAAGAGTTTATGGGACCTAAGAAAGGAAGAGCCAAGGAGATGAAGTTGTGTCGTGCTGTTTTATTAGTGAGAAAAGAACAAAATGATCACTGGTCACACATGAAGAAAGAAAACCCCTGCAGGAAAGCTTACAGAATGAGTATCTGGAGCTTGGAAAGCATCACCAATGCTCCAGATACTGCAGAAGTCTGTAGGTAAACATCTGAGTCAAGAAGGGGTTCAGGAGAGTGGAATTCTGAATGTGATGACATTTGGGGATCATTTTGGTCAATTTCTTTGGTCTGTGACTTCATTTTTATGCATATGAATAATTTTGACTTGAAAAATTGATTATCTAAGTAAATCAATAAATATTTTAAAAATGCTCACTGTAAGAGAGCCCACTGGGCGTGGTGGCGCACGCCTGTAGTCCCAGCACTTGAGAGGCTGAGGCAGGAGGATCACCATGAATTTGAGGCCAGCCTAGGCTACACTGTGCTTGAACCACATAGCACCCCGTCTCAAAGAGCGAGAGTGAGAGAGAGAGCGGGCGCCTACCTTTGGCCATCTTCCTTGTCTGACTTTTAAAAAAAATACTACTTTTAATTGTGGTCAAATACACATAGCATAAAATTGCCATCTTAATAATTTCTTGTTTACTTAATGTATTTTATTTATTTGTGTGTGTGTGTGTGTGTGTGTGTGTGTGTGTGTGTGTGTTACTGGAGATTGAACCCAGGGCCTCACTCCCACTGAGTTATACCTACATCCCTATTTTTTCTTCCTCATTGAGTTTATTGGTACATTTTAGGGATACAGTACAGTTACATTCATCATATGGATCTTGTACCTTTACATGACAGGTCTTGGTTCTCATTTTTTCCCCTTGTCCCTGTCCTCCCTTCACCCCTTCATCCCTTTACTGGAGATTGAACCCAGGGCCTCACTCTCACTGAGTTATACCTACATCCCTATTTTTTCTTCCTCATTGAGTTTATTGGTACATTTTAGGGATACAGTACAGTTACATTCATCATTGGGATCTTGTACCTTTACATGACAGGTCTTGGTTCTCATTTTTTCCCCTTGTCCCTGTCCTCCCTTCACCCCTTCATCCCTTTTTATTTTATCTTGAGATAGGGTCCCACGAAGTTACCCAGGCTGCCCTGGAATTCATGATCTTCCTGCCTCAGTCTCCAGAGTAGCTGTGATTACAGGTGTTGTCCCTATGCCTCATTGTCTTAACTGTTTTTAAACGCACAATTCCTTGGTATTAGGTAATTCACACTGGGGTGCATCCCCTTCCCAGAAGGCATTTGTCATACTCTAATTAGGACAGCACGAGAGATGTGTAGTTGTCTCCTTCCCGTCACTGTGGACAAAATGTAGCTGCCCCCTCGGGGGAGCCCTGCTGCCCACCCAGAGCACAGCAGGAGGCCCCTGGCTGTGACAGGAGCACTTTCTTCCTCGCTGGCACTGACAGAGAGCTGAGTGCAAAGCACTGAGGGACCCGGTCATGGCTGGCCCCTACTCCACCACCAGGCTTGAAGCCAGACCAGAACGGCCTGAACGTACGGTGGCACTGTGGAAATCACCTCTCTCCAGACTTCGCATTCTCATTTGTGGAGTGAGACAGTACGAGGTTTTTTTATTATTGCAGTGCTGGAGATTGAACCCAGGGACTCCAGCACGATGTATTCTACCGTGGAGCCGCACACTTCCCCCGTACTTCCTAATGTATGATTGTGTGACTGAATGGCCATACACACACATACCATAAACACACACAGACTTGGGAAGCCGCAAGAGATGAATGGGCTAGAGGCAATCCCACTCAGAGCGAAGGGCCATTGAGCCACACTTCAAGTTCGTGAACCCCTTGGCCAGAAAGGACACACAGAAGCCCAGAGGGTGAGAGTGGGTTTAAAAATGAGTGTCACAACTTCAGCTCATGCTGGCCCAAAGGGAGGGTTTTCCAGGAAGGCCCAAGGCCCAGGCTACAATTTAGCGAGAGGTAGAAGTGATTCCTGAATCCATGCATGGAGACAGTGGCAAGGCAAATTCCCTGGGTGAGGACAGAGGCACAGCAAAGCTCGACCACCTGGATCTTTGTCCCTTTCTGCATGCAGGGTCTAGACATGGGTTCCAGACACACCTTCGCCAGACAAGATTTGGCCACCTTCTCCCCTGCGTCTTTCCCTTGAGCATTTGGGGTGCCTTAGGTTGGGAAAGGGAGGCTCAGGGTGTAGGACCACAGCACCAGATCGCTGTATGCCAGGCCCTGTCCTAGGCACAAACCCACAAGAGTCCTTGTCCTTTGGAGTCCCCTTCTGCTGGGGTCATGTGTTGTTTCTCCCGCCACTCCTTTTTCTCCTCAATAGCAGGACCTGCAGGCCCCTGTATACACAGGTGTGTGGGATACATTTTCAGCTGCAAAACACTTTCCCATTCGTGATCTTACTGTGTTCTGAAGACAACTGGTCAGAGAGGGCATCATTGCTACCATTGGTCAGATGAGGAAACTGAGGCTTAAAGTGTGACTTGGCAGTGGAGAGTGCTGGAAGCTCTTCAAACCAGGTTCCAGTCTCAGCTCAGCCTCCAACTTGCTGGACTCCTTGGATAAGTCACCGCCCTTCCCTGAGACTCAGTTTTTCCCCCACAACTCAACACAAGGGACTCCATTCCACAGTTTCTAATCCCTCCCAGATTTTCGTTCTTGTTATTGTGAATTTCCCAGGGACCTACTGGCCAGGAGGTCAAGAATCAGCACTCTCTGGTCCCACTGGGTTCCCCCAAACAGGAGTAGGGCTGAAGGATATAGAGAAAAGTGGTCACACCAGGGGTGGCCTTGCCTGGACAATGGCTGGGCCGAGTGGTCACCAAGGCCAAAGAATCTCTTATCAGGCCTCACGGACTCCCTGGGCCTACACAGCTCACTGCTTCACAGAAATGACTTCCCCCTGTGGCCGGAGAGGCTCCATGCTCCTGGTCATGCCTAGATGGTCAGGCCATATCATGGCTTCTGGAAACCTGACAGGTGAGTTTGGGGCCCTGTCCTCTGCTGAGCACAGACGATTCTGTGAGTGACACCTGACAGGACTGCACTGTGAGCCGGATGCTGCTCTGAGGGCTTTGCATCCATGATCACATTTAACCCCGATCCTGTGAGCTAGGTTTTATTATCCCCACTTTGCAGAGACAAGAAGGGTTGGGGATTTGACTCAGTGGTGCCACCACCTGCCTCACAAGCACAAGGTCCCGAGTTCGATCCCTGGTACCCCCCCCAAAAAAAAAGAGAGAGAGAGAGAGAGAGATAAGAAAGATAAAGTCTCAGACTTGGAGCAAGGGAAGGGAAGTCCAGGGCCAGGGTCCCAGAGCCACTGAAGCTACCCCTACCCCAAGGCTGTGGAGCTACTACCAGATGGGCTCCAGGAGGGAGGGAAGTTTAATGACTTACGAGTGATTAACTATGAGAAAGTAAGCATGAAACGGGAATGCTTTATGCCTTAGAAATTTGTTACAAGTCAACTGGTTGTTTTCCATCCCCTTCAAGAAGGAATTAATTTGAGGTCAGACAGAGGGAAGAATTTCCCAATCGCCAGAAGGGTAACATTGTCTCTGATGGTCAGGGCTGAAAGACCTGTTGCTCCAGCCTTGACCAACAGTTTGGGTCAGAGAGAGGGGCACCAAGTGTGTTCCCCTCCAGAGGATTTGCGTTTGCAGATGGGGGTGAGGGAGGCCCTGGGCAGCAGCTCTGGGGCAACCGAGGGAATAAACACGGAAAATAGGGGACGTCAGTCCTTATCTGGAGTTCATTAATGGGGAACATTAGTCAGCTGTGAAGGCTCAGATGGGGTGATAGGCATGCAGGTGGGCAGGGGTGAGGGGCAGCGACGGAGGGAGCCATGGGGGAGAAGACGTACTGGCCTAAACTCCACCTCCAACCCACGTGCGCCAAATCCAGGACGGAAGGACCCTATAAGTGTCCATGGCCCAGCCTCCCAGAGGCCCACAGAAAGAGAGAGAGAGAGAGAGAGAGAGAGAGAGAGAGAGAGTACACCACAAACCTCCGGGCCCCAGCCCGCTGGGCCAGTCCAAGGAAGGCTCCCCAGCATGTGGGAACTCCGGTCCATAGCCTTCACCAGAGCTGTGTTGGCAGAATTCCTGGCCACGCTCCTCTTCGTCTTCTTTGGCCTGGGCTCGGCTTTCCACTGGCCGCAGGCCCTGCCCTCTGTGCTGCAGATCGCCATGGCCTTTGGCCTTGGCATTGGCACCCTGGTGCAGGCTCTAGGCCATGTCAGCGGGGCCCACATCAACCCGGCCGTGACTGTGGCCTTCCTGGTGGGCTGCCATGTCTCTTTCCTCCGAGCCGTCTTCTATGTGGCGGCCCAGCTTCTTGGAGCAGTAGCAGGGGCTGCTCTGCTCCATGAGATCACACCAGCAGAAATCCGTGGGGACCTGGCCATCAATGCTGTGAGTAGCCAGAACTTTGTTCCTTCCACAAAGGGCTGGTCCTGGGGAAACACGTAAAGGATGAGATGGGGGAGACTGACTCTGGGTGGAGAGGCAGAGATAGGCAGAGACAGAGACTGGAGCCAGACACAGCAGTCTAAGGAGAATCAGGGTAGCTGGGACCGTGGTGTCTGAGCAGAGACAGGGTAAGAGCAGAGGAACTGGGCCTTGTGCCCAAAATTCAAGGAGGAAGAGTGCATCAAGGTTTCCGCTGGACTCGCTGCTTGTACTACAGTGAGGACTGGGTCAGACCTCACAGGGGACAGTGTCCCAGAGCAGACAGACCTTCTGAGCCAGGGGGCCTCAGAGTGCGACTGCAAGGGTCTTCTAGAGAGAAGGGGAATTGAATGTTTCTTCAGCTTCTCCTATATGGGGGCCCTAGGACAGCCACTCCTCAAACCTGACGCCTCAAAACGGCCCTGAGAGGTAGAGATAGGCGTGTGAGAACCGAGGCTCCACCACCAGTGGGCCCCAAACCCAGGCTTGACTACAAAACCTGAGCTTATTCCTCCTGAGCCATCATCTCAGACTTGTTTGCAAGTATAAAACAGACTGTGGGATGAAAGGTGATGGGCCAAAAGCTTTGCAGTTTGTCAATATGAGAGAAAACACCAGAACCTAGAGGATGGGTCTCCTCAGTCCCTGGAAAAGGGCCCAGGAGCCTGTAGGTTGGCTGCTGACTATAGGATACCATGGCTAGTCAGACAGCTTAGGTACTTCAGGAGCCGAAGGTGATGCTGTGACCCTTGTCCTGGGTCTGTGCAGGAAATCGGAGGGCTTGGGGGACTTGGTCTTCTCATCACAGCTCTCACACTGCACCCCCATCAAGCCAGGACAGCAAGTGCCTCCTTCATAGTTCCAGCTCCCAAATTGCCTGGCCTGCTCTGTGCCTGGGCCCTGATGTCTCTGAAGAGTCCTGCACCATCTCTATGGTTGTCCTCTCCTCTGTACAAGTGGCCTTCCTTGTGTAAGAGGCAGAGTTTGCCAGTAGGGGAACTTCTTCCTTCTTTAAAATATGGAAGATTATATATATGGAAGATATGAGGCTGAGAACACAGGGGGAAAAAAAGGTTAGCATGGGCAAGGTGGTGAACTGAGCCCATTTCCATTTGAAACAAAATGAGTTCATTTTGCAGCAGGGAGATGCCCAGCTAGAAAACAGGAACCTCTGGAGAGCATGGCCAAGAAATCCCTTCTCTAGTATTAGGGTACTTGGAGCACAAAGAAGCCCTGGAGAATACTCAGTTCTGCTCCTCCATCACTTTTCAGGGAACCAGGGCCCTCGGACGGGCAGGCTCTGGAAAGCCTCCTCCAACCTGGTCCTGAGCATTTATCATCCAAAGAACTGAAGAGAACCCTGCTTGGCTAGAATGGAGCAGCGGTGGGGCTGACTTCCCCTGAGGCTAAGGAAAGCCAGATGACCCCCAAGGCTGTCCCAGGTGTCCTCTGAGATGCTCAGAGTCAGTCTGGTCACCAGAAAGTTGCCATGGATGCCCATCTGCCCTGTGCCAGGCCGGGCACTATCTCACCCTCAGAAAAGCCTATGAGGTGAATTCTGTTGTTCTCCCATCCTGAGTGGTAGGTTGAGGCTCAGCATTCAATAGATCCAAATTGCAGAAGCAATAAGGCATGTACATACTGTTCCCTCTGAGCAGCCGCCTACCAACAGGAATGGGGCTGTGACTGCCCTTGCTATTTCTAGGCTTCACACACCCCTCCAGAATCTGTTTTGTTAACCCATTTTAGAGAGAGAGAACCTGAGACCAAAGTAAGTAGGGTCCCACAGCAAATCAGAGACCTTCAAAGTATCTGCCTCCAAAGCTCCTTTCGCTGTCCCTTAGAGGCTCTGACCTGGACAGCAGCAGGAGGGATGGAGCTCAAGCCTAGAAAGATCTAAGGGTGCCAGCCTAATGTCTAGGTGGGGGTTCAGGGCCTGGAGAAGGAGCATGGGAGTTAAAGTGTCTCAGCTCCAACCTGCCCCAGAGGGCAGGGTGTAGGGTACAAGATGACAAAACCCAGAGAGACATCCTGTGCTAGGTGTGGCCCAGTTATGAAACTGCCTCTTTGTGAAGCCCTGAGTTCTCTCCCTACCCAGGGCAGGGTCTGCTGGGACCAAGGCACCCCACTTGGGCTGGAGGCAGCACAGTCCAGCACTCTCCTCCCCTAACCCAACCTCTACAGGACTGCAGTGAGCAAACCACAGGGCAAAACTAGGGGAGGCCTGGAATGCTGTGGGGAGCAGCAAGTATGAGGGGAAGTGTTGTATGCTGTACTCATGGAGCTGGGGGCATTCCAGGCCATCCCTCACACCCCAGTCCCTAAACCCTGTCCCTGGGAACCATTTGACCACAGGAAAAAAGACCCCTGGGCTCTCACTTTTGTGCCTTGTGGCCTAGAGGAAGGAAGCCCTTTCTGTTATCTTCCTGATGGAGTTGAAACCTCTTCAGAACTGAAATTGGGGATAGAAGCGCCTTCTTCCTCCCATGATGTGAGCACACAACCTCAGCCCCCAGATCCAATGGCTAAGGAGCCGGTTTTTCTATCTCTGGCTGGAGGCCCTAGGCCATCCTGGGGTCCCTCAGAAAGAAGTCGGCAGGAGTGCCAGATAGGGTGCCTGGTGAGCTCAGATGTTCTGGCTCCAGCCCAGCTCCCTGGAGCTGACTGTAGGTGGGCAGGAGAATAAAGCCAACCGCATGATCAGTGTAGCCCCCCCATCCCTTCTCTGTCCCCAGCTCAACCACAACACAACAGCTGGCCAGGCAGTGACTGTGGAGCTCTTCCTGACTCTGCAGCTGGTGCTCTGCATCTTTGCCTCTACGGACGAACGCCGTGGGGACAACCTGGGCAGCCCAGCCCTCTCCATTGGTTTCTCTGTGACCCTGGGCCATCTTCTTGGGGTAAGGTCATGGACCTGGGTTCCAGCTTCCCTTGAGGGACAGACACAGGGATCTTCATCAAAGACACAGAAACATAGGCCATGCTAGAGACATACACATGGAACTCCCCAAAGCGGTAGACCGAAAGACTCTCAGAGAGACAGATACACAAAACACCCAGGAGGGACACACAACCCAGAGGTGCTGACTCCCAGGTATCCCAGAGGGACAAACAGATACCACTCCAGCCCCAAATGTATTAGGAGCTTGGTAATTAAATTATGAGGTCAGTAGCCCATCACACGGATTGCCTTTAGGTTAAGGTCAAGCATGAGAGAGGGGGGACAAGGACTCCCTGCCCTGTCCTCACCTCCTTTTTCTCTTTGACCCTCACTTCCCATCGCAGATGTACTACACTGGCTGCTCTATGAATCCTGCCCGCTCACTAGCTCCAGCTGTCATCACCGGCAAGTTTGATGACCACTGGGTAATGGCTGAAACCCCTGTTTTCCCCTTCCCTAAAAATCCATCTCAGAGGGAGAATGAGGGCTGCAATAGACTGGGCAAGGCACTCAGCAGCTCCATCCTCCTCATCCTGTTAGGCCTTGGGTTTCATCCTTGAGCACCAGTGCCAAAGACTCCGGTCCTCTTCCTGTCCCCAGCTGTAAATGAGGATGACAGCATTTCTTACCTTACTAGCTTCTTGGGAAAATTATGTGGGATTACCATGTAAAATATGTACCACAGCGCCCGCCACTTAGAGCTCAGTGAACCGTAATATTTATAGCAGTTAACATGCTTTTATTACTTAACACTTACCTTGTGCTTGGTGTGCGCTAGGCTCTGCTCCAAATGCTTGGCAAACATCACTCATTTAGTTTTCGCGACCCTAGGAGGTAGGCATTCTTCGAGTGAAAGGAAACAGGCACAGAGGTAAGCACCAGGCTCACACAGCAAGTGAAAGGCTCAGAATTCGCTCCCTTGTCCTCCACACTAACAAGTCAACCTCAGTAGCTCATGTCGCCATTGCTAACTACATCAACAAGTACTGTATCAGTCGCATGGGAAACCCCTTTCCCACATGCAGCGGGGAGATGAGCTGGCCCCGGACCCCAGAAGGCGCCTGCGGCCTGGTTGCTCGGTGCCAAAGCTGTCTTTGCTCTCCCCAGGTCTTCTGGATCGGACCCCTGGCCGGCGCCATCCTGGGCTCTCTCCTCTACAACTATGCGCTGTTCCCCTCGGCCAAGAGCCTGTCCGAGCGCCTGGCGGTGCTGAAGGGCCTGGAGCCCGACACCGACTGGGAGGAGCGTGAGGTGCGGCGGCGGCAGTCTGTGGAGTTGCACTCACCTGAGAGCCTGCCACGTGGCAGCAAAGCCTGAACCGCCGCTGCTGGGCCTCGAAGGCAGGCGGCGCAGCCCACTGGGTCGGAAAGCCCAGCCTGTCCCTTCCCTCCCTAGTTCCAAGGCTGGCTCCCAGCGTAGGCAGCCAGCGCTGCGGGGCAGCAGGAATGGGGCCTGGGGAACAGCAGAGAGCCTGACAGTTCCCTGCTCGAGGCTGTGCACTGCGCTGTGCACTGCTGTAGTGCTGATCCTCTGGTCTTTGACAGGGAACTCAGGACTTCGAGGAGCTGGGGAGGGAGGGAGGGCAGCGGGGAGGGAGAGGAAGCTCTGAGAGCCTGCACCCAGGTACTTGGGTGAGAAGTGTTCAGACCCCCGCCTTAAGGGTCAGATCTGGGAACGGTGCATGCCATTTTGCTAATGTACAAATATAAATTCATCCCTACTTTCCTCTGTCCTCCAGTGAGGGGTTCGCATGTGTCTGAGTGTGAAATGGCATGCCTACGGTGGTGTAAGTGTGCAAGGCTGGGACTCTCACTACCCCCTTTGATCCCATCCTCCCACACCTGGAATAAATCCGCTTCTTCTGCAGTGGATGAATCCTCCGAGCCACTCCATCCCAGAAGAGGAAAAGAGAATCTGAAGGGAAGGCCCTGATTTCCAACCCCTTATGGAAAATTCCCCTACGCTGCAGCACTGGGCCTAGCGACTTGCCCTCATGCATTGCTGGAAGTGGAGAAGTATCAACCAGAAAACAGCTCCCCCAGAAACAGCCTTTGGAAAAAGGAGGGCTGAGAGGATTCCCTTTCTGCCCTTAGGGAGGACTCTTCAAAGGGGAATGTGTGGGCATATGTGTGTACACAGCTGCATGTGTGTGCATGCACACAGACACGTTCACAAATGCTCCCACACAAGATGCCCATCTGGCGTGAGGGGACAGACCCAGAGATTAGCCTTCTTCTTGGGTGGAGAAAACTAAAGCCCTTTGTGGGCCCCTGGCCTTTGTCTTCAAGAGGGGGAGGTTTGCAACTAGACACTTCTTGAAAGGAGACACTTGGTTTCGCAAGCGAGCCTTTTGCACCCCACGCCTATGGCTGGCTGGGCAAGGCACTCAGGCATGCAACCACGGTACCAGGCAGCAGCCACCGTCCCGTCCCACTCCTCCCTCAGCATCCTCCTCCCCAGAACTCTCTGTTCCCTCCCTCTTGGGGGTAGAACCAGAGTCCCCTTAAATTGGACGCCCCTTCTGGTTCCCACACTGAACATTTATTGTGGACTCTGAAGACCAGAAAAGGAAACGACTTGTCTAGAACCCAGGTTTCTATGTTTCCAGGCCAGTGCAATGGTTCTCAAATGAGATTACCTAGGATTAAGTGAGACCATGCATGTAAAGATGCTGGGTGAACAGTAATTCTTGAACCATTAGCATTCATAATTAGGGTGATTCGCATTATTTCCGCTTCCTTGGATGAGAGAAGGATGCAGAAGGGGCCTGATCTTCAGCCTCCTTCACCTCTTTTAGTTGGTCAGAGAAGAGCCCTGGGAGCCCCAAGCTTCAGGCAGAAGGAAATGGTTTGGCCGGCCCTATCCCAGGCCAGCCTCTGAACCTCTCATGAGCTCAAGCTCACCCCAGCGGTTCTTCCCCTTCCTTCCCCCCGCCACCCAGACCCATCCAGGCCCTCCCTCCCTCCAGCCTGTTGCACAACTGGCCCAGGATCACACCTTAAGCCCCTCTCTCCACGTTTTCAGTTGCCCAAGGCTTTTGTGTTTCTCACACTTTTACCCACTGTGCGCCTCTTTCTCACCTTGGCCTCCTTCACAAACAGACTGCGTTAAGGAACATCTCTGTGGCAGCTGTGCTCTTCTCATGCCGGCTCTTTCCTCTCTTTTTGAAGTTAGAAAAATGCTTGCTGGGTCACAGCTGCCGTGGGCAGGACACTCCCTTCCAAACCCCCTTCCCTCTGGTAGCTGAGTTCCCTTGTTCTAGAAGAGCTCATGGGCAGGACACTCCCTTCCAAACCCCCTTCCCCCTGGTAGCTGAGTTCCCTTGTTCTAGAAGGTCTAAGGCAGCAAGGAACCTCATCTGCACCCCACTGCATCCTAACAAACAAGGCACCAAGAATTTTTCTCCATGTTTGTACCACTTCCTAACTTGTATCTCACCAAAAGCCAAATGTGAGGTTCTCCAGCACTTCCAGCCCCTATTGCCTAGATTGAGATCAGAGGAACCAGGATTCCAAGTGAGGGAACTTGACAGTTACTGAGCAGCTCTCAGTACCAAGTGCTTCAGAATCAGGAAGGACAATGACCCTCAGCCATGCAGTTTTACTATTTCTGAAGCACTCCCTTAGTATCCCTGTGATTGCTTCCCAATCCTGTGAAATAAGTAGATTAGATACTGTTCTTCCTATCGTATAGGTTCAGAAACCAAGGCTAAGAGACTGGCCTATCAACACAAAGCCAGTACGGATCAAAGACTTGAACTCAGGTCCTCTTATGCAAACTCCCATGATCTTCTCCCTAAGGCAAGTCCTAGGTTTCTCCTGGGAGCTCCTGGGAGAAACCAGAACACTCAGCTGGGTCTGTCCAACCCAGGCCACTGTCTGCGAGTAGACACAGAGCCTGGTAGAGACAAGAGAGGGAGGAAATGACAAAGTATACAGGGCCGGTTTCTGCCTTTGAAGGGCACTCAGGGAGGTCAAACATACCCACACCAGACAGAGGTGAGGCAACATGGAGACAGATCTGCAGATCCTTGAGCTGGGATGAGCAAGGCTGAGCCGAGAGGAAGAGGTGGCTGATCACCAGGACCCCCAGCACCCTCTTCCACACTCTCACTTTGTACTAAATGATCTGACACCTGCAAAAGTTCCTTTGATGTTTTGTATGTTTGAGCTGTGATTTTTGTGCATATCCAACGTCTTCCAGCTAGATTGTAAGCCCTTGGGACAGGGCGCCTACTGGTTCATGGATGGCATTCTCCTGTCTACTTTCGCTCATTGGTCCTTGTCTAACACAGTGCTCTGCATATACTAAGCACTCAGTAAATGCTCATTTATCTATCAATAAAGGCTGTTTCTTCCACAACTTGGAAATCATAAAGTTCAGATGCCAGAAAACAGACTGAGTGCCCTACCATTTCTACCCCAGCCCTCAGCTTCTCCCAGGGAATCTGAAGGCCCTTCTATCGGAAGAGGAGAGGTTGGGTCTCTTCCTGAGAGATTCTAGCTCTCCTAGCCGGGAAGATCCTGAGGACACATTGCTCTGGAGCTGGCAGCGCTCAGCAGAGACAATTCCAGATCATAATAGGTCCTAGAATTTCTTGTAGCAACCTGTGAGCAGACTGAATCAGACGGTTGGAGAAAAGGAGGCACCCACAGGCCTAGGCTTTGTCTCGCCAGGTCCACTCCTGGTACCAGGTCTACCACAACCTGTGCTTCCTATCTTGGCTCTCTGTGTGATCCTGGGCGAGTAACCTTTGAGTTGGTTGCCTCACTAGGTAGCTTGGAGTTAAGTCCCACGGCAGAGATCCGTTATGATCTATAAATGTATAGACTGCATTCTGAATCTATGAAATGGCACAAACAAGTTGCTGGGCTTTGCAGTCCTGCATTAGCTGGAAATCCTTAGGTAGATGCTTCCCTCTGTAGCTCAGCCTGCTGAGAACACCAAGAGGATGGAGCTGGAGATCTGTGGACTCAGAGAAGGTAGTGCTGGGAGGGAGGATGGAGAAAAAGCTGGAAGGGTGCAGAGTGAAAGCGAGTTCAGCAGTTAAGGAGTCTGGCCCTGAAGTCTCTGGGGTGATCAGGGCTCTTTTGCAGCTGAGCCCCAGGCCCTGAAGAAAATCCTATATATAGCACCATGCCCTGTTGGGGGCAGGGCCTTGGGGCCCACGGGAGAAAGGACAGACAGCCCTTTTGCCTTAAGAAAGAGATGGAGAAAATTTAAAAAAAAAAGAAAAGAAAGAGATGGAGGAGGAGCTGCTGCAGCAGGAAATGCCAGAGCAAAACAGGAACAATATGGGGTTTCTTTGGCCCCTGTTTGCTTTGGCCTCTTAGCTGCTAGGGATCCCAGAGCTGCACCTCCAGGTCCTTGGCTTCCCTGCAGCTCCGCCCTTTGGCCCCTGCCTGGCAGACTGACAGGAGGCACCTGTCCTCTCTCTCTCTCTGCTGCACCCTAGGGCTTGGGCCTAGGCGGCATTTTAAATTCATACTATAGGCATGTGTTAAGTGCTTCTCAAGCACTTGCGGTGACAGCAAAGGAGGGTGCAGCTCCCCTCTCAGAACCCTGAAGGTGGGTCTCCGCCCTTCCCTAAGCTCTGGGGAGCCTTCCAGCCTCATTCTCCACATGCCAAACCTGGGCAGGAGAAGACGGAGGGTGGGAAGGGACTAGGAGCTCAGAGGGGATGGCAAGGATGGGTGGGAGGAACCCCTAGTCCGAGAATAGAAGGGCTTGACTTGGGGGGACTGAAAAACTTCAAGTGTAACAGAAATTGGCACAGAAAATCAGGTAGAGATAGACATGAATGAAGAAAGGCACAAAAATTAAAAGAAAGGGGAGAGGGAAGGGGATGAAAAAAGAGATAGATTATGTATGTGTACCAGCTCCACACAAGGAATGTAATCATTAGGTCCTGAAAACATGGACTAACATAAAAAGTTAAAAATGGTAGAGGAAAGATGAAATACAGAGGAGGCAGAAACATGAATAGAGACAGAGACTAAGACTGTAAAAGGAAGGAAGGGAAAAAACAAAAAATAAGAACATGTAAGACAGAGAGGTCCAGGGAGGAAAATTTAAGACATAGACATAGACTGAGAGCCTTGAATGACAAAGGCAGAGTCCAAGAAAGTGAGAGGGGGAAAAGAAGAGCAGGGAAGAGACTGGTGGAGAGGGACAGAGATGAAGAGAGAGGCAAGAAGATGGAGAAAACCAGGTGTGGTGGCGTACACCTGAAAAGGCAGAGGTCGTCGGATCCACAGTTCAAACCCAGGCTGGGCAATTTAACAAGATCCTGTCTTCAAAGTAAAAACTGACACAAAATAAAAAGGGCTGGTGGGGGAGGGGGTGGCTCAGTGTGAAGGCCCAGGGTTCAATCCCCAGCACTCCCAAATAAATAAAAACGAGGAACAAATCATGGGGCTTGGACAAACACAGAGATAAGAAGCAAGAGATTTACAGGGAGAGGAACCAAGAGGTGGTGAGGCTGTAAAGAAAGAGGCTAAGTGCTCGCTTCGGCAGCACATATACTAAAATTGGAACGATACAGAGAAGATTAGCTTGGCCCCTGCGCAAGGATGACACGCAAATTCGTGAAGCGTTCCATATTTTTTTCTATAAAATGGAATATTACTCAGCCATAAAGAAGGAGAAAATAGATTCATTCATAGGAAAATGGATACATATTGAAGATATACTCCTAAGTGAAATAAATAAGTCACTCATGTGTAAATACCGAATAGTTTCCCTGGTGTAAATAATCTGCAACAATGCATAAGATTCTAATAAGATTAGTGACATTTGGAAATGGCAAGAAAGGAGCTAAAGGTGTAGGGAAGGTGGGATGGGTAGGGGAAGAGTAAAAAGGGAAAAGAAAAAAATGTGACAGAATGAAAAGATGAAAATAAAGTGTTTGTAGATGGGGAGGGGAGGAGGGGGTGAAGGGAGGGCAGAGGTAAGGGGAAAAAATGAGAATCAAGACTTGTCATGTAGAGGTACAAGATCCCAACAATGAATGCAACTGTACTGTATCCCTAAAATGTACCAATAAACTCAATCAAAGCTGAAAAAAAAAAAAAAGAAAGAGACTAAGGAGGCCGAGAGAAGGAGAGGGAAAAGCAAAAATCCCAATGGGGTAACTCCTGGCAGGGGAGTCCCAGAGATCCAGCCCTGGCATGGGAGCCCTAGCATGTGTGACCCCAAAACAAACCTTGCCAGGACTCGAGGGATTCCCAAGAGGGCTGTGCCCCAGGACGGCGACAGCCTCGGGGAGTCTGCTGCCGCGTCTCGGGTGCTGCCCGAACACTCGGCGTCCAGGATTGCTAAACGCAGGCTGGCACAGTGCCCTGCGGTGCCCTACGCCCCTGCTCAAGCTGACAGAAGGGGAGCCGAGAGGCGCAGTCTTCAGAGAAGCGCATTACTCTGGCTGTATCCGTGGGTGAGGCCGAGTCAGGAAGGATGCTCTGGTCAGGAGGAAAAGGAAAAGGAGGAGCTGGACGAGGACCTGAAGAGAAGAAATGAAGGCCGGGAGCAGGTAGGCTTCAGACACCGTCTGACTGGAGAGCCCGGACCTTGCCAAATCTCCCAGGAGCGCGAGAGCACAGAGAACAGGACCTGCCCGGCGCGCACCATGCTCAGGTCATCGGCCGCCCAGCCGGTCTACACCGCCGGCTG